>NC_141996.1:42594129-42903982 GCF_049901715.1 Pseudonaja textilis
ACAATCACAAAGCATCAACCTGTTGGAGCTGCGAGCAGTTCATCTGGCATTACGCAGTTTTCTACCCCTTTTCCAATCACACCACGTTCTGGTCTTGACAGACAATATCACAACCAAGGCCCACGTAAACAGACAGGGGGGTACCCACGTCAAACTTCTGATGCTGGAGACGGCCAGGTTGTTCAAGTGGGCCGAGGCCAATCTGTTTTCGCTCAAGGCAGAGCACATAGCAGGGGCCTTAAACACACAATAGGACTGTCTCAGCAGGGCCACGATAGATTAGACAGAGTGGCGCCTACACTCACCTGTTTTCTAGGAAGCAGTGTGGAGGTTTGGGCAACCAGTGATCCATCTATTTGCCTCTCCCCTCAACGCCCAATTGCCCTGGTATATTTCAAGGTACACGACACAGGGGGCGGAGGCCGTCAATGCCCTGCGATGTCAGTGGCCTCCCAGATTTCTATTTGCATTTCCTCCACTCCCTGTAATACTCAGGTTGAACCAGAAGTTATTGGAGGAACGATCGGAATTGATATTGGTCGCCCCTTACTGGCCCAGGCGAACATGGTTCGTGGACTTACAGGACCTGTTGAGAGAACAACCTTGGAAAATTCCACCATCGAGGGTTTCCCTTTCGCAAGGGCCGGTACTTCACCCGGACCCACAATGGCTCAGCCTAGCCGTATGGAGGTTGAGCGGAGCCGTTTAAGGACCCAACCGATTTCAGAGGATGCCATTGCCACCATACAGGCATCTAGATGGTCCTCAACAAATCGTATATACGAGGCCACATGGTCTGCTTTCTGTCGCTGGTGCTGGGGGTCTAAGATCGACCCAACCGCCCCATCAATAGGACAGTTATTGGACTTTTTACAGGAGGGGTTGACCAAGGGCCTAACTCCAAATACTTTACGCAGACAGGTGGCGGCCTTAGCCTCGGTGATATCCTGGGGTGACCTTCGTTCCATAGTGCACCACCCACATGTCCACAGCTTTCTTAAGGGTGCTGCAAACTTACGACCTCCTGTAATTCACCACTATCCCACTTGGGAGCTCAGCAAGGTGTTAACTGCACTTACAACTGGTCTGTTCGAGCCTTTAAGAACCGCTCGTCTCAAATTCCTGACATATAAGGTGGTCTTCTTAATTGTGACCACATCAGCAAGGAGGATTTCCGAATTGGCAGCATTGTCAATGAGAAAGGATCTGTGTGTGTTTCATGCGGACAGAGTGGTTCTCAGATTGAATCCATCATTCACCCCTAAAGTAAATTCAGCCTTCCACAGAGCGCAGGAGTTGGGGCTTCCAAATTTTTGTCCGAAACCATCTCATAGACTGGAGCTTCAATGGCATCAACTTGACGTTCGAAGGGCGTTAAGCATCTATCTAGACCGCACGGCATCAGTTTGAAAATCTGAGGCTCTATTCCTATCCTTCAACCCATCTACTTTAGGACACAAGGTGTTGTCGACGACCATTGGTAGATGGTACCTAAAAGTTATGAATGCCAGTCCATCTCAGTTCCTAAGGGTATTGCAGCCCACTCAACAAGGAGTGCGGCAACATCAGCAGCATGGGCCACATGGGCTTCCATAGACGATATTTGCAGAGTGGCATCTTGGGCTTCACCATTGCCCTTTGTCAGAAATTATAAAATTGATGTCTACGCCTCAGTGGATGCTTCATTTGGCAGAAGAGTCCTGCAGAGGGTCCACAGAGTTTAGGAGCAGATTTTGATCCAGACAGAGTCCCTTCCTAAGGACAGGCCAAGCTTTGGTATGTCCCACTTCTGGATGCTCTGAACAGCTCATGGGAGAAAGGGCATTGGTACTTACCTGATACACCCGTTCTCTGTGAGCTGTGAAGAGCATCCACCCCCACCCATTTCTTTCTGTCTGGTGGGGTTCTGTTCCAGTTAGGGATTTAGATTAGGTGATGAGTTCTGGACTTTGGCACTCAGTCTTCGCAAAACTGGGAGACGCTGGGGAGGTGTCCCGTGGAGGAGAAGGAGCGTCCCGGAGTTTTAAGCCCAGCCTTTCCAGAAGAGACTGAAGCACCTCCCCCACTTCTGGATGCTCTTCGCAGCTCACAGAGAACGGGCGTATCAGGTAAGTACCAACGCCCTTTCTAGGGCAGCTAACAAAGATGTATAGGTAAAGGAAATAGTCTTCTCTTTGGCTATCATATATGAGTATCTGAATAAAGGACTTTGAGGTAGTGAAGATTTAAAAATTCCAGTCCCTGCGTTGTTCTGCCATCTAGTGTTTAACAATCATATTTGAGTTTCTTCAGATAAAGTGCAAATATTAATTCTTTAATTTAAAATCAGCTGATAAAAAGCTAACACAGTTATATTTATCATTTAATTTACAAAGCAAAAATAATAATAATAAAAATTATTACAGTGCCTGACATTGTAGTATTAGCTTAGAAAAATATTTCAGGGTTCTATTACTGTCAACTATTTTTCTTTCGGTTTTGAATAGTTAGGGAGTTTTTACTTACTGATGGTTTATTTAGATAATAACTCATTTTTATTTTTATTTTAAAAAGGTAGCTATGGACAAAATATCCCTAAACTGATATATAGAACTTTGCTGATTATATATTTATAATGTGACTGTATCTAGTAACAAAGTTTTTAAATTTCATCTTTTGCTTCTTCCCCAGTGCTGTCAAATTATCTGCTAAGAAACAGCTAACCTAAAGGAACTTCTATGTAATCAGTTCTATCCACCTTGAATTTAAGTAGATTCTCCAGGTAACATTTTTCTCAAGAGGCAGCCTGTATGAAAGCTGCCTCTGGCCATTTCCTTTCAATGACACATTCCCAAGCTTTGATCAAACTTTTCCACCTCCTTTCCCCTCTTTCCTGAATTCTTCCTCATTTTCTCTTTCAAACTATAATTCATACTTTACTGTATTGTATTGTTATTTTCCCTGTTATTTTAGCTGTATGTCAAATGTATAAACTAAACTCAGATTTCCATCTTCTTCCTTAAATGGCTGATTCAGAATGATTCATATTTAAATCCTGTCAATGGTTGGTGATGCATGTGCGCTCACACGCACATGCACACACACACACACACACACACACACACACACAGGATGTACATATGTATGTATATGTTGTATATGTGTTCAGTACCCAAACCCTTAATTATATACAGATATAATGTAAATATGAAAAAAAATGTATTACCCAAAGCCTTTAATGAATCTGAGCAGTCTAATCCAACTAACTAGGGATAGTTAGATATCAGATATATATTTGTTTCATTTATATAGCTCTGAATCTGAAGTAACTTGTGGCAATTTTAAGATATTTATTAGAAACTCTTGAGAATAGGTTTGTTCATAAATTTTGAAGACTTCTTTTGAATAATTTTCTGTGTATATATCACAGAAATATTTTTTCATGTTTTATAATCACATGCAGTCACATTTATATCTGAACTTCTAGATGTAAAAGTTAAATCCATCTTTTGTCCTGTTATATTTGAAAGTGCAATATATATTAGAAAATTGTGTGCTGTAATAAGAAAGTCCAGGATGTTTACAAGCCAACATATAAAGAACTCAAGATTTTTTTTAAAATTCCACATCACTATAGTAAGTGGTCAGTTTCCAGAAAATATCTAGAGCTATATGGAATCTACAGGATCCATTAACTTCCATGGGTGGGCAACTTACCTAATTCTAACCCTTATGGAGGAAAATATGCTACAGTACTTCAACATTCATCAGGAAATAGCTCATGCGTGATAAGATTATAAAGCATAGGATCCCCATTTTTTTGTCCCTTCATAACTTTTACTCACTGAAGACATCTCTGAGATCAGATTTAAAACCATCAATGAAGTGGTTTTTTTAAAATTAGCATCAGCCTAACTTAAAAGTTAGCAGAAGAAATATCAAGATTGTGACTGTATGACTTGGTCCAATTTCTAGGCAGAAGAAGCAAATATTTTCCCTTTCTTTGTTTATTTGTGATTCTAGTTATTCAGTCGTTTTTTATTTAGTTCTTGTTCACTGAAAGACCATTTATTCTTGATTTCATATGTCTTTGCTTAATTGCACACACTTAAGTATTCTATTCTCTTTCAGCTTATTTTTATACCTCCTAACGTATCCAATCCTATATAACAAACCAAGCAGAAACATGCTATTGAGCGTTTCCACTTCTTTAAACAATTATCCTTGTATCAGTTATATACCTCCTTCTACCTTTATCACTACCTGTGTTTTCCTGAAAATAAGACCCAGTCTTATTTTCTTTTCAGTCCCAAAGTAAGTACCAGGACTTCTTTTCAGGTGATGTCTTACCCGCTTAACTTAGGACCACCACAGCCTTGCCTCCAATGTCCTGACCCTGTCATGCCACTGCCTAACTTCTGCAGCCGCTTGCGGCCACTTACGGCCAGACACCACAAGGCTCATCATGCTGGTCCCACTGCTCACAGCAGGAGGCTCTATTATGTGGTGTGCCATTGTGTGTGCAAATGGCAGCACTAGTGTAATGAGTCTTGTGGCCTTGCGCACCAGCAACATGAGCCTTGTGGCGATAATCCTTGCCACATCTTGCCATGAGCCATGGTACCAGCGTGACAAGCCTTTCAGGATTCTGCAAATGGCAGCACCAGCACAACGAGCCACACAGCATCAGCACAACAAGCCATGCGGCAGAAGAAGTCAGGCAGCAACATGACAGGTGTCAGAGCATGGGAGGCAAGGGTGCGTGTCAGCATTCCAACCAAACTAAAGTCCACCCAAGTAAGAATTTGTTAGAGAAGTCCTATTGGCACATCTGGGGAAACCTGAATCTGAATTCCTGCATTTTCCCCTGCTACATTAACACTTAAACTCAGTCCCTTACTGATGACCCTCAAGTCACACTCTTCATTCCACCTCCATTCTGAACTCCCACCAAGTCCAGTCACTCCCCTCCAAATTCCAGCGACTCAACCTTGAGCTCTGGCAAAATAATGTTGTTGTGGTTATCCTCCCTTCTCACTTAACTCTCGTTCCCACAGTTACCCATCCTCCCTTGTTGCAACCCCAAATCTGATTCAAGATGGATCTGGGGCTAACACTGTGGCAGTCCTAAGGTAAGTGGGTGTAGAGTGTGTGGGGTAGCTCCGTCCTCCATCCCTGCCCGAGCTTCATTTTTACATCTGTGCCTTGTTCCACCTTGCACAATCAGATAGTGGGCCGGGGTAAGGCTTATTTTTAGGATAGGGCTTATGTTAGGCAGAAGTGTGAAAACCTGGCTAGGGCTTGTTTTCAGAGTATGTCATATTTTTTCAGGGAAACATGGTATTTTTGTTTCCTCTTATAATTTCTAATATTGCATCATTATTAAGAATTGTACTATGATGTATATATTAACTAGTGTCTAGCTTTTTTCCATATATTTATAACTTACTAAATTTATTTGGTTTTATTTCTATGTCAAACACAAGTATCTTGGTCTTTTTTGTTATTATATTTATCTTCAACTCTGCCATTTTTATATTCCAAGTTTCAATTTTTATTCTGTCATTGTTTTGATCAAATAAATCTTTAATTTATCACTTTAAGTAAGATAAAGTATAGACTAATTATTAACTTTAGTCATGTTCATCCCTCATGCAATACTCCCAGCTAACAGTAAGGGCAACATTGGTGGTTAGTTGGCACATTATAGCCAGTATACTACAAACATAAACAAATCCTAAAAAATTCATCCTATTTGTCATGCCCCATCGGAGCCTAAATCTGCAGATGAATACAAGCTGGAACTGGAGCAGACAGAGATTGAGGGGAAGGTTTCGTTGCCTTTGGAGGAAAATGCGGAGGAGCAGGCCCAGTCAGGCCAGGGTCTTTCAGGATTAGGATGGCTTTTAGGCAGGGATGAAGGGTGGACAGGATGACCAACAGAGGCTAAGCAATGAACATGAGAGCTCAGGTGATGGGCAAGGATCACCCTCCTGATCCTCAAGCACAGAGAGTGAAGAGAAGGTGAGAACAGTGCAGACTGACCCGACTACTTCGGAGGAGAGCATCCTACCTCACTTCACAAGGCATACTTGGGGACCGAGAATTAAGGAGGTGCTGTGGGGAAGGGCATTTGTCAGGAACAAATGCTGAATTCTTGGAGTATTGAGTGCCGACGTTTGAATTTTCCTGGATTCCTATCTATCTATCTATCTATCTATCTATCATCTATCTATCTATCTTTTACCAGTGGGACATACAACAAAAATATGTGGTGTGGAATAATACTTTCTGAGTCATTTTCTAGTCATTCTTTTTTTTTGTCTCCTATCTAGATTTTTTTCATTTTTCCTCCAATCATTTAGATAGGATTCTGCTCACATTCAGTCCACAATGAACTGTTTAGGAATGTCACCCAAAGGTTTTTTTTTAACAGGTTTCCAAAACTTTATGTCAGTTTTAAATTTAAACAGATGTCAGTATTAAATAAGGTTAAATATTCACATATAAAGTTCAGAAACAGAGTGATCTTTCTAATAATGTGTGTTTGTGTGTGTGTTATATACACTTATGCACACAAACACACACACATACACAAAGAGACAATATGTATGTGTATATATTCAATTAGTAATTATGTATATATTCAATTATTAATTTTATATTTGAATAAAACTGATTTTTTTCCGAATTAGAATACAAATCTAACAAATTAAGAATAATATACAGCTGCATTTAAAAGAACAAAAGACCACTGTATTTTTTTTCTTGTAATTATTGTTAATGTGTTTAACAATCATTCTTGTTACTGAATTCAGTATAAACATAATTACTAATGATGGGAAAATACCAATATGACTTTTTAATCATTTGGTGTTGTGATTTAATTCACCATAAGATAATTATTTCATGTCTCATAATTCTGTATTTGAAGTTGCTTAAGGCGGCAAAGTGTGAAAATTAAAATATGATGTTTAGAAAGAGGCAAATCTTTGTGGATAGTTTTTTATGGAGCTAAGTTCAATAAAATGAAGAAAGGGAATGGAAGGAAGGAACGGAAGGAATGAAGGAAAGCAAGAAAGGAAGGAAGGAAGGAAGGAAGGAAGGAAGGAAGGAAGGAAGAAAGAAAGAAAGAAAGAAAGAAAGAAAGAAAGAAAGAAAGAAAGAAAGAATTGAAAATTGAAAATTTTCCACTAGAGGGCAACATGACCTAGGCTTATATTTTCAAGCTTTGTTTTAAAGAATTTGTCTTTTATTGAGTAGATGTGGATGAAGTTCATTGATTCAGTGTTTAGCATTCTCTTGCATTAATTGGTATTGTTATCTGACCTTAACACATGGATATGCTTTAATAGAAGCCTTTTTTGTACTGTTAGGTTGTGAACAGGAGCATTGGTGTGTGTATATATTAATTACAATTAAATTTTAATGTATGCTTTGGTTTATCACTTGGACTGTCTCATTACCACTGTTCATGTCTAAAATGATTTGCAGTTAAAAGGCATGCTTGAAATGTCCATAATGAGGTCCTACATTAGGAGTCATGGTAGAGAATGTCCTATTTGTCACTTGGTGAAAATAAATTGAAAATATTAATCAAATAACCCAGAGTAACACTTTAAACATGGCAGAATGTGAATGTCTGTGTGTATGCAAAGGTGTGTGTGATTGCATGCATGTATTTCATTAAATATGAACTATAACATTCTATTCACCAGGCGCAATAATTACTGCATGCATAATTATTTAAATATATGTAAATATAACTGAAGGTAGCTCTATTGAAATTTTCTACTTTAATTCTCTCTCTAGTTAATTCTACAATAATGCAGCCTAAAATAATCATTTCATTTCAGCCCAGAAATAATGTAAGACTATTCTAAATTTAAATAACTTGTTTTACATTAACCTTTTGAATATAAATATGAAATACTATTCTATCATTTCAATAAGCATTACTTATTGTAAACACTGAAACAAAATATATTTGTCATGTGAAAATTATTCATGATGTGAAGGACAGTGGTAATCTTCCAAATTAAAATGAAATTTGTCAGAAGCACTTTTTTAGATACAAAATCATGCTGTGCATAGATGATCATTGGGTTCAATGACTGCATCCAAATCATAGAAAACTTTGTAATCAAGTGACTATTGTATGATTCTCTTTCAGACTTAAGAGATCCTTAATTTTGCAATTATTTACACATCATTGATACTTTGTCTCTCCTCCAAAGCATACTGGATAATGATGTTGTGGGCTGGTAACTGATTTATTTGGTTAAAAGGTCCACGGAAGTAAAATGGGAAAGATTTATATGAAGACAGTCAAGTAAATTCAGTGTTTATGGTCCCATGTATCAAATCAGGTGCACCAAAAGAAGGATCATCATAATTTTTGATTCTTTGCATAAAACCTGCAATATGAACCTGGCTGTAATTATAGCATGGTATTTCATTGTATTCTTATCAAAATCCCAGGAAATTTTTACTATAGAAAAATCAAAGTTAAAATTTGTTAGCCCAGGTTTGTGTGACTGTGACATGGGTAGCATATAAATTAT
The DNA here is from genome assembly GCF_049901715.1 of Pseudonaja textilis. Classification (NCBI taxonomy): domain Eukaryota; kingdom Metazoa; phylum Chordata; class Lepidosauria; order Squamata; family Elapidae; genus Pseudonaja; species Pseudonaja textilis. Next base: position 42,602,673 of record NC_141996.1, read on the forward strand.
AGTTTTAAAAAATAGAGCTTTTATTGTATAAATCTGTCTTTTTGGCAACAGTATTACCTAAAAGCTGATAGAAATATTTCTTCCTTGTTACAGAAATTGGTAATTTAAATGAAAATTATACTTAATTACAGTTAAGTGTTCTGGCAAACAAAAAAGTTATCATAGAAGAACTTTAGGGGTACAGGGAAATAAAAGACTATTGTCTGAGCAATGATAGGAAGACAGAACTATTCTTAGCTGATATTAGCAAATTGGCAGTAAGTTTGAAATATGCTTTTCCTCCCTGCAATTATGCTGCTTTTTTATATATAGAGTCAATAGAATCAAAATAAATAACATTAGAGAGTGATAAACATACATTTAACTAAGGGAGTTTCAAAGAAGAAAACCATAAGCAATTTTACCTAATAAAAGGCAAATATCTTTTAAACCTGGTGCTAGTATTATCTAGCAGGAAATCAAGCAGTTTTTCAGTTTTATTTTATTTGGCAATGTTTGCTTCTTAGGATTAGTGTCAGGCAGCAGGAACTGCTGTGTTGTGGGGTGATCAGTCCTGAAATGTTTCTCTAAAACAGAATAATTACATTTCAGGGTTTACTGTGAAATTGATAACAGTGGAAAATATTCATGTAATTTATTTCATTTCACCTGAGTCACTCTGGGCAGCTTGCAAAATCAAAACAACAACAACAACAACATAAATATATATAACCCTAATCCTAACTCCAGTAGACTCTACCTTTCCTGATCCATGGGGTAATACTTATAATGTCTTGCCATTTTCTTGTTTTTCCTTTTAGTATCACTGAAGGGAGGCATAATTTAGTAATTGGTCAATCATTTAATATGGTCTGCTGTATTCTGGTCTTCACGTTTATTGTTCCTGGTTCCAGGTGTAAGATGTATGGAACTTTAAAGTTTGGTCTTTAAGAATTTGGATTACAATTTCAAGAGATCCAAAGTTGAAAAATGGTGCTAGTTATAGCAATAGCACTTAGACTTATATACCACTTCACAGTGCTTTACAGCCCTTTCTAAGCAGTTTACAGAGTCAGCATATTTCCCACTACAATCTGGGTCCTCATTTTACCAACCTCAGAAGGATGGAAGGCTCAGTCAACCTTGAGCCGATGAGAATCGAACTGCTGGTGGTTGGCAGAATTAGCCTGCAATACTGCACTCTAAGCACTGTGCCAGTTAAGGGTTTGGCTTCAAATTGATTAATAGGTACAAGTATATACTGTCTACTCACCCTGCCTCAGAATTATTGAATCTTGAAATAGCAATTGAATATTGAGTCATATAGTTACTATGAACTGTTTATTGTCATTGGTCTGGAGGGCTATTTTTCCAGTCTTTAACCATAGCACCCATTCAAAGACCTTACTGTTGATAAACAGAAAAACATGTTGTGCCTATTAGCAAACGTTATTTTGTTAGATTTGAAATAATTACTTTTCATTTTGTCATCTTTAAATTTCCTAAGGCTCTTTTTTTTAAGGAGTCCTTCAAAGGATTACTGCATATGACAGTTTTATATTATTTGGGATAAGAAACTTTTGGGTTGTTAAGCTGATTTTATACATAATTTACAGGTAGTCATTAATTAACAAACATAACTTGGACCAGCAATTCCATTTCTAACCACTACAATTGCGAAGCAGAAAATCATATGACTGTGATAGACTTATGATGTCTTCCCCTATGGTTGTTAAGCAAGTTACAGTGGTTGTTAAGCCAAATACAATCTGTGATTTTACTTCTGCGTTGTGCATTAACTATACTTGTTGCAAGCTGGGTGGGAAACATGCAAATGTAATGCTGTGATGGTCATAAATTTAGGGATTAATCACAAATCCCTAAAGAGTTGTTCTTTGAATTGTCACTGAAGAAACATTCGGTAAGTAAGGACTACCTGCATATAGAAATTGAACAAGAGTAGTAGTAATAAACAGCCTGATTGTACATCCTTGGTAATAACAGTGTCCTGTTAACTATATTTAAAGCTGTATTGAACTAAATTAAGTTCTTGTATGTAATATACATATGAAGAATAGTGGTCAGTGAACAATAGACATCAATAAATCAGAATAGAGCTGGAAGGGACTTTGGAGGTCTTCTAGTCCAGCCCTCTGCTTAAGCAGGAGACCCTATACCAGTAATAGCGAACCTTTTAGGCACTGAGTGCCCAAAGTGTGCGAGTGCATGCCCAAACTACAAGACACATGGGTGCATGCCTGTGAATGCACAGCAGAGATCTGAAGACCAGCTGGCTGGTGGGAGGTGGGGCATCCCAACACCGGCAGTTCTGTAAGAAGTGAGATATTTTTCTTCTGTGAGCTTCTGTTTCATCATTTTCTGCAAATGATGGAGAGAAACGCCATGGTGAAACGCAGTGGAGCTGAGCAGGGGTGACTGCGTGCGTGCCTACAGAGAGGGCTCTGCATGCCACCTCTGGCACGCATGTTACTGCCCTATACCATTTCAGATAAGTGACTGTCTAGTTTCTTCTTAAAAATCTCCAGTGATGAAGCACCCACGACTTCTGAAGACAAGCTGTTCCACTGGTTAATTGCCCTCACTGTTGGGAAGTTTCTCCTTAATTCCAAGTTGCTTCTCTCCTTGGTTAGTTTCCATCTATTGTTTCTTGTCCTACATCCTACATCTTAGTCTGGAAGATGGAATTGAGTGCCAATTTAAATTACATAGAAATCAACTGTTTTGTAAGGGATATGTAAATAGTAAATGCTAACATCTCCCAGATACAAAGATGTTGCCATAGGCCTAAGGAATTGGATGCATCACAAAAGTAAATATAAAAATGCAAGAAATTAGTCTAAGTGTTACCAGGATGGTGTTGGACTAGAACTGATTAAAATTATAGGAAATATATGTTGTTTTACACAAAGCATAAGGAAAAAAATATTTTTGAATAGATAAGAGTAATTTATGATTGGAGTAATGCATGTGTGACAATAAATGAAAAGTTAAACAAATGGTTTTTCTTTGAACATTGAGCAACATGTGTGATTACTTCCTGGTAATTAATATATTAATGAAAGCTGAATAAGGAATGTTAATGCTAACATTAAGGTGTTTGGGTTACATAAAAGGAATAAATAAGGAGTGCATTGAGATACAAATATACAAAAAAGAATGAATAGAGTAAGACAAAAGTAAATATCAAGAAAGTGGTTATTTAAATACAGTTGATATCTTCAAAAAGAGAGCAGAGACTTTTTAAAAACACAAAATAAATGTTTCAGGTTCTTTGGGATTCACAAGCACAAATTAATATTTCTCATGAATGATTCTCAGACAGGATGTATTAAAATGTATATTAGTGATGAAACTATTTTCAATTTACAACTAATAAATCCTTATGTTCATTATATTAGAGCAAATTAATTCTCTTTCTAATAATCTTTCAATGAATTAGAATAATGGGCAACTTGCATTTTATTGTTTTCACAATAGTTTCTGGCATATCTAAGAGTCAATTTTTTACATGCAATGATATAGAACAAACAAGGATATTTTCGAAGGATATAAAATGAGAGATATAATTAATGGTTTGGTGTGAAATTGATTTAGCTATATTTCTCTTTCTTTTCTAATTTCATACCCTTGATTTCTGTATTATTTCTATTTTTTTTCAGATTGCAGATAAGTAGGTAACTACTTAATATCCTGCAATATGCAATATTATATAAGTCTATTCAGACTTATGCCATGAAGTTTTTCAGAATTTATTACCAAGTAAGAATTATGTGACTGTAGCACCAAATGATTTGTTTCAGTGTCCCAACTGTATAATTTATTTCAGCAATCTTTATGGTAACTTATCTCAAAATTGAGTGTGGATGATGTACAATGTTTTAAAATAACAGTTTAACTACAATCATTGTAACCTGTAACCTAAAGCCGCAAATCCAACCCAATCCAACCCAACATTAAAAATAAAATAATATCAGCCAGCAGATCTCACCTAGACATTTAATCTGAATGCCTGAGAAAATCTTTAATGATGTACAAAGGCTAACTGGATCAGGACCATGCATATATCTGGAAGTATGGTGTTCTATATACCAGAGAGAAGGCGTTCTACCAATAAAGGAGAATATTTGTAGCTCAGGGTTGAAATGAGGCGTCCTTAGTGCTCTCTGACCTTGGTTATTTTTCTGCAGATGTTTCATTACCCAAACTAGATAATGATGCCCTGATGACTAGTAGCAGCACTGATGATGTTACCTAGTTTGTGTAATGGAAATGTCTGTAAGAAAACAAGAGAGCGCTAAGGAACACCCCACCAGAACACACTGCAATAGCTGACATGTTATAGGATGGTTAACATAATAAAATCTAGAAATTAATATTTTATAAAGAATAAATTAGATTTATTTCATATTAAAAATTAGAAGTCACAACAAAAATAACAACTGCCACTGTAATTTGGCATAGTCTTTATTACCATGTTGCTTAGCGACAAGAGTTGATGGTTGCATTTACTGTCATTAAGTGAGGAATTCATATCTATAGCATTTGTCCCAACATTTGTCCTAACTTAATATATGCGCTAATAGAAAATGTTGAATATTTTTTCTGTAGAAAGGAGTTATAAATTCAATGAATGCTTTTTGTAACTTTATTTAATGGCATAAAGTAAGAACAGAACAATAGAATTAGAAGGAACCTTGGAGGTCTTCTGGTCCAACTCTTTGCTCAAGCAGGAGACTCTGTATCATTTCAGACAAGTGATTCTCTAGTTGATTCTTAAAAGCCTCCAGTAATGGAGCACAACAACTTCTGAAAGTATACCGTCCCACTGATTAATTGTTCTGTCGGAAAATTTCTCTATATTTCTAGTTTGGTTCTCTTATTGATTAGTTTTCATTCTTTATTTCTTATTCTGCCTTCAGGTGCTTTGGAGATTAGGTTAACCCCCTCTTCTTTATGGCAGTCCTTTAGATATTGGAACACTGCTATCATGCCATCTTTGTATATATCATTTTATAAAATTACACATAATAGTTAGCAAGTTCTGAATGCAATTTTAGAACATTATAATTGGGCCATTAAGTATATATAATATTGCAATGCCAAATATCACATGTAACAAACCTGACCAATATTTAGCTTGATTTGTTAACTTACAAATTAACTTACAAATTAGATATTGTATTTAATTAGGTAAAGTTACACAGAATGTATAAATATATTTCAAATTAACAGATTTGTCTTTTTATTTCTTGATAAAAGGAATTTACCTTGAACATTGATTTAAATAAATTCCCTTTAGCTTATAATTAAAATAGTGATGATTCTATTTATAATTATATAGAAAAGGAAGAAATCATTTTCATATTATTGTCAGCTATCGGAGATATAAGATAATAGAATGTATCAGGATTCTCATACATTTCATAATTAAATATGTTTATAGTTGATGCCTCTGTTGGTTTTAGAAATAATTTCTTAATTATTCATAAATTTATAAAAATCAAAGTAATAAGATTCAGAGTAATGTTTTAATTACTTGTAAAAAATTACCTTTTTGGGTTACTAGAATTATAAATAAAAGTTTCTGTATTAGAAAAATATGAAATACATTTTTAAAAGTATTATATTTTCTGTTTCAGAAGCTTTTGTTTTTCAGACATTTTAAAAATGTAATTAGCAAAAACAAAATGGTTACAATTCACTAAATTATTGTGGTATATGTTTCTACAAGCTTTTAATGCTATATCTGAGCTGCTCTACCTCCTTTTAGCACTAGCACTAGCAATAGCACTTAGACTTATATAACGCTTTATAGTGCTTTACAGCCCTAAGTGGTTTACAGAGTCAGCATATTATCCCCAATAATCTGGGTCCTCATTTTACCCACCTCGGAAGGCTGAGTCAACCTTGAGCCTAGTGGGATTTGAACTGCCAAATTGTAGGCAGCTGGCTGCAGAAGTAGCTTGGAGTACCACTGCACCACAGAGGCTCCTTTTAGCAATAATGCAGTAAATTTGATTTCTAAATATTTGATTTTTACCCCACCTTTATTTGCCACTGACTACTATTCTTGTATGTGGCTACATGCAAGTCCTGTTTCAGTTATTTGCAGCAGGGGTGGGATTCTACCAGTTCAGACCAGTTTGGGTGAACCAGATCTTAAAGTTACATCTGGTTCACTGAACTGGTATTTCAACTGACCAGTTGGCCCCGTCCATCCACCCCTGTCCCTCCCAGGAGTCTCCACACGGCGTCTGCATGGAGGGTCTGGGAGGAGGGAAAATAGACCTTCTGGAAGTCCGGAAGCAGGCCTGTTTCCAGCTTCTGGAGGGCCTCAGAGCCCAGGGGAGGCTGTTTTTGCCCTCCCACAGGCCCAGGGAAGGCCTCCAGACTCTTGGGAGGATGAAAAACAGCCCTCCCGAGAAACTAGAAGTCGTGAAACGGACCAGTTTCCAGCTTTCGGAGGGCCTCCAGAGTCCAGGGGAGGTTGTTTTCACCCTTCCAAAGGCCCAGGGAAAGTTTCCTACTTCATTTGAGTTTCTTAACAATACAAATACAATTGCATTTTACTCCTTAAAATTTCAGTTCATTCTAGTTTCCAGTCAAAGGCAGCATATATTGATTGCATATTCTGTCAGTTTCAAATTGAATTTGATCATAATGTTAATCAATCTTCTGCCTCAATAGTATAAAGTATAAATTGGAATGATTGGTTGTATTAAAGGACTGTTGAATTAGTTCCCAAAATCTAATTGATGTTATTCAGTCATTGATTATATTCTAGCCAATTTGTGTTTCTGTTCCTTTCTTTATTTTTCATGTGCTTGGCATTAAACACTGTAATTTTTGAACTAAAATTGTCCAATTCCACTGCATCTAATTTCTGAAGCCTAAAATGTGAATTTGTGAACATATCCATTTAATTTTCACTCCGTCAAGATTTCCCATACTCATGTTTTTTATGTTCCAAATTTTCACCTTATCTTTGCAGCTTCACATTTTCTTTTCCTGTACAGCAACATCAGCAGTAGGCACCTGAAGGTTTTAATCTAGCCATGCTGTAAATACTCAGCATTTCCTCTAAAGATGTTGAGTGCCATCTAATCTGTGGGATTTATCATCCATCACTATATGATCAATAATTTTATATTTGCTGTGTAGGTAGTTTTCTTGGTGAAAACAGGACTAGTGTACATTTCTGTTTACATCACTCCTGCAGTATTATTGATGCCTTTGACATTGTCACTAAAGTGATCAATACTTCCAACATTTTTCTATATGGCTACTGCCAATATAGGTGCTTTTAGCTGGGCAGTTGGAATGATCTTTATACCAGCAGGTGACCCTACTGACAATGTATAATCTTTGCATATATGCCTGAAATTCTTCATTTGTAGTTATAAGTTTTACTCTTCTGTATAAAAAAATATAATTCAATTGTTTCTTCTGTGTTTTAATATTTCTACATAAAGGCATATATTTACTTTTTATTATTGTCTGAAATTAACCTTTGTTTTAATTTTAGATTTCTACACTCCTTTTTGTTCAGCTTTCCTTTTCATTATATTCTTTTTAGCACTAGCTTACCACAAATATCAGAGTGCATTTTACCAAATATAGAGACCTAGGGATATTTATTTCAAACTTCAATCTCATTTTTATCAAGCCTTATCAAAATAAGGATAAATAGATAACCTATTTTTTCTTGAATATCTGCCAATATCTAGATCTTCTATTCTGCTAATTGGCAACAGAAAAGCAAGATTTGGTATTCAAATGAGGAATATGTTAATTAAATTTCAACTTTACTGAGCAAAACAAAGCAACATGATACTCAGGAATACATAATCCTGACAAAAAAGTGAAAACAGATTGCCAGGCAGGCTTTGAGCAATTGCAGTCTTCCTTCTAGTCTTTCTTCTAGTTCCCCACCTTTGGCTTTGCTGCTTCTTCTCATACCCAGTGGAATCCCATTTCTCTTACACTTGGTTCCCATAATCGCTCATGACATTTTGTGAGTTATTTTGTGAGTTATCCAGGTTGCGGCATGTTGCCCCATTGGACAACTCACTTGTTGCTCTGCCTCTATTCTTGCATGGAAACACTTGCAGTAAGCGAACTTAAATGTTTGCTTGTGCATTGTACAAAAGGTACACATATATGTAGTCATATATAAACAACCAGCTTTAAAGTAATAATTCATTTTTGCCAACAGTTTTGTACTCTAATAATTTATAGACTTTATCCTTCTAGTCAGTGCTAAAATGGTTTTATTTTATTTTTTTAAAATCATTTTTGTTTCTCTTGTTAGCTGATAGCTTTTTAAAAACAGAGTAGGTGGCATGTTGAACTTTTCATTGCTTCTCCAGACATCTGAAGTAAAAGTTTTCACAGAACCTTCTGCTGGAGTTGATCAAGGAACCATGCTAGGTAAATTCTTAATTATCAGTGCAAAGATAAATAAAGTCATTTATTTATTGTCTCTGTTGACAAGTATTATTCCTCCATGTAATAACTAATTAATTCTTGTAGTTAGCCTACAAGGAATAAAGTGCTGAAGCTTTCAAAGATGTGTAGAATTAACTGCCTGTTTTTTTTTTAAATTTTATTGGTTTTTAATACAAACATGAACAAACAAAACATAAAAACATCAAGCCATCTTCCACAAATATACATACAATGTGTCGGTTGGTTTACAAATTGTTTTGTGCTTCCATTTCGTAGTCTTCAATTACAATTACATTGTATATATTCTCATATTTTCAGTCAAATATTAAATACATTAATATCATTGTTAATCATTTGACTATACTTTTATTCATTCCTGTTTTAGGAAACAATCCATATTTTACTTAATTTGTTTTATGACAGTTCATATTATCATCTCAAATCTATCCTACAATCATTTTGTAGATATAATAAGAAAAGAATACATCTTTACATATTTATTATTTTCTAAGAATCTACATATTTCATTACCATGTTTTATTGTCTAACCATTGATAGAATAGATCCCCAATTTTATAAAAATGTTTATCATCTTGTTCTTTGATTTCAAATGTCAATCTACTCATTTCAGCACATTCCAATATTTTCTTAATGATTTCCTCCTGTAATGGTATTTTTTTTCATTTTTCCAGTTTTTGGCAAATACAATCCTAGCCGCTGTTAATACATTTCCAATCAGGTATTTCAATTCTTAACTATATTTCAGGTAAAATTCCCAATAAAAATATCTCTGGTTTCAAGTCTATATGCTTTTTTGTCATTTTTTTCAACCATGTGTAGATTTTAGTCCAATATTTTTTGGCATCCGCACAAGTCCACCACATATGGTAATATGAGCCAGGTATCTGATGACATTCCCAACATTTTTCAGATTTGTTCTTGAACATTCTTGCTATTCTTGTCGGGGGGAAATGCCACCTGTAAAACATCTTATGCAAATTTACTTTATATGCTGTTGACATTGTCATTTTATAATTTTGAGACCACAGTTTTTGCCATTTCTCTAGATCAATCCCACATCCAAAATTCTTCCCCCAAGCAATCATAGTTTCTTTAACTTGTTCTTCTTCTAGTTTAATTTCTAATAAATATCCATACAATTTTTTAATCACCTTTTCATCAGTACCTGTCAAAATCTTATTTAAGTCAGTCCGTTTATCATAGAAACCTTCTGTTTTAGAATCTTTGTCATACCTTGAATGTATTTGCACATATGACAAGCAATTCATCTTTATACCTTGTTCCTCTAGTTTTTGCATAGATTTAAGTTCACCCTTTTCATTCAATATTTCACCATATCTAACTGTTCCTTCTTATATATTATAGAATAAGAAAATGCTTCAATAGTCGATAGCCAGACTGGAATTTTCAAATAACATTGCCTTTTATTCTTCTCTCAGTTTAACCACAGAGACTCCCGTATATAATGTCTTCTAAAATACCCCTGTGTTTTAGTTTCTTTGTACCATAGGAAGGCATGCCACCCCAACAACAGATCATGTCCTTCTAATGTCAACAAACTAGTATTTCTTAATGTTATCCATTCCTTAACCCACATCAAATTTATAGCTTGGTAATACAACTCGCAAATTTGGCAAACCAAATCCTCCTCTTATTCTGGCATCTTGCAAAAGTTTTAACTTTATTCTCACTTTCTTACCTTGCCATATATATTTCAACACAATTTTACTTAAATCTTCAAAATAATCTTTTCTAAGCCTAACTGGAATTGTTTGGAACAAGTACAAAATTCTGGGTAGTATATTCATCTTGATTGTTGATATTCTTCCTATTAATGACAATTGTAAACTTTCCCATTTCGCCAAATCTAGGGCTATCTGCTGCTTAAGTTTGATATAATTATTCTCTTTTAGTGTAGTGTTTTATAACACTTTTATAACACTTCTTGTAGTGTTTTATAAAATTCTGCCGGAAGTCTATCTGGGCCTGGTGCCTTTCCATTGTTTTGCTTCTTAAGTGCTTCAGTTAACTCCCATCATTGTTATATTGCTTTCTAACATTATTTCAATCTCTTTCGGTATCTGGGGTAGGTTAGCATTCTGTAAGTACTGTTTAACTCTTTCATCATCAATATTCTCTTGTGTGTATAGTTTCCCATAGTAATCTCGTATGATTTTCTTCTCTTTACTTCCATAGCAAACTTGGCCTTGATCATCTATTAATTGCAACATTTTCCTTGATTCTCTCTCCTTTCTCAATTTATATGCTAACCATCTACCTGGTTTATTTGTATCTTCAAAATAGTTTTGTTTCGCACCTCTGATTTTCTGTGCTAGTTCTTCTTTTTCTGTTAGTCCCATTTTATGTTTGGTTATATCCATTTTTAACTTAATGTCCTTTTTCTGTGGCATTTTCTGTAGCTCTTTTTGAAGCCCTTTATACTCATCCTCTAATGCCTTAGAGGCTAGTCCTTTCATGGTATTTCTTTTCCTTGTATAGTCTATTATCAAGCCTCTGACATATGCCTTCATTGTATCCCATACGTTCTGCATTGATGTTTCTTCTTTTTTGTTTTCTCTAAAGAAGAAAGCCAGTTCTTTCTACATCCACTATGTGATGTCTTTTTCTTTTAATATAGTATTATTTAACATCCATCTAGATCTTCTTCTTTGTCCTTTCCAATTAATTGTCATTGGATTGTGATCTGCCCAAGTACTTGTTTCAGTATTTATTTCTTGAATATTAACTAACAATTCTGTTGACATCCATATCATATCTATTCTGAACCATTATAAATGTCTATTTGAATAGAAGGTGTATTGTTTAGTCTTAGCATTTCTTTCTCTCCATGTATCTTTTAAATTTATTTCATCTATCATTTTAAAAAAAGATTTAGTGAGAGTCTTTCTGTTTTGCTTTGTTGTTTTCTGTGCTGTATAGTCCAATTTATTATCTACAATTCCATTAAAGTCTCCCATCATAACTATATTAGCATAGTCCAGTTCAATTACTTTCATATGTATTTTTTTTATAAAATTCATCTTGATTGTCATTCAGGGCATAGATTGCAATCAGAAGTGTTTTCATATTGTCCATTATTTCCACCATTAGTAATCTTCCATCGTCATCGGTATAGATCAATTTCACTGGGATAATATTTTTAATGTATAAAATCACTCCTCTTTTCTTGCATTGTGTCAAAGAAGTAAATATTTTCCCTAATTTTGGCTGTATCAGCAATTGTTCATGTTGCATTTTAATATGTACTTCTTGTAGGCAAATTTTATCAAATTTTAATTTCTCTAATTTATGGAAAGTTTTCCTTCTTTTAACAGCTGAGTTAAGTCCATTTATGTTAATTGTAATCAGTTTTTTCTCTTCCATGGTTATATTTTGTAGTTAGGTTTAGCAGCTCTCGTAGATCTTGGTTCACGTTGTTCTTTGACTTCCACCTTTCCGCCTACTACACTTTCTTCTTTTTCAGTCGCTATTTGGCGGTCCTCTTGGAATTCAGTTAGTGACTTTTCTTTTTCTGCCTCCTCCTCTTTCCCTCCAAAATATTCTGTGTAAAATAATTCAGCTTTCTCAATTGAGTCAATTCTATATCTCTGTTCTTGCCATGTGAACATTAAACCTTCTGGAATCAGACATCTATAATTCACCTCTTTTTTAAGTAGAATTTTAGTCAGAAATTGGTATTCTCTTCCCATCTCTCTCACTCTTCTGGGTACTTGTTTCAGGACCACAATCTCCTTGTCTTTATATTTCAATGTTTTCTCTCTTGCCACTTGCAATATTTGCGTTTTAATGGCTTTCTTTGTAAATCTGATGTGAACTTCTCTTGGTAAGTTATTTCTCATTGCATATCCTGTGAAGACTCGATAAACCTCGTCTATTCCATCCATCATCTTCTCTTTAGTTATTTCCAAAGCTTCAGCCAAAATTTCTATCATTGTCTCAGCTAGGTTTTGTCCCTTTTCTTCCTCTATGTTTTGGAATCTGAGATAAAATTCTGATCTGTCCATCTCCCATCTCAACATCCCACTTTTATCTTGTTCAACCACAGTTAATCTGCTATCAATATCTCCAATCTTCTTATCTCTTTGTTTAACTTCTTCTTCAATTTATTGGAATCTCTCATCATATTTCATCATAATTTGCTGAATGTTCTCCACCTTTTCATCAGTTTTTCCTGTTCTTTGTTCAATGTTCTCTGTTCTCTTTTCAATATTCTTTGTTCTTATTTGTATATTTTGAATTCCTTGCATAATCATCTGCAGTGTCACTTTTTCCTGTTCTTTTTCTTGCTGTAACATTGTCTGTATTGAGTGTTGTCCTCCAGGTGGTGAAGAGGAAGAAGTAGAGGTTGAGGAACCAGGGGCTGTTAGTTTCCTACTCATTTCGGACAATTCAAAATCTTCAGGTTCTTCTAGACCTTAATCCACTTGTGAAATAACCAATTGTAATTCCAAGTAAAAATAGTGGGAAAAAAGAAACCAAATAATAACAATAATAATAATAATAATTAAAAAAAATTCTTCAGGTTCTTGTATACCTTAATCCAATCAATTGGTTAGATAGCAGTAAAAACTCAAAAAAGGAAGAAAAGACCATAAACACACACACAAAAAGAAAAAAAATTGTTAAGTCCTGGAAAAGGCGGAAAAATAGAAAATAAAAAACTAAAGAAGAGAAAAGAAAACTTCTTCAGGTTCTTCAACACCTTAATCCAATTAAAAAGTCTCAGGTATAAAAGAATGCATAAGAAAAAAAAGAAAGCCACAAAAAAAAAAAAAAAAACCAATATGGAAGATAAATAGAAAAAAAAACACAAGAGAAGAAAGACAAAGAAGAAAAAAATGAAAGAAATCATTAATACTAAAGCTTCTCCTTTAAAATAAAATGCAAATGTAAAAATTAGACTTCAAAAACAAACAGAAAAACAAAAACAAGTTCCAAAAGGCCAAAAATCCAAAAATCCAAATAGCTATTACAAAAAGTAAGCTAGTAAGGAGGGGGTTTGTTAAAGTAAGAAATAGCCCAGCTTAAATAAAAGTAGAAAGAGCACACTGCACCTTGTTTGGTTATCCAGGCTTTTGTTAAAGTTTATAACTCTCTTTTCCAAAGTCTTATCACCTTTTTTTTCTATAAACTTCAACACCAGACTTCAGCTATTGATAGAAACTCAGAAGAGCACCTGCAGTAATACTCTCCCATGGACTACCAGCAGGGTTGCTCTTCCTTCTATCTTATCAAACAGGCAATGTCCTTGAAAAGAAGTCTCAGTTCTTTTTCAGTTTTGTCTGGTCAAGAAAAAAAAGAGATACAATATTTCCAAGCCTCTAGTTGGCAATGTTACACAGTTTCTTCTGCTTTCACTTCCCCCCTCCTTTTCCAAATAAGATATAATAAAAATTTATTAAAAAGGGAAAAAGATATTAAAAAGATGACTAGAAGAGGGGTCTCTAGCCTAGAATATTATAAAGTCAAAAAGGAGAGAAAGGATAGGTGGAAAAAAAACAAAAACCAGTCCAGTTTCAAAATATAAAATCATGTGTAGAAAATCCAGCAATGAGAAAAAAAAACAAATAAAAATATTACTTTGACTTCCTGTTTAAAATCTCCGCTTAATCACTTCTGTCAAAACCTTTACAGATTCTTTTTTTTCCTTAGGGTGTCCTTTCAAATCTTAAAGAAAAAATTTTCACCAAACCGGCACACTTTATCTTTCCGTTCTCTTTTGTTTTGGAGCTGTCCCAACTTCAGCAGCTTTAATGGCTGCCTCTTTGCCGCTGGCAAAAAGAGCTTCTCCTGGATCTACCAGGGACTTTGACATGTCCCTGGGATCGACAGGATGCACTCTTTACATTCACTGTCTCTTCAGGACGGTTTAGATCTGTTTGGACCATCCAGGAGCAAAGATATCAGCAACGATCTCAGACCTCCAAGATCACATGCTGTATCATCGTGACACCAGCTCCACCCTCCTGAGAATTCTTGTAGTTAGCCTACAAGGAATAAAGTGCTGAAACTTTCAAAGTTGTGTAGAATTAACTGCCTGTTTTGTCTGAATTATTCAGAATATTTCAGATATGCTGTCACATCTTTTGTCTTTTACAAAGCAATCAATGAGAACTGCTATTGTTAATAAAACTTTTACATGTTACTCCCATTACTTATTTACTTTTATGAAGCTGATGGACTTTATTGTTAATGAAATTTAACTTGTTTTTCCTATTAAGCCTCCTGGGAGAACCGTTTATTCAATTCTCAGTGCAAATGAGAAGTATAAGCAAGATAGAGTGTGAATGTATAAGGTATAGGTTTTGTTCTTTTTATTAATTAGTTTTCAAGACTAAAGGCTTATTTGGGCAATATACTATCATCCTTCTTTTGTTTTCCTTTAGTTACAAATAACCTTCTTCATCAAGTTCCCATATTGCACAACCAAAATTTTCTGATTAAAGAGACATAATCTTTCTCTTTTCAACCATGGACAAGAGCTTGTAAGCATTTCCAGATACTTATTCAACAGGCTTGTCCCTATGACTCATCTCACTTGTCAACAGTGTTTGGAAATAAGTTGTTAGAGTAGTAAGCTCAGAAGTTATTGAAGCTTGGTCACCTTTGTCTCCTCAGCCTTAATCTATAGTCACCACAATCACTATACTGTACTGGAGTTTCACTGGTGTTAGTAAACATATTACCTGTTAACCATTCAGACCTGAATGACCAGTGATGCTACTGTAAGGTTTAGAAATAAGTAAAATTGTTCTATTTTAGTCTAGTGTTTTTCAATGATTATTATGACAGTAAATTTATAAGGAAACAATAGAAATGTAGCAAATAAATTAAATTTGAGACAGATTGCATAGTAAGATTAGCAACAAATGTTCACACATGATATTTCTAAATTTACAAAGAAGAATTTTCTTCAGTATTCTCCTCCATGCTGCTATGAGAGTCCAGGATGGGTTAGACTCCTCTTGATGATGTCATTAAGCTGAGTCTGTTCTTGTATATAAAAGGTCAGTCCCCAGCTTTGACTCAGCTTCTTTTAGTCAGTAAGCTGTGTCTCTGAAAGCACTTTGATAATTTTACCATTCAAACTCTTCAAAAGCAAATACAGCTTTAAACACAGCTCTTGGGGATCCGGGAAGCTGTGTCTTCAGGAGAGCGGGGCTCCGCTCTCCTGCCACGCCGAGGACTCGATGTTGCTAACGTCAGGGAAGGCAAGTAAGGGAAGCATCCATCAACCTCCCCCACAGCCTGTCCCTCTTTCTAACTGCCGAATTTGTCGCTTGGGGCTCTTAGTGGTCTAAGGAATGACCACCATTACCAGAGGCCACAGCATGTGCAGGTGGCCATTTTGGGGGAGCAAATGCTCCATTGCATGAGGTAAGCGGCCATCTTAAGTGGCCGAACTTCAGATTGGCCTCAAAACAAGGGCAGATTTCTTGGATTCCTCGGTAGCAAGGCCCCACTAATAGGGAGAACATTCTGAGGGTAGCTTCCAGCACCCCTTGTGCTTTGGCTATTCTTGCCATGGATCAGGACAAGGCCCAAGCTGAACTTCCTTGTCCAGTGGACCTGGCCCTCCAACCATCCAGAAGAAAAAGACGACAGCGATCTCAATCAGTACAGAGAGAGGTGGCTGCAAAAATTAGGGCTAAGGCTCTGGCCCCCAAGAAAATGTCCAAGACTGAATTTAAGGCTGAGAAACGAAGACACATTGCCTTAGAGAGACAGTTTAATAAAACAATAGAGTAAATGAGAGGGCAACTGCAACAGGCGTCCCAATCAGGAGAATCCCAAGTTTACCAGGGAAACCCTTCTAGGAAAAGGGAGGAAATTTCAGGATCCTTTGGAAACCCTCCATCTTGGTCCCCTGTGAGGTTGGAGGAACAACTTGATTCACAAGACCTAAGCATGTTGGGGCCTAATTTCAAACAGGCCACTGGGGCCTATGCCCCCCCTCCACCCACCTGGGCCCAGGGCAGCTCCCAGCCCAGACCAGAATCTACCTTTACTCCCACTTTGGCAGGCCTTCGATCCCTTGACCCTCCCATTAGCAACAGGCCTAGGGAGATTCAGGATGTTGTCTCTATTGCCATCAGGCAGGGGTTGGCTGAAGGATTCCAGCAAATCCTCTGGCCCGTAGAAAGGGCTCACTCCCTTTTTCCTTCACAACCCCAGGGTCCCTTGCCCCTTCAGAGAGGATTTCATCCACCCCAGGAGCGTAGGGCCCTCTCCACCAACTTAGAATGGGAGGATTATGGGGAGGATGACTGCGCTGACCCTTCTGTGCACAGTCACTCCACTCCCCTCATTCAGGTCAGGAAGAGGGGGAGATCTGGGACCCTAACCTCTCAGAGGAGGAAGAATCTCACCCAGATCAACCTCCCTCAGCAACAGTCTTCAAACCAGCCTTATTCAAACCACTCCTACATAAGGGTCTGGTTACAGCCAAGCTGTTCCCCCTTAGGAAGTGGCCCCCGAACCATAAGGGGAACCCTCTGGGCAAGGAGACTCCCTTTTCTCCAAGCTGGAAGTTTACACAGAGGTCTTACCCTCACCTCTGTTGTTTCCTGACCTGGTCAGGGAACAGTGTGCTTCCCCCACTGCAGGTCCTCGCCCTTTGTCTCATGATAGATGATTTCACAATGTGGGCCGGTCACTAGCCAGCACCCTTGCAGTGCCCCCTGTAAATGCTCCGGTCGTGGCCTCATTCTCCTCCTCTGACACCCCCACCAAGCCAGAGGATGTACTTAAGCCTGAGGACAAACGCTCTGAACAGACACTCAAATGCAACCACCAAGCAGCTGTGTGGGCTGTCCGGGCTTCAACTGCTGCATCGTTTTTCACAAGGGCCTCACTCCACTGGCTGCACCAACTACAAGGCTGGAACCCGGCATCTGACTTTAGGTCTCACCAGGACCACAACAAAATAACAGCAGCAGCGGAATTTATGGCGGACACCATCCTTAATTCCGCCAAGTTTGTAGCCAGAGCCATGGCCTCCTTGGTGGCAGTGAGAAGGCTCTTAAGGCTTTTGAATTGGCAGGCGGAGTTGCGACGGAAATGGAAACTGGCTTCGCTCCCTGTACAGGTGAAAGGCTCTTTGGCAATGCACCAGAGCCACATCTCATCGAGATCAGGGACAAATGGAAGATTCTTTCCTCATCAGGAAAGAAAACTGATTATTGCCCTGCTCCATACTCTCCACCGACATTTTGACTCAAGACTACCCCCGTTTTTCCCAGCCCCAGAGAGCATATTCCCAGCGACAAGATCAACACCCAGATGCACCTGGCAGACAACAACCTTCTGTGGGTAAATGGCCCTTTCGTGGGGGGAGGGGCTATTCCTTCTGTCGGTCGGTTAACTTATTTCGCTTCCAGATGGGAGGAGTCAACGAAGAATGCCTGGGTACTCGACACTGTTAGGTCAGGCTGCAGTTGGAATTTCTCTTACTACACCCAGAGAATTTTGTGTTCTGTCCCGTTTCATGGAACAGTTCAAAAAGGGCCCTTATGGAATCAGCCATTCAACACCTGGTTGACATAAGGACCATCCAACCTGTCCTGGAACATCAATGTGAACGGGGATTTTATTCACAACTTTTCGTGGTCCCTAAGACCTCGGGGGGTTGGCAAGCTATCCTTGAACTCAAATTTTTGGATATATTTATCCCATACAGTCACTTCAAAATGCAGACCCTGCATTCTATTTTAGAGAAGGAGGGTGATCTCCTCTCCTCCATTGACCTTATGGAGGCCTACCTCCATATACCCATTTGGCCTCACCATCATCGG
Source organism: Pseudonaja textilis (assembly GCF_049901715.1). Classification (NCBI taxonomy): domain Eukaryota; kingdom Metazoa; phylum Chordata; class Lepidosauria; order Squamata; family Elapidae; genus Pseudonaja; species Pseudonaja textilis. Next base: position 42,620,957 of record NC_141996.1, read on the forward strand.
TTTCTCTGTTTCTGTTACCAACACCATCACTTCCAGTATTGAGCCCTCACCTTCAGGCTCTCTTCAGCTCCAAGGGTCTTACGAAGATCCTAGCAGCATTGGTGGCTTCGCTTCAGTCTGTTCCAGTGAGGATCCAATGCTACCTGGACAACATTTTGATACAGGTATCCTCCACCCACTCCACCTATCGAGACCTGCAAATTACACTTTTCTGCCTTCAGGACCACAGCTTTTCCATCAACACCAGGAAGAGCCATCTTATTCCTACAACAAGATTGCTTCACCTGGGGGCTGTCATCAACACAACCCTGTGCCAAGTCTTTCTGTCTCCAGACTGGGGGAAAAGCCTCACCGAGATCATCTGTCAGGTTTGACATCAACACACTGTTCCCCTGGCACTGCTGTCCAAATTATTGGGGAAGATGATCTCGTGCATCGGCATTGTCCCGTGGCACGGCTTCACTCCCGATCTCTACAATGGTTCCTGCTCCGTTTTCAACGAGCAGGAACCAGCCACACATCGATCAGGGTCCAACTCACTCCACAGGCCCTGCATTCCTTCAAGTGGGGCTCTCCCCGGCCCTCCAGAAGGGACTCCTGTTCAAAGAGCCGGACAGGCTGTTACTCATGACGGATGCCAGTCTTCTGGGTTGGGGGAGGCATATGGAGGGCCATATAGCTCAAGGTATTTGGTCCCAGACAGACAAAAACTGCCCCATAAACTGGCTAGAACTCAGGGCCATATCTCTAGCACTGAGGCACTTCAGGGACACGGTAACTGGATCCCATGTACTAGTGTTGATGGACAACATGGCTGCAAAGGCGCACGTCAACAGGCAAGAGGGGGACAAGGTCCAGGGCCCTCATGAGGTAGGACAAACATTTGGGCTGTGGGCATAGAGACATTTGTTGTCGATAATGGCAGATCACATCTCGGGAGTCAACAACTCCCAAGCTGACTGGCTGAGCCAGAGCTTGGACAACCACACATAATGGTGCCTCCACCCATCCCTTTTCAGAGACCTTTGCCTGAGGTTTGGGACCCCAGAAGTGGATCTCTTTTCCACTCCCCCAAATGCCCAAGTAAACAGATTTTTCACCAGGTTTCCTTGTCAGGGAGCAGAGGGGACCAGTGCTCTTCGGTGCAGATGGCCCGGGGGTCTCCTCTATGCCTTTCCTCCTCTTCCCATCATTCTGGCAGTCATTCGAAAGATGTTTGAGGAATGGGTGGAACTAATTCTCCTGGCCCCCTATTGGCCATGGAGGCCCTGGTTTGCAGACCTGTAGCCTGTCTGTAGCCTCTCCCTGGAGGATCCCAGCCCACATGATCTCCCTCCATCAGGGAACTTTGCTCCATGCGGATCTCCAGTGGTTCAAACTGACTGTGTGGCACTTGAGCAGCAAAGGTTGAGAGAGGCTAATCTCCCGGAGAAAGTTATTCTCACTATCCAGGCGTCTCACAAACCATCTATGATGCCACCTGCAGGGTTTTTTTGGTCAACATTAGTCATAAGGAGGGTCTTTCACCCACCTCAGCTTAACTGGCAGAGGTTCTACATTTCCTTCAAGAGGGCCTCAAGAAGGGACTAGCCCATAATACCTTACGACGCCAACTAGCAGCCCTTTTCTCAGTGCTATCCTGGGACTAATTTCCTTCCTTGTCTCACCATCCTTCTGTCAGGAGATTTTTAAAAGGGGCTTCTAACCTTCATCCCCCGGTAGTACACAGGTATCCTTCATGGGACCTTTTTAAGGTCCCATGAAGGATACCATTTGAACACCTTAGGACAGTGTCTCTTTTAATTCTTGATACTAAAGGTGGTTTTTCTGGTATCAATCACATCGGCTAGAAGGGTGTCAGAACTGGCTGTCCTCTCAATCAGGCAGAATCTATGCACCTTTCATGATAATAGAGTTGTTCTCCATCTAGATCCCACCTTTATCCCAATGGCCAATATCTGATTCTACAGGTCCCAGTATACTGTGTTGCCAGATTTCTGCCCACTTCTGCACCACAACTTAGAGCACAAGTGGCACATTTTAGATGTTAGGAGAGTGCTTAGAATTTACCTCAAGTGTATTTCCACCTTTAGGAAAACTGAAGCTATGTTTATCTCCTTTTCCGCATCTCACTTGGGGAACAAGGCCTCTCCTCCCACCGTAAGCAGGTGGGTCAGGGCATGCATTGTACAGGCCTACAAGGCTATCACTCTTCCAGTGCCTCAAGGGCTGACTGTGCACTCTACCAGAAGCACCATGACTTCAGCTGTCTGAGCCAACCAGGCATCACTGGAAGAGATTTGTAGAGTGACCACATGGGCACCCCGTCACCCTTCATCAGACATTATCGTCTGGATTCCCTCACCTCTGTGAGTGTGGCCTTCAGCAGATGGGCACTTCAGCGAGTGATTCCACAATTGGAGTGATCACTGGACGAGGACCCTCCCATGGACATGCAGGCTTTAGTATGTCCCATCCTGGGCTCTCGCAGCAGCATGGAGGAGAATGGGCATTGGTATAATTACCTGAGAATGCCCTTTCTACTATGCTGCTACAGAGCCCAGCCCCTCCCTTGTTTCATCTGGATTCTGGTAAGCAATATTAATGTTCTAGATTCTGTTTCGCTTTCCAGAGACACTCATACAGTCTGTCAGGTATCTTTGCCAAAGCTGGGGACATTCCTAGGGGCTGGCCTTTTATATACAAGAACAGACTCATCTTAATGACATCATTAAGAGGAGTTTAACTCATTAGCTCTCTAGCAGCATAGATAAAAAGGGCATGCTCAGGTAATTATACCAATGCCCATTTTAAAAGTCCTAACTTTGCATTCTTTATTTTGGACAGTACAATTAGCTCACTGTATTTCTAAAACTTAGGACACTCTTCTTTATTTCTGGTAATCATATTATGTATCATTCCTATATATGAAAATTCTAAATTTAAAAACTTAGATTTACAAGGCCAATTTATTAGACAGATCCACATATCATTAAATTACATTCATAAAAAAGAGATAGTATTGTTTAAAGCAGTGGTTCCCAAAGTGGGTGGTACCTCCCCCTGGGGGGGATGGGATGCCTTAGAGGGGCGCTGAGAGTCAAGGGGGCTGGCAGGGGGCGCTAAGAGGTGGCAGGAGGGCGCTGGAAGTGAGCGGCAGGGCACAATTCTGGGGTGAGAAAAAATCCCACTGCCACCGCGGTCGAGGCAAGGCCGCACAGGATCATCCCATTGACTTGCATGCTCTGGTGCAAGGAGCTCCACCCCGAATGCTTTGCTCTCCTTTTCAAACCTCCTACTGCCGTGTTCGAGGCGGTGGGGCGTCGCCCTGAATGCAGCGTTGGGAATAGGAGAGGAAAGCCAGAGTGGCTTTGCTCTCCTTTTCAAACATCCCGCCACTGTGGCGTTCCACCCCATAGGCTCCTTGCACTGGAGGCACCTGCCAAGCAAGTCCGAACGTAGCGGTGCATGAAGTCAATGGGGTGAGCCTGAGAGAGGGAAAGAGAGAGAGAGAGAAAGAGAGAAGGAAGAAGAGAAAGAGAAAAGGGAAAGAAAGAAAGAGAGACAAAGAAAGAGGGGGGATGGAAGGAAGGGACAGAAAGAAAAAGAAATGAGGGAGGGAGGGAGAAGAAAGATAATGAGATATCTATTCTAGTCCGATCACCTGCTCCAGCAGGGTTAGAAGGGTGTGTGTGTGTGCGTGTGTGTGTTTGTGTTCTCCTTGTAATTTACCAATATATTTTGGTTTTGCCTTCTTCAGAATTGGCACTGTAATACATTGGGGAAAAGTAATTTTTTAGGGTGGAGATCTGGTCCGATGGATCCTGTTTAAAGCCTCAACAAAATGTGAGAGCTTCCTGATAGTCTTGGCCACGTTTCATCCACGAAACCTTTAATTAATAGAAGCCAAAGATGTTTCAATGTGCTGGCAAATATGCTGGCAAAGATGTTTCAATGTGGAAAAGGGCCTCTAAACTAGGCCTCATTTCAATCTGATGCATCAGGTATCTCTCTCTCTCTCTCTCTTTCTTCCCCCCTACCCCTCCATCCTTCTATGCCCCCCTTTGTCCATTTTTCTTTCTTTCCCTTTTCTCTTTCTTTTCTTCCTTCTCTTTTTCTCTCTTTTCTCTCTCTTTCCCTCTCCCAGGCTCACCCCATTGATTTGGTGCAACGCTCCACTCGGACTTGCTTGGGCAGGTTCCTCCAGTGCAGTGGGCGCAATGGGGTGGACCTGCGGGGCCAGTACCTAGAATGCAGCAGTGCCGGCATGTTTGAAAAGTAGAGCAAAGCTAGAGGTCGGTAATTTTTGCTGCAAAGAATCACAAAAGCTTCTGGGTTGTGCACAAGAAGGGACACACATGTCAATGCAATTCAGCAACATAAAATAAAGAAATACAAATAAAACAAATCAACAAGAATTGGCAAAGCATCTCTGATTAGATTTTATTCACTATTAGAATCTAATCAGAGATGCTTTGCCGATTCTAGTCCAATGACCTGCTCCAGCAGGGTTGGAAGGGAGTATGTGTTTTTGTGTGTGCATGGCTATCAAAACTCCAAAAACAGGTCAAGTAGTTCTGGGGAGGCCAGTCATAATTTAGAACACTTGCTAAGCAACTGGCCATTAAGTGAGGACCACTTGTATTTGGTTTGCCAGTCACCAAACCACACTCACCCAGTCACATGACCAGCAAGCCACGCCACCAGTCACATGACCAGCAAGCCACGCCTACCCAGTCAGTCATGTGACCAACAAGCCACACCTACTCAATCATGTTATCAGCAAACCACACCCTCAAATTAGGCCATGCCCATAGAAATTTGAATCGCGCCCCTGGGTGGGGGGCATTGAGGATGAGTTTGTAGCACCAAGGGTGTGGTGGACTAAAAAGTTTGGAAACCACTGGTTTAAAGAATCATTGTATGTCTTCATAATACCAGAATAACAGAGTTGGAAGAGACTGTGGAGGTCTTCTAGTCCAACCCTTTTCTCAGGTAGGAAAGTCCAGAGGTGGTATTCAGCAGGTTCTGACCAGTTCTGCAGAACAGGTAGCGGAAATTTGAGTAGTTCAAAGAAATGGCAAATACCACTTCTGACTGAAGATTTTATAGTATCCTTCCCCTGCCATGCCCACCAAGCAACGCCCACAGAACCAGTAGTAAAAAAAAAAATGAATCCCACATCGTTAAGAATCAAGAATCATAATGTACAACACTTAATGATAGTCATAGGGTACAATCAGCAATCAAATCATACTAGGAAACAGTCAATATAAATTGTAAGGATACAAGCGACAAAGTTACAGTCCTACAATCACAAGTGGGAGGGGATGGGTGATAAGGAGTGATGAGAAGATTAACAGTAATAGTAGTGCAGACTTTGTAATAGTTGAACAGTGTTGAGGGAATTATTTGTTTAGCAGAGCTTTCGGGGAAAAACTGCTCTTGTGTCTTGTTGTTCTGGTGTGCAGTGCTCTATAGTGTCGTTTTGAGGGAAAGAGTTGAAACAGTTTATGTCTGGGATGTGGGGGTCTGTAAATATTTTCACAGCCCTCTTTTTGACTCGTGCAGTATACAGGTCCTCAACTGAAGGCAGGTGAGTAGTGATTGTTTTTCTGCAGTCCTAATTATCCTCTAAAGTCTGTGTCTGTCCTGTTGGGTTGCAGAACCAAACCAGACAGGTATAGAAATGCATATGATAGACTAAATAATTCCTCTGTAGAACTGTATCAGCTGCTCCTTGGGCAGTTTGAGGTTTCTGAGTTGGTGCAGAAAGAACATTCTTTGTTGTGCTTTTTTGATGACGTTTTTGATGTTAGGTGTCCATTTTAAGTCATGTGATATAGTAGAACCTAGAAATTTGAATGTCTCTACTGTTGATACTGTGTTGTCTAGTATTGTAAGAGGTGGTAGTAAGGGAGGGTTTCTTCTAAAGTCTATCACCATTTCTACGGTTTTGAGTGTGTTCAGTTCTGGTTCTGGTTACACCACAGGGCAAGTTGTATAACCTCAACTTTGTATGCCAAAACTTCATCATTTAAGCTAGTAAATTTATAAAGAGTACAAATCTGAGCAACAATCTTATCTTAAAATTTTTAGGATAAATAAATTTAAATATATAATAATTTTTGTATGCTTTAAAATTCCAGAATATAACAAAATATACTGTATGCAAGATCAAATGGTTGATCTAATGGTATTTTTGTAGGATATTTAATCTCCCATTAAATTCACATTTACATTTCTGGAAGAATTTACCTGTAGGTAGAAGTTAATTTTTTTCTAGATAGAATTATGTGGCTTTTTGTTTAAAAGTTATAGTAAATGGATGACATAAATATTTTTAATATTGTCAATATTAATCATTGCATAAATGTTTTTAAATATCTGCCAAAAGCATGAATATATTGCTCTTAGATCCCATTCTAGAAAAATACTCTATTCTTCAGGAAAAAGTGTTCATTTTAAAATAATAAACAAATCATTCATTCACAGCATAAAAATAAATCTTGTATCAAAATTACTAAGAAACACTATGGAATGTCTAGTGTATAGATTTAGATTTATTCTCCCTTTGAAACCCAGAGAAAATATTTTTGATGCTTAATGAAAACTGCATATGTGCAGAAGAGAAGAGTATAATTTCTTGAAAATAAATCAATAATTTAATGTAATAAAAGGATATTAACAGTGATTTATAAGTAAGAGGGTATGAAAAGATTTTGTTTCCTTTCTGTCCCAGATGTATCCCCCTATATTTTATAATTACCACCTACATAGATAACTGAAGTCATCACTATATCAGTATAAGTATGAAACAAGCAACCTACTTTGTAGTCTGCAAATAGATCCATTAATTTCAAGAATTAAAATTTCAATTATTAATTATGCTTCTGATCATGGCAAATTACAAGCTAATACACACACCTTGAGCTGTTCCTAAAATCAAATAAACAGAAATCAATTGACTTGTCCTATTGTAAATTAAATATGAATTTATTGTATTAATTAGAAATTTCCAATAAAGTTCAGCACCAATATTTATGAGCTAATGTATCATAATATGCACCAGATTTTGCATCAGACATTTAATAATTAGTTGAACTATTATTAAACTAGTTAGAAAATTGATCTAAAAGCTATACCTTTGGAGTTAAGCAGCTTTCTGTAGAATATAAGACATAAGACATAAGACATAAGAATTTATTTGTCATTACACTCGCAAGCGGGTGCAACAAAATGAGGTGCTCTTCCACAAGTAAAACTGGACAACACCATTGAAAGAAAAATAAAATTAAACACAACAGACCATACAATAATCTCTATACAATTTAAAAATGTAAATACCCCATTACTCTCAGCCATTAAATTCCACAAAATCTTATGACCCTGCATTCAAACTCAAAACTGCACTTGGATAAAAACTGTTCTTAAATCTAGTCGTCCTTGTTCTTAATACCCTGAATCTCCTTCTCGATGGTAATAGTTCAAAGAGCTGATGTCCCGGATGAGAGGAGTCATTCAATATATTAAATATCTTCCTCTTACATCTATTCCTATACCGTTCTTCCAAAGAGGGGAGTGAGCAGCCAATGATGTTTTGGGCCATCTTAATCACCCTCTGAATTGCCTTTTTCTCTGCCACTGTGCAGCTCGAGAACCATACAAAGAGACAGTAGGATAATATACTCTCAATTGAACTCCGATAGAAGGTAGTCAGTAGACTCTCAGCCAGTTGTTGTTTCCTAAGAATCCTTAGTAAATACAACCGTTGTTGTGCCTTCTTAATAAAAGCAGCGGTGTTTGCACTCCAGGTCAGGTCATTTGTAATGATGGTCCCGAGATATTTACATTCAACCACCTGTTCCACACGAACTCCCTCTATATACAGTGGCTGAATGTCTGCTCTTTTTTTCCTATAGTCCACTATAACCTCCTTGGTCTTCTTAATGTTAAATAGAAGATTATTATTTTTTGCACCAGTGGGATAGCTGTAATACCTCATCCCGATATGCAGACTCATCATCCCCAGAAATAAGTCCTACAAGTGTAGTATCGTCTGCAAATTTTATTATCTTATTGTTGGGATGTTTATTTGTGCAATCTGATGAATAAATGGAGAACAGTAGTGGACTAAGGACACAACCTTGTGGAGTGCCAATGCTAAGTGTCTTGACAGTAGAAATATAATCATTCAGTTTAACTCTTTGTGGACGATTTGTTAAAAAATCCAATATCCATAAACAAATAGAATCTGGAAAATCTAGATCTTTGAGCTTGGCTATTAATCTGTGCGGTATGATGGTATTGAAAGCAGAACTAAAATCTGCGAACAACATTCTTACATAATTCCCCGGTGTTTCCAAATGGGATAAGGCCATGTGAAGCACAGTAATAATTGCATCCTCGGTTGATCTATTTTCTTTGTAAGCAAACTGAAGCCCATCAAAGGAATCAGGAAGGCAGGAGATAATATAATTTCGAACTAGCTTCTCAAAGCACTTCATTAAGATAGAAGTTAGTGCCACCGCCTATAGTCGCTAGGACCATTTGTGGGCAACTTTTTAGGCAGTGGAACGATGGTGGAAGCCTTGAGACACACAGGAACCACACTTTGTGTCAAGGATCGATTAAAAATTTCAGTCCACACCCCAGCTAGCTGATCAGCACAATCTTTTACCACACGACCAGGAATTGAGTCGGGCCCAGCTGACTTTCTGGAATTAACCGCCTTCATTGTCTGCCTCACATCCTGCTCATTCACAATGAAGGGGAGGCTCTGCTGAGTAAATGATGGCAAAGGGACAGTTTCAGTTTGATGGATCTCAAATCGAGCAAAAAAATTGTTCAACTCCTCAACCACCACCGCACTACCATCCAAAGAGACCTTTTTGCTTTATAGTTCGTTAGTTGTTGAACCCCCTGCCAAACCTGCCTCATGTTATTACTGAGAAAGCAGTCTTCAATTCTCCTCTTATATTCGGCCTTAGCTTGCTTAATACCTCTCTTCAAGTTTGTTCTTGCAGCACTATAATCTAGATCATTCCCAGACTTAAAAGCCTTATTTCTTGCGTACAACAAGCGTCTAACCTTCCCGGTCATCCAAGGTTTTTCATTAGGATACACCCGGATTCGTTTATCCACCGTGACAGTATCAATACAGTGTGCCATATACCCTAGCACTGCAGCCGTGTGTTCATTGAGATCAGGATGATCAAAAACTTCCCAGTTTGTGCGTTCGAAGCAGTCCTTTAGCTGCTCCATTGCTCCCTCTGGCCAGCTTTTCACCATCTTGACTACCGACCCCGCCTGTTTTCTCAGAGGAATATACTCCGGGGCTAAAAGCAGGGACAAGTGATCTGACTGGCCCAGATGTGGTAGTTGTAATACCCTGTATCCATTTACAATATTCGTGTAGACCTTATCCAAGGTGTTCGATCCCCTAGTTGCACACCTTATATGTTGATAGAATTTAGGGAGGACCACACGAAGATCTACATGATTAAAATCTCCTGCAATAATGAATACAGCATCTGGAAATTTGCTTTGCAAGTTGCCAATTTCATCACCCAGGTAGTCCAGAGCCAAATCTGCATTTGCGTCTGGCGGAATGTAAACAGCAAGAATAATAACAATGCTGAATTCCCGTGGAAGGTAGAAGGGTCTGCATCTAACAGACAGATATTCCAGCTCCAAAGAGCAGTGACGTGTTATAACCTCTGAGTTTTTACACCAAGTCTCTTTAACAAACATACACACTCCACCTCCTCTACACTTCCCCACATTTCTGTCTCTGTCCAGACGATGTAATAAAAAACCGTCCATCTCAATAACAATGTCTGGAATAGTGGGGTCCAACCAGGTTTCGGTGATTAGCAACACACAACAGCTTTTCACGAACTTACTTGAAGAGACCTGTAGCCTTAAATCATCCATCTTATTTACCACAGATCTAGCATTAGTCAGAAAGAGGCTTGGGAGCGGTAGCCACTTCGTTTGTTTTTGCAGCCTGTACAAAACACCAGCCCTGCAGCCTCTTTTCTTGCCCCTTTCTCTTCGTCTTCTTTTCCTTTTCACTGGAGCCACAATCCACAGAGAGCCAGGGAGTCTTGCAATCTCTGACGGTATGTTATGTTTCCAAACAAAGTTAGCTGTTATCTCTTGTTTACACTGCAGTCCAATCTTCATAAGCTCACAATTGCTGTAGAGTATGTTCACCCTGCAGGAAGTATTCACAATACAAGATAATCCACACAAAAACATCCATAAAAAACACCAAGTCGAAGAGCACTGAGCTGCAGCATGTGAATGCGCGGCCATCTTACAAGATTCCAACTTAATATGTTAACTATATTATATTAGCCATATTCTACTGATTTATATGAAATTTATGTTGAATAATAGACTCAAATTCCAACTAATTAGATTTAAGAGGAAAAAAAGAAACATTCATATCCCACTAGAAACAGCAAATATTTTCTATTTCAAATCAATTTGTATGATTAAGGACATTTGAAAAAGATATTTTGGATGTCTCTAACTTTGAAGACCCACTCAGAGTAGACAGTGATAAATCGGATTCAGATTTAAGTCTGAATCTCTAAAAGCAGCTTTGTAATATTTTATAAAATATATATTTATAAAATCTGTAGACATGCTTGAAATACTTTTTTGAACCCACAAACATAGAAACAAAGATACAGCCTGAAACCCACATTCTGATGAAAATGACTGGTATTCTATCACTGACATGTAAGTTTACTTAAGGTCTTTTGGATTTTTAAAACAAGTTTTACATATTTTCTGCATTTTTACTATTGCCTATATGCTTTTTACCAGCCATTGCTTAATCAAGTTTGCAACCATGGAATAATAATAAGCATTATATCATATGGATGAAAAATACACTGATAAATCAGCAATAGCATGGTGTCATCCTATTAGTTACCTTGATATGGTTTTGTAATGCCCTCCTTATATGACACTGGAGTTTCTTTCTGGAGTCTTCATTTTAAGGCTAGACTGCATACTTAGGCAAACTGGATCAAGATATGAATCTGGACCTTGTGGAAACAAGCCTCCTTATGCAAATGTCCCGCAAGGCAGTGTTCTAGGACCAACTCTCTTCATACTCTACATAAATGACCTCTGTGATCACATTAAGAACGAATTTGCGTTCTCTTCGCAGATGATGTAAAGCTGTTCAATACCACAGACTATACTGCCACCCTTCAAAAAGAACTTGACTATGTATCAGAATAGTCAAACAAATGGCAACTTCAAATCTCAACAAATAAATGCTCTGTCCTACATATTGACAAAAAAAAAATCAGAAAATAAAATACAAGCTGAATAGTCAAGACCTTGTTGATGATCCAAGCTCTGTAAAGGACCTTGGAATACTCATCTCTAATGATCTAAATGCTAGAGCCCACTGTAACTACATAGCCAAAAAGGCATTAAGAGTTGTTAACCTAATCCTACGTAGCTTTTTCTCTGGTAATATTACACTACTAACTAGAGCATATAAAACATTTGCTAGACCAATACTCGAATATAGCTCATCAGCCTGGAACCCACAGTAACATATCTGATATTAGCATAGTTGAGAAAGTCCAGAAATATTTCACAAGAAGAGTTCTTCACTCCTCTACTCGTTGCAGAATACCTTATGCCACCAGACTTGAAATTCTAGACCTAGAAAACCTTGAATTAAGCCGTCTTCGGTCTGATCTAAGTATGGTATATAAAATCATACATTGCAATGTCCTACCTGTCAATGAATACTTCAGCTTCAACCATAACAACAAAGAGCACACAATAGATACAAACTCAAGGTTAACCGCACCAAACTTGATTGCAGGAAATACGACTTCAGCAACAGAGTGGTCAATGTCTGGAATACTGTACCTGACTCTGTGGTTTCTTCCCCAAACCCCAAAAACTTTAACCTTAGACTGTCTACTATTGACCTTACTCCTTTCCTAAGAGGGGGCGTGCATAAGCACACCAACGTGCCTACCATCCCTGTCCTATTGTTTCTTTTATTTTTCTTATATGTACCCATTTCATGTATTAATATATGTATATACTGATACCTATTATCTTGTAAGCGATTGACAAATCAAAATAAATAAATAAAAATAAATGTTCCAAATCACCTGGAGAAGAAATCTGAGGATTCCTGCTGCAGACCAGCTCTAATATCCTTCTAATCACAGATTGTGATTCTTTCATCCTCCAGCAAATATGTGAAAGATGAAATCTAGTTGAACAAAGCAACACTTTGTGTAAAAGATCCAAAAAACCCATACTGCTTTCAGCTGGTCTCAAAAATGATGTAAGGGTTTTTTTTTGATAAATAATGTGATCCAATTCTCTTTTTCAACAATTTTAGCACTCGCAGAAATGGTATCTTTGCTCACAAGTGGTGTTCATTTTTCATGTCATTGTTCTCTCAGGAGTTAACATAAATCAGCAGAGCTCAACTATACTTAGTTTCAGTGTGGGACCCACAGCTGTTTCCTAGTTCAATTATGTGATATGAAAGACACTGTTAGTCACAAGTTAGACAAAGTCAGATGTATCAAGTTTAAGATAATATATGTAGGCATGTGTATGTATGTAGATGGTGTTAAATTAAAAAACCCTATTAAAATTATGAGTTATTTAATAAATGTAATCACATATATTATTATAAATCAGAACAGAATCAGAACAGAATTCTATATGATCTTGACAGAATGGAAAAGTTAACGATATGTGGATTCTTGAATTGGCCAGTGGGATTGGGTTAGATGATGTTCAATGTTCAATCATTACTGTCTATGACAAAATATATCTATCAGAGAGATACATGTATACATTTTTCATTTATGCAGGAAAAAAATTAGATATACAAATGAAGAAAGGCTAACAGCTGATTTGATAGTGCTATTGTAAAAAAAGGTTTGGAACATATTTTGCATCTCAAATAATTAGGAGTTTTAATGTTGAATGGACACATGGTTGTAGTAGAAGAATAAGCTAGAGAAATCATGCTAAACATGGATTCCAAGATTAGGATGAAAGCATAGAAAGAAGCTGCAACCCAAATGAGTTATCAATAGGAATGCTTTGGAACAATATTCTCTGGAATATTTTTCCCTGCAGTTGCTGGCCATATCCTGCCCGTTTTTAATTTGAGACTTCTTTTGCCAATATTTCCTCCACATCAAATTTGGTTTGTTTCTGTTACGATTTTAGAAAGTTATTTTTCTCACAGAAAGACTGTCAAGCCCATTTACATAAGTTCTTTCCAAAATATCTGGACAAAAATACATTATTGGAAATAATAGCACTTGTGTAAGTGTGTGGGTGTAAGGTGGATTTATTTTTGGGTGGGTTTATATTTTTCAGTCACATTCCACATTTCTATTTATGTGTACACTGGAGAGCATAACACAAGCTATATATGCTTAGAGTCACGTGATTAGGAAAAGAAGGCTAAGAATGGTGCAATCAGCAGCTTTCTGAACCACTGCGCAACTATTTTCCCATGGGAATGCATTGGACAGATTTTTCTGTGGTTTTTTCCCCCCTTTATTACCCTTGTCTAGAGCCATCCTGCTTTAAAACAGGTTATTTTTTGAAGTAAACCCCCAGGTAAATCTTATGATAAATAAAAATCACAATTCTTTATAGGTGTGTAATTTTAGTCATGTTGATAATTGTTTTTAAACTATTAGAGTACTATAAATCGGTGGTATTCTAACGGTTCGGCCCGGTTCTGCCGAGCTGGTAGTGGTGATGAGCAGTGGAGACCGAACCCGTTCTCTCTGCTGCTCTGCTATTGGGCCCACCCACCTGCCCGGGCTCCCATACTCACCTTTATTCTCTGCTTTTAAAGCGCAGCTGCTTTGCATGGTACAGCAGAGTGACGGATGGCAGCTGCTGAAGCAACCGGGAGAGTGCAGGCTTTCAGGAGGTGAGTTGGAATGCCTCTGCGCCTGCGCAAAGTTTGCATTTGGTGGGCACGCACAGTGTGTGCATATGTGCAAAGCGCGCCCACTAAGCCACGCCCACCAAACCAGTGTTAAAACTTTTTGAATCCCACCACTGCTATAAATCTTGAAGAATGAATGAAATCTGGCACCCCAAACCAATTCAGGCTGGCTCATTTCTGACCAAGTAATATTCAAACGCAGTCAAATGAAGAATATATTTTGGCTAATTATTCAGTAATTTCCAAGTCATTTAGAGTATCATGCAAAGCATCTGTTATGAATCTGGCAAACAAACACAATTATTTATTTTGCAGAAGAATTCTCCCCCACCACCAGCAATATACATTGTAAGTCTTTCCTCCACAAGACTACTCCATTTCTTACTCTTTATGTTTAAAGGATATCTCAAAAATAGCATAGATAAGACTGAATTAGGTCTCATCTATTCAATTAGAATTTCTTAGTGCAGACATTTTTTTTATAGAAAACCCATGCCTCTAAAAATTTAGGGTTTTTTTGGACAGGAATTCTATTTCTTCCCATAAGGACATGAAAAAGAAAATAGTGATAATATAATCTTCAGAAGTTATTCTTCTCAGCTCTCTCTACAATTAGAAGTTACTGACTTTACAAAGACTAATATTTTGCTTCTGCCTTTGGACAATATGTACAACTCTATTGTATATGTGTCAGTCGTACATATTTGGTGGTTGTCAAAATTTCTTAGTTATGATATGGTGGTCTAAATACATACACAAAAAAATCCTTCTCTCCACTATTAAAGTAACAATCAGAATGTAATTTCCTTGTCTAATAGTTATGCATAATAGTTGAAATATGCATTATGGGATCTTGCTCTCTTTTTATGAAATAGTGTCAGGAAACCATTTTTTAACCTATATTGGGTCTTAAATATGACAAAAGTTTATTACTTCTGCTGTCTACTAGCAGGATTGCAAAGTGCTACAGATTCTTTGCAAGATTTCTTGCCCAATTTTAGTTTGTTTGCTTCTTTTTATATTATTTTAAATTTGAATCTTAGTTAGATTGGGCATTACATTGATTTTTGCATTCTTTTTATTTAAGTTCATTGATGAAGTAAAAGTTCTATGACTGCCACATGTAATCTGGCAATCATTTTTTGAATGGCCAATCCCCTTTCCAAGTACAGCTATTTTGGTAATGTGCCCACACATGCTTTCAATATTGCTGTTGGATCTAAAAGTTAGTACAATGAAGACATACAAAAAAAGAAATAAAAATAATTATGAACTATAAATTTTGAAATGCAAAGCATCCAACTCTTCACCAGTTGAAGAGTTGCATGTAGATGTAAAAAGCACATGTAAAAATATTTATCTATTGCTTTTCTTAAAAATCACATTAATGGCAGATACAAGTTTGACAACATTCCAGATGATACCAATAAAAATTCCAGATGATGCCAATAAAATGAAGAGTTAAACAAGATAATAACATGTGTTAGATGTTAGAGATAGAATGTAGAATTCATGATTAAGAATGAATTAAAAAAAGGAGTAAGGATGAACAGTGAAATGAATCTGGCAGCAGTTATCTGAGATAGTTACTTCCAGATTAAAATTCTAAGTTTCTCTCCATATAGTGCTATCTTTTAAAAAAGCTTAGAAAATCAGTATTTCCAAAACATCAAATCCCCGTATTGCATTCAATATCTAAAATATTCGTGTCAATAGTAGCACCTTATTTCAGTTTCACTTATTGTGTATTTGATTTTCATCCATATTTAAATTGTGTCTCACTATATGTGAACCAGTGGTGGTATTCAGCCAATTCGTACCGGTTCAGGCAAACTGGTAGCAAGGATTTGGCATGGGTCACCAAAGAAGTAGTAACATCTGGCTGGCCATGCTCTGACCTGGTTGCTGGTCACTCGCTTGTCCCATCCGATCCTCGCTTACCCTGCCTGCCTGACACTCACCCCGCCAAGTCAGTCCTTAAGGTATTTCTTTTTATCCCTCCCCACAATCAGCTGTTCCTATGATCAGCTGTGTTGGGATTCCCCTTGCTTACTTATTGTTTCACCCAGGAGGCTTCCCTGGAGCCCAGGAAGGCAAAAAATGGAGGGGGGGTACAGTCCCCCCCGCCCCCCTGCACTCCATTTTTGCCTTCCTGGACTCCAGGGAAGCTTCCTGAGAGCAAAAACAGCCCCCCCAGGAGACTTCCCTGAGGCACAGAAGTTCCCAAAATAAAGCATGGGGGGTGCTGTGCGCCCCCTCCAGGCTCCATTTCTTTCCATCCTGAGCCCCAGGGAAGCCTTCTGGGAGCATAAAATGCCCCCCGGAGGCTTGCTCAAGGCCCAGAAGGTCCAAAGAATGGGGAGGGTTGCTGCAAAAAAGAGAGACATGGCCACCCAGTCAAATGACCATGCCTACCTAGCCATGCCCACTAAGCCACGCCCACAGAATCAGTAGTAAAAAAAAAATAGAATTCCATCACTGATGTGAACAATATTAAATATTGCCCTTAAAACATTCTTTGAAAACTTACTCTTTGTCACTATATTCTCATATATTGTAAAATTATGTCTTAATTTAAATATGACTGATTGAACAGTTGAGTGGAACATGCAATATCCCTGCCAAGTCAAAACTAAACCATGTGATTGGATTCACACTTAATGCTCAGCCAGGAATTATTGGTTTTTGAGTTGGAAAGCACATGATAGAAAATAATGTGTTGTGTGAATTCTTGTAAGTTACCCATTCTTGTCACGGGACATATACGAAAGAAAACAATTATATAATTAAAATTTATATATAATTTGGTCATTACATAATGTTTTTCTTTTTCAACTACATTATATAAAAACAAACTGGAAAACATATTAGAAGTTACATGTAGCCAGGACTCTGGCAGATATCAAGTGGGTCCAGAAGCACAGTTATATCCTTGGCGCCATTTTGGAAATATCATTACAAAACTATAGCATGGCTTGTTCGATTTTGCTTTGAAGTGTTGTGAATCCAACTATTGCTTATTCAATACAATTGACAATCTACAAGAAGCTTTGCAAGTTAGTAAGATTTCTTCTGAAACAGTATTCTTGAGATGAACAGGCTTTTGCTTTGTATGTCTTCATGTTCCACTTCTTGTTATTAAAATCATAATATTGTGATCACACAGAAAAAGATTTCTTTCCCATTCTTTTCTGTCTGAATTCCGTTTCTTCCAAGCATAGCATTCTACAGAATTGATAAGGCAGAAATTCTATTCCAAACATGTTTCTCTATATTTCTCAGATACATGTACTGTACAGCTACATAGTAAAAGTTAAGCTTTAGATACTGTTTTTCTTTTATTTGCATCTTCATTCCATTGAGCATGAAAATGAATGTTTTCATCATGCCACCTAACACCCTGTATTAAGTTAAACTCTGCTCTAAGGTCCTAGAGTTGGATCAGAAAATTAAATATTGTAATATAGCTTTAGAACCCTAGAATGTTGTCAGCAATAACACAAGACAGTGATATATTAATGACTTCTGTTAATACTGCTGTTCTCAAAACTGGTAATCATAGAAGGCTCGGGATGAATCAGTCAGAAAGCTATATACTCAAATAGTAAGAGCGAAGGATTGTAACAGAAAATCTGCGGACTATGATTATCTGTACAATTAAATCCAATATCAATGGTATCTAAATATTATAATGACACCATTTATAAAGTAAGATGTTGCTTGGCACTTAGATTCCTTCAGAGTCTTATTTTCAAATAGAATTACCTTGACTGGCTGAGCTGGGACTTGGAGGCATTGCTTTTAGTAGTAGCACCTAATCTTTAAATGAATATTGTACTAAAATAAGACCTTTTATTTTATTTAATTTCAAGGAAGAATATTATAGATTGACTGATGCCACCTTGGTTATAACTGTATTTTCGGATAATAAATGTATTATTGGATCATGATTTTATATAAATATGAATTGCTGTGTGTTTTTTATGATTTTCTAAATTGATTTTTATTGTGGTTATTTTATTGTCAATTCACCAAGTATATGCAATGGTTCATGGTTAATTTGCTATGGATATTTTATATGGAAACAATAGTGTTAATGGTGAGAAGCCATAAGGAAGTCATTGGTATATAAGTGGAACAGAATATATTCTAAAACTGTTCCAAGTATGAGCTCCATGGCAATAATAGAAAATATATTAGTGCTAATAATCATTCTTTTTTTTAAAACAATTTTATTGGTTTTTAAAGACAAACAGAAACAAACAAAACATAAAAACATCCAGCTTTCCTTCATAAATGTACAAGCAGTATGTTGGTTGGTTTACAAGTTTTTTGTGCATCCATTTCATAGTCTCGATTACTGTTACATAATAACTCATATTATCAATCAAAAATTGAATACCCTAGTATCACTATTAATCAATCATTTGACTATAATTTTGTTCATTCATACTTTGCGAGATAACTGTAATTTACTTAGTTTATTTTATAACAATTCATATAATCCTCCCAAATCTATCCTAAAGACATTTTATAGATATAACAAAAAAAAGAAATACATCTTTATATATTCATTATTTTCTAAAGTTCTAAGTATTCTATTATTGTATTTTATTATCTAACCATTGATAGAAAAGGTCCCGAATTTTATAAAATTGTTTATCTTCTTGTTCTCTAATTTCAAATGTCAATCTACTCATTTCAGCACATTCCAATATTTTCTTAATGATTTCCTCCTGCAATAATCATTCTTAATGTTTATCTCATGTCCATCTCGTGCCCATCCTCGTTATAAGAACTGAGGGCTATATTGAGGGCTGAGAACTGAATTTGATTATGTGCTAGCAATTCTCAAAGAAATTTTACCAGGGAGTGTAAGGATTAGCAAAAATTTAAGAATATGTGTTGTTTCAGCTTTCTGCAATTTATCTATTTTACATATCTTTAAATAATTTGTGCAAAAATGTTCAAAAATATTCTTCTACCGTTTAAAATAAATGTTTACATATGCATACTCACATCTTGGGCTTTTTGTCAACCAATACTAAAGCTAAAAACCTTCTGGCAGCAATGGTTATATTAAAGGCATCAGGAAAAACATTAATGAGGAAATCCAAAAACTGAACTGTATAAGATATAAATCACATATATAACAGAATCTGGGTTCAACATCAACTATTTTACACTGTTACTGTGAAACTCATACGCATAATACCAGAAGATTCTTAGAACAAAGAAAGAAAAATGTTTAATCATTAAAAGAGCAGAATTAAGATACAGATTCATATATTCAGTGTTCAATTTAAAACTTAACTATGTTTAAACTATAAATTGTATTATCACTTCAACATTATAATTTTATAAATAGAAAGAATGCTAAACTATATAGCAGGAAGGTGAACAGAATGATTTGTGTCTGTTTCGTGATGATTGCCTTCCCATTTGAACAGAACTATGTAATGCAGCTGTGACATGAAACATGCATGAATTCCAGGCCTAGCTCAGCCAATATGTAGCAACTCTAATTTACTCTATTAATCATTTCTTTAGGTGCCACAAGGAATAAATTCAGAGAAAATAAGGATAGCAAGAAGGGAAATAAAAAAAGAGAAGTATAATTTCATAGTTCACTAGGAATACAAATCAATGGACAGAAAACAAAGAAGTACAAAATCTGAAAGGTACAGCATCAGCACAAATAAATATGATTCATAAATAGAAAGCCTTACAATAGCTTTAGTTTGCAGACTCAGCAGTTATAACATATATTCAACACTTCATTTAATCTCATACTTCCAAAATCAGTGTGCTTTTATGGCCCTTGCAGTATCTCTAATAGCAGACGTATTCATTAAAAGGTGCAGAAAGATGTCCTTTCATACTCTGATATATAGTGATGTTTGATGTGATTCACATCTAATCTTGGAAATAAATATTTTATTATCTTTATTATTTTTATAACCCACCAGTAAAAAACTACTTTCTAAGTTATTACCCAAGTAATAATTAGAACATGAAACCATCAATTTTGGGCCATACTTGAGACATAAAATACTGCTGGAATTATTAACTGGACACAAGCTGAACTGGTCATTTTGGATTGAAAAATGTCCCCATAGTGAAATTGATAGCTTATACTACCCTGCAGAAATGGAAGCAAAAGTTTACTTCGGATTAAATGCTGTCAAAGAGGCTTTTGCGTTAGCATTGGCTGATTACATAAAAGACAACCAAGGACAAGCATTGATCCAAGTTAAAAACTGGAGCTTACTGAATGTGCAGAAAACAAAATATGAATATTTATATGGGGTTCTTCAGGACTCAGGTCTTTCATTTTATACTTTTATTCTTTAACCCCTTCAAGAGATTGAAGGCAACACATATGCATTTTATATCTACCATAATCCTCTGATAGGATAGTCAATATCTCCTTTCCTTAATCCACAGTCATGGTTTTAGATAATACATAGATGAGATACACATAGATAGGGAGACAGAGAGACAGATTTTCCTGTTTTTCCACATTTTATCTGGAACAAGTATTCTGTTATTTTTCCTTATGATATTCAAAATACTAAGTCCGATCATTCTCCCTATTAAGGCTAGCTAATTCCATTGGATAATTTATTTTTCTAAAAATTCCTGGACCATTCCTGGTATCAAGGGGGTAAAGTTTGGTTTGGCATATATATCTAAAAAATAGATTTTCCCAATTTACACTTATTCCATATTTTTCTGGATTGCAGATTATATTATTCCTAGTTGATTCACCAAGAACAATTAATAGATGTAGACATTTTCGTGCTTAGTCTTTATTGATTAATCCAGTATATCATAGATTTATTCTTCTCATTCCAAGAGTTTTTAATTTGTGTGCTTATGTCTTAATTTTGTGTCTATTGAGGATTTCTACAAAAAGAAGAGTCAGTTTATTCATGAAAGCCACCTGGATTACTCATTCTCAGCTAAGAACACCTAACAGAATTGTTGTTGTTGTTGTTGTTGTAGGGAAAATAAGAGAAGGAAGCAGGTTTGAAGTATAATTATATCTTTCAATTCTGGGGCAGCCAACTGAAGCTGTCAAAGTTATGTTCCAGTGCCTGGAAGTTCTGCGGCTTTGGACAGGGAGGCACCATCTCTGGGTCAATCTTACCAAAATTGAGTGGTTGTGATTGTTTGGACCACCCAGGTCTGGGCTATTCCATCTTTTCCCTAGATTAGAAGCCACTTCAGTCACTTGCTCTGATTCCCTCATGATTGGATTACTCCTTTGTACCCTACATGGGGTTGCTCTTGAAGAACTCTCCTCCTCCTCCTCCATGGGACACCTCCCCAGCATCCCCCAGTTTTGCGAAGACTGAATGCCAAAGTCCAGAACTCATCACCTAATCTAGATCCCTGACCGGAATGGAGCCCTACCAGATGGAGAGAAATGGGTGGGGCTGGATGCTCTTCACAGCTCACAGAGAACTGGTGTATCAGGTAAGTACCAACGCCCTTTCTCCCATGAGCTGTTCAGAGCATCCAGAAGTGGGACATACCAAAGCTTGGCCTGTCCTTAGGGAGGGACTCC
This sequence comes from Pseudonaja textilis, assembly GCF_049901715.1. Taxonomy (NCBI): domain Eukaryota; kingdom Metazoa; phylum Chordata; class Lepidosauria; order Squamata; family Elapidae; genus Pseudonaja; species Pseudonaja textilis. The sequence continues at coordinate 42,642,514 of NC_141996.1, forward strand.
GTCTGGATCGAAATCCACTCCTAAACTCTGTGGACCCTCTGCAGGACCCTTCTGCCAAATGAAGCATCCGCTGAGGCGTAGACATCAATTTTATAATTTCTGATAAAGGGTGAAGCCCAAGTTGCTGCTCTGCAAATTTCGTGTATGGAAACCCGTGTGGCCCATGCTGCTGATGTTGCTGTACTCCTTGTTGAGTGGGCTGTAATGCCTTTAGGAACTGAGATGGACTGGCATTCATAACTTTTAGCTATGGTGGCTCTCAACCATCCAGCAATGGTCATTGATGACACCTTGTGTCCTAAAGTGGATGGGTTGAAGGATAGGAATAGAGCCTCAGATTTTCAAAATGACGCCGTGCGGTCTAGATAGATGCTTAACGCCCTTCGAACGTCAAGTCGATGCCATTGAAGCTCCAGTCTATGAGATGGTTTTGGACAAAAATTTGGAAGCACCAACTCCTGCGCTCTGTGGAAGGCTGAATTTACTTTAGGGGCGAATGATGGATCCAATCTGAGAACCACTCTGTCCGCATGAAACATGCACAGGTCTTTTCTCATTGAAAATGCTGCCAATTCGGAAATCCTCCTTGCTGATGTGATCACAATTAAGAAGACCACCTTATATGTCAGGAATTTGAGACGAGCGGTTCTTAAAGGCTTGAACGGACTAGTTGTAAGTGCGGTTAACACCTTGTTGAGCTCCCAAGTGGGATAGCGGTGAATTACAGGAGGTCGTAAGTTTGCAGCACCCTTAAGAAAGCTGCGGACATGTGGATAGTGCGCTATGGAACGAAGGTCACCCCAGGATATCACCGAGGCTAAGGCCGCCACCTGTCTGCGTAAAGTATTTGGAGTTAGGCCCTTGGTCAACCCCTCCTGTAAAAAGTCCAATAACTGTCCTATTGATGGGGCAATTGGGTCAATCTTAGACCCCCGGCACCAGCAACAGAAAGCAGACCACGTGGCTTCGTATATATGATTTGTTGAGGACCGTCTGGATGCTTGTATGGTGGCAATGGCATCCTCCGAAATCTGTTGGGTCCTTAAACGGCTCCGCTTAACCTCCATATAGCTAGGCTGAGCCATTGTGGGTCTGGATGAAGTACCGGACCTTGCGAGAGGGAAACCCTTGATGGTGGAATTTTCCAAGGTTGTTCTCTCGACAGGTCCTGTAAGTCCACGAACCATGTTCGCCTGGGCCAGTAAGGGGCGACCAGTATCAATTCCGCTCGTTCCTCCAATAACTTCTGGATCAACCTGGGTATTACAGGGAGTGGAGGAAATGCATATAGAAGTCCGGAAGGCCACTGACATTGCAGGGCGCTGACGGCCTCCACCCCCTGAGTCAAGTACCTTGAAATATACCAGGGCAATTGAGCGTTGAGGGGAGAGGCAAATAGATTGATCACCGGTTGCCCAAACCTCCGCACTACTTCCTGGAAGAGAGACGGGTGTAGGCCCTGCTGAGCCAGTCGGCTTGTGTGTTTAAGGCCCCTGCTGTGTTCTCTGCCTTGAGCGAAAACAGATTGGCCTTGGCCCACTTGAACAACCTTGCCGTCTCCAGCATCAGAAGTTTGGAGTGGGTACCCTCCTGTCTGTTTACGTGGGCCTTGGTTGTGATATTGTCTGTCAAGATCAGAACGTGGCATGATTGGAAAAGGGATAGAAAACTGCGTAATGCCAGATGAACTGCTCGCAGCTCCAACAGGTTGATGCTTTGTGATCGTTTGGAAATAGTCCAACTTCCCTGTGCAGTGTGGGACTGGAAGTGAGCTCCCCATCCTAGCTTAAAAATTAGCTAGTTATTTTAGTCTTTCTTCAGTAACTGTTTAAAAGCTCTTGGAGACAAAAAAAAAAATAGCTTATTTCCTTAATTGTTTCATCTGCATTCTGCTTCAACTTCCTAATTTGCATTCCATTAGCCATACTTCCCCAGTTATTCTAGCTACAAAATGTTTAACTATCATAATTTTATAATTTTTGAAATCATTAAAAAAGAACTATTATAGGAAAATGGAAAAAGACACCATGCAACAGTTTGCTCTGGAAATATGAAAAGAAAACTGAAGCACATGTGGCTATACAAATTTGGAAAGAAATACTTATGTACAGAAAGGCATAAATTTTAAAATATTTGTAATATTTTCATTCTTTTATCTTTAAAATATTTAAATCAAGATTTAGATTATTGTGCTGTAGTTCTTGAAAAAAGGATCATATTTTGAGCTGATGTAAATCATAACATTTTCTTTCATATTTAAACTCATGAGCCAGCACTAATGATACATTTTAGCACTATAGCCATATCCAACTACAAGAAAATCCTCCATAATTGCCTAGAAAGAATTTTCTAGTAACAACATTTGCCAGAGAAACCCAAGAAACATAAGGTAGACAATGATAAGACAGAGCAGAGCAGAACAATACAGAATCAGAACCAATTTAATCTGGCGGACAGAAAAAAATTCAAAAACCTTAAGAAGGACTAAACTATCACCATCTTTCCGGCAGACAGAAACTGTGCCATGGTGTCATGGAGAAAACACAAACATACAGCAAGAAGAATTAACATAGGGCAAAGAAATCTAAGTAAGAAAAGACCTGCCACCCGAGATGAGTTCAAATCATCAAGACAGATGAATTACATTGCAGAGTTCTGAAGGAACCTGATCTCAGAACCACTGAATTATATCTTTCAAAGATCTTAGAGCACTGGGGAACTATCAGAGGACTGGAAATCAGCTGATGTAGTTCCTATCTTCAAAAAAGAAAAAAAAATGGATCCAACAAACGATAAACCAATCAGTACCTGAGAAGATCCTGGAAACCATAACCAAGCAATAAATCTTTGAACACTTAGAAACAAGCCTAAAGCTATTACAGATAGTCCTCAATTTATGAATTATGAAATGTCTCTACAAGTAAACAATGAAGCTCAGGGAGCATCAAAAATTGTAGATTTTAACCCTAAGCTATGTGTATAATCTTCTATTTGTAAATAAAATTACTGCTGTATTTAGATATTCTAATTTTGGTGCCTATAGAGATTTCTTAAATTACTGTAATAACTATACTACTTTGCCACTTCGCTTCTGATTCCATGTTAGTATATTCATTTTATTCTAAGCTCAACTACAAATTTACTAAATCAGAATAGTCTCTTTTTTAATTGAAATATAAAATTAAATTTTAGCAGGCTAGAAGTTATAATATAAATTTTTGGCTGAGACATTTCCAAATGAATCCCATACATTTTCCCTTCAGCTCATGCTCTCCTACAAATTATGTTGCAGCACAAAAATTTCATACAGAAAGTAAATTAAAGAAAAAATGATTGAAGAGTAGGGATTAATTTTTTCTGTGATATTTATAACAGAATAACAACTCTTATAATATTTGAAAAGAATACCTTCATTGAGAGTAACAATATTGTATCAACAAAACTGAAAATATCTGTTTTATATTTTGTAGTAATTTGGCTGATTATTTTGTCATGATAGTATTAGCATTGGAAAACCTCAGTATCATTTGGTCTTTGATTCTTGTCTTTGATTCTTGTATATTCCATAATAGGTAAACCAGTTTGTTGTAGTGATTAAGGCGTTAAGGTAAAAATTCTAGTCCCACCTTAGGCACAAACTTAGTTTAAGTTCTTGTCCCACCTTAGGCACCAGCTGGGTGACTTTGGACTAGTCACCTGTCAACCCTAGGAATCAGGTGATGGGAAACCCACTTTCCAAATGTTGCTAAGAAAGCTGCAGGGACTCTAGATACTTGCCAGGAGTCAGTGTGCAGCCACCAAGGCGTTGGTCTTATTTGCCATTAGTCACTAGCCAAGCATGTATCTATGTTTGACTTCAACCATTATTTTTTTAATGAGACATTGTTATCAAATTTTCTAAGCCATAGAGCAATGGGTATATTTATACAACATGCAGTGTGATTTATCATTAGTTATTAGTTATTATTGCATTGTGTTTATTGTAAAAACTTATATATACAAAAAAGAGGGAGAAAGAAGAGGAAAAGAGAGAGTAAATGTGTTCCAGGAAACTGGAATTGAGCCAGTTTCCTTTCACATTTATTATACAATATTAGATTACATGACATTTAAAAGATGAGAGTGTTTGTATACTGCTTCAGTAAAAAAAAAAATCCAACAAATTTGGATTGGTGAAATAAATAGCTTTGATTCTGTCACTAACTAAAATATATGCTATATATTATGATATGCACATTTTGTCTAGGTGTGAAATATTTGTCTAGCTAAAGCAATGTTGTTGGAAGCCATACTGATAAGCATTTTACAACCACCTAAGTATTTATAAGAACATCAGAGTATGTCATAAGCGGTGGTAATATTGGTGGTAATATTGAACCAGTAGCAATAATTTGGCATGGGTCGTTGAACTGGTAGTGACTTCTGGCTGGCCACGCCCCGAACCAGTTGCCCGATCACCACTTGCTCACTTGTCCCATCTGCCCGATTCTCATTCCCCTGCCCAACTCTCGCCCTGCCCAGTGACTCCTCACTCCATACTAGGTCCTCGTGGCTTAACCTGCCTTTGCCCCAACTGAGCAGCTCTGATCTTCCTACTCACAGGTAAGTTATGCTAGACCCTCCCCACCATCCTTGGAGCTTGCCTCCCCTCCAACAGCATCCCCCGAGCTTGCCAAGCCCCCCCCTTCTCAGGCTCACTTGGCTGACTTCGTTGCTGGCACAGCCCCATCCCAGGCAGGAGTGCTGGCTGCAGCCTAGCTAGCTGTTCCCCCTACCTCTGGGCTTACCTGGCGGGACTGGGAGGGTGGACGGATGTACTGGGCTGCACATGTGCACATTTTGCAGCAGCACTGGGACATGGCTCCTGGAGCAGCAGTGCTGCTTCTGGCCTGGCCTGGCCAGCGGGTGAGTGAGCAGGTGGCCCTTGGGCATCTCTACTGCACTGGAGCTGAGAGGGACAGCGGAGGTGCCCATGTGCAGCAGCCCCAGTACTTCCGCCTGCCCTCCCAGAATACTGTCACTGCGGACATTTGCTTTCTTCCTTTTGTCCCCCAGGACCGCCATTCCCCGCATCTTTCTTCTCCCAAGGGTGAAAGGAAATAAGCCGGTGGCCATGGTGGCTGCATGCTCTGGCCTCTGCCGCCCTCCACCGCCACCACCACCACCACCTGCTTTCTGCCTTATCACGCCGCCCACTGTTCTGGAGCTTGCTGAATCATTTTGTCTGAGTTAGACCAGGTGTGTGTGTGTGTGTGTGTGTGTGTGCGAGTGTGAGAGAGAGATAGAGAGAGAGAGTGAGTAGGCCTTGGGGAGGGCAGGGGGAGACTGGCCAGTGAACTAAGTGCTGAAATGTGACTTGTGTCTCTATTGTAGCCCAGATTGCGGTGCAAAGCGACTGTCCTTGAGAAACGGTGGTGGTTTCCCTGCTTGCTTTCCTGGGCTTCCTTGTATCTCTTTTCCTCCTTTCCCCATCCCGCATCTTTGGCACTTGTCCTGTAGGTGGAAAGAGCTGGGACACCAAGTAAGTCATCTAGAGACTATCCTTTCCATCCCCCCAGCCTCATTTTTATCTTGCCGCTGAGGGCCAGACCCAATGCAAAGTGCACATGGCCCTGGTGCCCCGAGTCCAGATTGCTGGACACTGTCTGGGGGTGTTTGCGTGGACCTTGCGGCATCTGCTGTGTTGGGCATGGATGAGGTTTTAGCTCCTTGGAGGTTATCGGCTTTTTCCTGTGCTAGATCGGAACATCCCGTTTTCTGGGAGTCAGCAGGGCTGCAGACAGCGGAAGGCTCTCCTCTCTATCGGGGAAGGAAACTGGGCTGTTTGGGTCCCACTGCGGCTGAAGGAGAAAGTGGCATTTGGCTTTTCGGGAAAGAAGGAAACATGAAACATTTCGTCCCCTGGAAAAAGCTACCGGCGGTAACATGCTCTTTCTGGGAGGACGGGAACCCAGCTGCGTCCTGTAGCAGCACCGCTGCAGCAGCACCTCTGCCGCTTTCCCAACCAGGTGTGTGTGTGTGTTTATGTATGAGTATGTGTGTGTGTGTGTGTGTGAGAGAGAGAGAGAGAGAGAGAGAGAGAAAGAAAGAAAGAAAGAAAGAAAGAAAGAAAGAAAGAAAGAAAGAAAGAAAGAAAAAGAAAGGAGAGAAAGAAAGAAAGAAAGAGACAAAGAAAGAGGAAAAAATAAAAAATAAAAAGAAATAGAAAGGAAGGGGAGAGTGTGTGGAGTGTGTGTGTGTGTGAGAGAGAGAGAGAGAGAGAGAGACAGAGAGAGAGATAACAGATAATCAGAGTTGGAAGGGATCTTGTAGGTCATCTAGTCCAACCCCATGCACAAGCGGGAGGCCCTACATCATTTCTGACAAATGGCAGTCCAATCTCTTCTTGAAAGTCTCAAGTGATGGCGTTCCCACAACTTTCAAGGAAAGCTGTTCCATTAGTTGATTGTTCTCACTGTCAGAAAATTTCTCCTTATTTCCAGGTTAAATCTCTCCTTGTTCAGTTTCCATCCATTATTCCTTGTCTGGCCTTTGAGTGCTTTAGAAAATACCTTGACCCCTTCCTTCCTGTGGCAGCCCCTCAAATATTGGAAGACCTCTATCATGTCTCCCCTGGTCCTTCTTTTTACCAGACTAGCCAAGCCCAGTTCCTGCAACCGTTTGTTGTATGTTTTAGCGTCCAGTCCCCTAATCATCCTGGTTGCTCTTCTCTGTACTTTTTCTAGAGTCTCAACATCTTTTTTATAATGTGGTGACCAAAACTGGATATAGTACTTTTGGTATGGTCTTACTACGACTTTATAGAGTGGTATTAGTACTTCCCTTGATCTTGATTGTATCCCTCCGTTAATAAAACTTAGGATTGCATTAGCTTTTTTGGCTGCTGCTGCACGCTGCTGGCTCATATTTAGCTGGTTGTCCACTAGGACTCCAAGATCCCTCTCACAGTTACTGCTGTTGAGCCTGGTTTCATCCAGTCTATATGTGTACTTTTGGTTTTTCTTGCCTAAGTGTAGGACTTTACTTTTCTCTACATTGAATTTCATTTAATTAGATATGACCCAGTGTTCTAGTCTGTCAAGATCCATCTAGATCTTGAGCCTATCTTCTTGGGTGTTAACTATTCCTGCCAGCTTAGTGTCATCTGCAAATTTGGTAAGTTGCCCTTCTATTCCCTCATCTAAGTCATTAATGAAGATATTGAAGAGAACTGGGCCTAAGATGGAACCTTGTGGCATCCCACTGCTTACTTCCCTCTATGCAGACTTAGACCCATTAAGGACTACTCGTTGAGTACGGTTTGCCAGCCAGTTGCGAATCCATCTAGTGGTGGTGCTATCTATTCCACTTTTTTCTAGATTACTAAGAAGTAGGTTGTGGTCTACTTTGTCGAATGATTTACTGAAATCTAAATATATTATATCAACAGTATTTTGCTGGTCTACTAATTTCGTCACTGACTAAAGAGAGAGAGAGACAAGAAAAAGAAAGAGCAAGAAAGAAAAGAAAGAAAGAAAGAAAGAAAGAAAGAAAGAAAGAAAGAAAGAAAGAAAGAAAGAAAGAAAGAGAAATAGGAAGGAAGGGTGGAGAGAGAAAAAACTCTGTACTATTATTTTTAATTGTTTCATTATTTATCATATATTAATATTTTACATTGTCCCTATACCTAGAGTGATTTTACTGCCTTTATTTTGCCCAGGTATTTTTCAGGGTTTACATGTCAATAGTCCAGAGCATAAATACATATGTGTTTAACAGAGTTGAAAGGGACTATGGAGGTCTTCTAGTCCAACCCCCTGCTCAGGCAGGAAAAGGTGTCAGAATAACATAATAACACTTAGAAGGGACCTTGGGGGAAACCCTATACCATTTCAGAGAAATGGCTGTCCAGTCTTTTTTAAAAAAAACTTTCAGTGATTGAGTGCCCAGAACTTCTAGAGACAGGCAGTTCCACTTATTCTCACTGCCAGGAAGTTTCTCCTTAGTTTTAGGTTGCTTCACTCCTTGATTAGTTTCCATCCATTGCTTCTTATTTGTCTTCAGGGGCTTTGGAAAATACATTGCCCCCCTTCTTTGTGGCAGCCCATTAAAGGTCTGTTGCCTATCACACTCTTGGGCAAAGCATGTTAGCCATTTCCTTCTTTCAGTGGTCCATCAAAGTACATTTATAGTATATAGATAATAAAGTCAAAAAAGGTGAACAACACTTTTACTGAACTATAGATACATTGAGGCAGCGTGTGACAAGGAATGCTGGGAGGGGAGGGGCCAGGCGAGGCACCCCTTGATGTGAGTGAGATTGAGTAAGCCACACCCACCCAGTCACATGACCACCAAGCACGCCCACCAAATAAGCCACGCTCACAGAACTGGTAGTAAAAAAAATTGAATCCCACCACTGATCATAAGCACAGTGTCATGTTATGTTTGCTCTCTGGGGTAATGATATTACAAAGTATGGGGACCATTTCAGTACAGGTTGTTTTTCTGAGCCACACCAACTCACACTCTGTAAAAGATGAGACCCAGCATGCCTCTTGTGCCAGACCGAATGGGTCATGTAGACATAATTGAGAAGAGGCAATCCCTGAAATAATGCAGACCCATGCCCCATATACTGCTAAATTCAAGATTAGTTCAGTTGTACCAATATTCATCTATGTAATAATTCTTAAAGGGTAAGATAAAATTATAACGCAAAATGGAACTACAGTTATCAGATAATGTCCAAGACATTCTTTAGAGTTCCTCCTTTGAGATCTTCCATACACACAGACCAATTTAGTTCCATGATATTTGGAAATATGTTTAAGAATCAAAAACTCTTCTTTCAAGGATATTTTTAATTGTTTCTTTGTTGTTCTTTAGGAAAACTACAGATTTTACATAGCAGAGAGTCAGTAATCTAAAGACAAGGTTAAAAAACTGTTTTGGTAATAATTACAGTTTTTACAATTTTGTTCTACTTATCCTACATTTACTAAGTTTTGAGGGAAAGTATTGGATTATATATCTATGGAAATTCTCAGTGATCCAAGTCATGCTTGTTCTCTATTGGATTATATAAATAAAATTGTATAAAACATTCCTCGAGGATAATTTTTTTAACTACATACCTAGTATTTGGAATTTGAAAATTGTACAATATAAATGTATTTTGAAACAGTCAAAAGTAAAAGTTAGAAGTCCATTGACTGGCATGCAACAGGAAGAACTTGGAACATAAATTCATACATGAGGATAATTATTTGCAACAAGAAAGAAAACCTGCAGAATGTTGATATGGAGGAAGCTGCACCTTTTGAGTAATTGGTATTAATTACTATTTCTTTTCAAGGAAATGTGCCAATCTCTGTTGCTGAATATGATGGTGTGTTTTAAGGATACCTTCAAGGTTATAATTACTTGTTATCTGCTACCAGCATTATGTCAGAATCATAATTCTATGAGAAGCCCATAACTATGCCCCATTCTGAAAAATAAGAAATTTGCTTCAATGAATATTCAGATAATTGCAATTTCTTAGCTGTGGCAGGTTCTTGAGTTTTATTATTCCATTTGAAAAGGAAAATAAATTTTCTTGAATTAATATATCACTAGCTACTAAAGTCAGTTACAATTAACAATTAAAATAAAGAAGAGTTAATAGCTTGTACAAAAATATGTGTGTTAAGGGCCTTAAAAATATAATAAAAATGTCAAAGCCCTTAGCAGGGTGTCCTTTCCAAATAGGTCGGGTAGTAAGTAATTGAAATGATTGGAACAACAAGCTTTATACAGCTGTTTAATAGAATAGCTGAACAGGATGCCAATTCTTTTCTGAATATAACTTAAAGTGATTATTGTCATCTTTAAAGCCTTTATGTTTCAGGACCAGATATTTGCATAACCAGCTCCTTTCAATAATATCTGTCTAGTGAAGTTTTGGGGAAAAATACTGTGGTTAATCTCTAGTTTGCACCCAAGCACATTTCTACTCAGCCCCCCTGTCCACATCAGAATAAGAAAATGTTTATAGCTCAGGGTTGAACTGAGGGTGCTCTCTGAGCTTGGTGGTTTACTTGCACGCATTCATTGCCAAACTAAGTAATATCATCAGTGCTAGAAAGGAGATATCTTGATTAGGCTGTTTAATGTTTGTTTGTCTGCATTGGTAGATCCTTGTTTGGGGTATTGTTTTGCTTCTTGATTGTTGGTCTAGTGTTAATTGTGACTGATGCAATTCAAAACATATCATACTTTTGTGAAGAAATATAGCGACTTTTTATACTTTCTGAAACATTTATATTTTCCTAAACATTTGTATTAAAAATATTGTGGTATTCCTAATATATGTGTGTGTGTTTCATATTCAATAATTAAAGGAAAAGTTGATTTTTTTAAAAAAGTATTTTTTATTGATTCAGGAAGACTCTTAAACAAACATTTGTGGTTCATTGACTTCTAAAGAGGGGCATGTTTATGTTAAGGATGAGTTTAAGTGTATCAGGGACTAGGATGCTATTATGGAATTGAGACTCAGTGAACTTAAAGGCCAGTCAGTTTGAATTTCCAAATAATTATCTTAGGCTGAATATGCTAAATTGCAATTTTGATTAATAGAGGACTTCATCAAATATAACTGGGTGGTTTTGCTTTGCTGATAGGAGTTAAAGGAACAAAAGCAATTTCTATTGGATGGATGTATTAAGATAAAATACTGAGCTAAACTCAGAAAAAGTGATGACTTTTTATTATATTTTTAAACATGTTTGAAACTAAATGAGCTATGAAATAAATATTTATATATATGTACATATGTAGAAGTTGTGAATTCATAGGCTTTTTTTCCAATTTTCACCCAGTTTCAGAGGTTGGGATTCTATCTCATTTCATAAGAAAAATAGAATGACATTTATTGGCTTATTTGCAGAAAGATCAGTTACCATACTCATGAAAAGCCTGTTATCTGATAGTTCTGCATTAGTAAAACCCGCAGCTGTTCATATTTTCTTTACATAGCACGTGTTACTGTGGCAAATGCAAAACATTTTGATACATCAAGATTACAGAGACTGCTGAAAAGCAATAAACATGAAATAACAAGAACTATATGTAGGAATGCCAGTTAAAGAATGCCTATTAAAAAAAAACAATGCTAAATATTTATTAACGTTTAATTATTTTACTGAGAATTTGAAATTTTCAAAAGTGAAGTAGATAGTTTAAAATAAATAATAATATAAATAAATAATATATTCATTATTAAGAAATTACTGTGACCAATATTTTGTGGTGTTCCCAACATCAGATTTTAAAAATGTATTACTAACATGTACTTGTATCAATTACATTTGCATTAAATACCCATTCTCTGAGTGCAGGCATTTATAATCAAATAAGTAGCTACCAGAATACATGATACTGTACAGTATTACCGCTACCTTACCCGCAGCAAAATCCAGACAATCACTAAAAGGTAGATGGAAACAAATGTTAACAACTTAAGATATCTTTTAACAATTCAAAGGTGACAGTCTTGATGAATCTTGACACAAGAAGCATAAACTTATGAAAAGAGGACAATTAACATTTCTATTCTATGGTTAATTTGTTATTTCTTCTAATTTGAGAAACAGTGGAGTTGTTACTACTCCTTTCTTCAGTGCAATTAGGTCTAAATTATTAAGTTTATTTATTGAACATCTTACTGCCACTCGTTCTTACCATAAAAATGTTTCATTTTATGGACTTTGGAAACAGATGAGCAACTTCAAGAATTATTCATCAATTACCAATATTGAGTATAGATTCTCCATTTAAACAATAGCAAAATGATATTTCTAAATTCACATGATAAGGGGGAAAAACACAAGAACTTAAAATTACTTCAAGATGCTAAAGAAATTGGAGTTTTAGGTAAATGTATTAACTGTGGCTAGGATTGTATTTGCTGAATATTGGAAAAATGAGAAAATTCCATTGCAGGAAGAAATTATTAAGAAAATATTGGAATGTGCTGAGATGAGTAGATTGACATTTGAAATTAGAGAGCAAGAAGATAAACAATTTTATAAAATTTGGGACTTTTTCCATCAATGGTTGGATGATAAAATGCAATAATAGAATATTTAGAATGTTAGATAATAAGGAATATCTTTGTTTTTTCTTTTTCTTTTGTTATTTGACATCATATCTATAAAGTGTTTTTTAGGATAGATTTGGTATGATTATATGATTTGTTATAGAATAAATTACCTAAATTATAGTTATCTCATAAAGTATGAATGAATAAAATTATAGTCAAATTATTTTTTAATAATGATATGAGGACATATAAGTTTGGATTGATAATAGGAGTTATTATGTAACATAACCGTAATTGAGACTACGAAATGAATGCACAAAACTGATGAACCAACCAACACACTGTTTGTATATATGTACGGAAGAGAGCTGATGTTTTTATGTTATGTTTGTTTTGTTTGTTTTTAAAAAAACCAATAAAATTGTTTTTTTTTTTTTAAAGAAATTGGAGTTTTAGATTTAGCAGATTTGAAATTCTTCTTTTATACCTAGTGATGAGGAATGGCTGATTCTCCAACATAAGAAATTAGTCAAACTAGAGGTGCCATGAACTAAAATCTAGGTGGCATACCTACTTATGGTATGATAAGGTTAAAATGAATATTGACTTAAAGAATCTCATTGTTATATGAGCCATACTAAGGGTGTGGAATCAATGTAAAACAAGGTTCTCAATAAAGGTAGTATTTGGGTGTCACCTTTGGAAGCTTTTTTTTTTAGAAAAGCAAAATGGTGAGACCAGACTGGCAGACTTATAGCCAAACAATATTTTTAAACTAAGATGAACCTACACTTAAGTCTAAGGAAGACATGGTTAGAAGGATATATGTCATTGGTTTACATATTTACTTCAAGATACTTAATTGAAAGAAAGATTTGAACCAGGGGTGGGCTTCTCTCAGTTCTGTCCACCTCTGTAGAACTGGTTGCTCCGAAGAACAGCAGACATAGAACCAGTTTTATGTCTACTGCTGTTGTGACCCACCCGCCTACCAGGGCTCTTACCTGACCTTTATTTCCTGCTTTTTCAACTGCAGCTGCTTTGCATGACACAGCTGCAGTTGAAAAAACAGGAAAAAAGGGGTTTTCCCACTGCTGCACACTTGCACGCAGCACTGCTCAGCTGTCCGGGCAGCTCAGCACGTTGTAAATTGCACTTGTGTGACTCGCACATGCGTGCATGATGCTAATAGACAGAACCGGTAGTTATACCAGTCAGATCCCATCCCTGATTTGAACTAGACACAAACAGCTATAGATTTTGCTTATAAAAAGTAAATTTGAAATTGTACAATGTCACAAGGATTAACACGGCAAGCTTTGTACATTTCTGTTGAAATTAATTTGGAGAATGAATATGTGAAGTATTGTATGATTAAATGGACAAAGAATTTGGGGTATAATGTAATGCTTGAACAATGGGGAAATGTGGTCAAAGGATTTAAAATTTACATCGAACTGTAACTTAAAGGAATTTTTTATATAAAGTGAGGTTAAGTAACTGACGGTACTTAACACTTGTCAAACTGTTAAAATATATAGCTAGGTGGTTCAAATGTATGTTGGAAATGTAAATGTACAGTAAGAACTTTTTTATTGTCTTTGGAGGACTTGGCACAAAGGAAAAAATATGGGGGTAAGATTGATATTTTTATACAGAAGATTTTCAAAATGAATATAAACATCAAACCGGAGACTTTTCTTTTAGTCTTAATGCACAAAGAATTTGGAGGAAAAAAATAAGAACTTTGTGGTTATATATGTTGATAGCTTTGAGAATGTGCAAAAATGGAAAGGTATTCTAATCATCAGAATGGAAGAATGGCTGGAGAAAATGACAAAATTAGGTGAGATGGTCAAATTAACTGTTTTAGTCAAAGAAAAGAGCACATTCAAGTTTGTTTTTATTTGCTCCTAGATTTTGTGCTTGAAATAGAAAAAAATAAAACGTTGACTTTGGGATTTGATGATTATACAAGTTTGTTGTTACAGAAATGAATAATGAATATTAAGTATACAAAAGTAAAAAGTTAAGGCTGTAATGTTATTATTTTTATCCTACTTTACTGAAAAGAGTAAATAGAAGTTAGTGCTCTTCCTTTTTTCTTTTTTCTTTTTAGTTAAGCCTTGTTACATTGTAACTAACAGCTAATGGTTCTTGGCAGTACACCCAGACTTTCTGTCAGCTGAGTTTTTTTTATTTGCTGGTACTTTTATTAGGGGCTTGACTTTCTTAAAGGGAAAGGATTATTTTAAGCTTTTTACACTGCTTTAGTGGTTCCTGGCACTGTCATTTTGGAGTGTACTTCCAAGATGGGATGCAAGCTTGGCACTGTCTGATTTTTTACTGCCTTTCTAGGGGCATGTGATCTTTCCTTAAATCTGGATGGTTTCCTTATGATATTTTGTGAGGTAAGTGAGACCAGCTGGTATCTTTAAGTGTCTTTGCTTTCCTATTAGAAGGAAATAAATTTTCAGTACAAGAGTTTTGCATATATATTTTTGTTTTTAATGTAGACTAAAATAACGTTAAAAATTGACAATGTATAGCTAGAATTATAACAGAATAGTGAACAAGATCAAACTCAAAACAGATCAAACTTTATCTTACTGACTTTCAATTCTGAAAGAGATTTCTTGAAGACCATATCAATGGATTCGTTTCTGGAAAGACCTTGCTGAAGAATTCATGATTATCGAATTTTAATTCAGAACAGTAGTGTGCTGTATACTCCGATATAATATTGTTTCCTATTCACACTGTCTATAATCCATAGAAATGGGCAACATTGAAACAATATAACAGTTTCTAAAAAATGATACTTTGATTTATGCTAATTTTCTACATATTTTATAAATGATTCCAGCTGCTATTCATAATCTTGAACTTTTTTTATAGAAATACTTTAGGAAATTTAGTATAGGCAATGTCAATACTCATTTGTGTTTTGTTGCAGTTCATTTTCAATAATGTGGAAAATGGTTAATTCAGACTTCAGAGTGCATTTTTTTTGCTTTGTTTTTTTAATCCTTAACTGGTTAGCCATAGTCTATTACTGTCAGTTATGTTTTCCACAGAAAAAAATAATAAACAAATCTTTCAAAGACAAAATATATATTTTACAAAGAAAAGCATTTACCTACTTTATAAATGTTTTTTGAGGCAAAGATATCATAGCCACTTACACATATTTAAGGTACATGAAAGGAAAATAAGGTAATGCCATTTAACAGGAAGTTTGCAGACTTTCTGGCTAGATGTCACCTGGGAATCATTGCACATTTTCATGACCTCCCTGTAAGAAACTCCTCAGATATCATAGTAAGTCTGATTCATCAGCTGCAGCAGAAGCAATTGAATTAAAGCTGAAATATTTATGTGTCTGACTCCTCACATTCCTAAATAAGCATGCCCTGATCTCTGGATAAGGTTTCTGAAGGAATTCATTTTGCTGCTTCTCAAAGCTGTGATCTATTCCTGGGGATTTCTTTTTCTAAAGACTAAAAAATTGTAGTTTGTATCTGATTTTGTGTTTAAGTCTAAATACTGAGTTGCATTTTTGTGATGTGTATACAGTGTGCTGCTCTTTGGAGATATGTATTTCAGCACTATGAGGACTGGGATCATTTATGCTGTACATGTAGATATTTTGAAATATGTGGCTATTATGCCTCCCACCCTGGAAATACATATACATTCTGCAACTGTATCTGACTTTTCATCCCTAGGTGAAAGACTTGATCTTATCTTACTTTTTGCACATTTTTTCATGCTCCATACAGAAATCAATTTTATGGGGACACATTTGTAGGCTGACCAAGGATAAAAAGATTAACTACTTTTTCTGTCCATAAATTAATGAATCCTTAGATGGTTTCCATATAAATTTTCCACCATACCCTCATATGATATTCTGGCATGCCTCTTTAAAACAGTTTTAGCTTTCTTTGTATGTCAAATTGTTTGCATAACTCCTTACGGCTACATCAATTTTTCTCTACATTCAGACTATCATCTTAAAATAAAATACTGGATTTTACAGTACATAATTCTTACTCACAGAGTTTTGGATGTCTGGGTCTATTTACATATATGTATGTGTATGTGCATGTGGGTTAGAAAGCAGATGCTTTGCTAACTGTTTTGACATACTGAAATAATTTCCTTTTAAAGACTTTGAATTGTCTTCTGCCCAGGATTTCTTTCAGTACTGTTTGAGTATTTTAATCTTTTGATCTATTGATAATCAGTTGAGAATTGTTGTCCATTGCTGATCTGTTTATAATATAATATAGTCATCCCATAGTCATTTCCATGAGAGAGATATGTAATCATTATATGCATGTATTTTTACTGTCATCTACTAGATCAGCAGTCACCAACTGGTGGGCCGCAAGAAAATTTTGGTGGGCTGCAGAGAAATCTCACCCCCAGAGCATCACTCCAAAGCAATTGATCCAGGCTGCATAGAAACACAAGACTGCACTGCCCACATGGCCATCAGGAATCCTCCTCGCCCACTCACTCCTTACCCGGAAAACTTTCCTGCTAAATTGCTATTTTTCCTTTTTCCGACCATCATCTGTTCTGTTGTGCCGGGAGATTTAGATTAGTTAAGAAGCAGAAAATGGTTGGATTTCTTGCTTTCTAGCTAGTCTTTAGATCTTTGGCTCTGCTTTTAAGAACAGCCGAACCTCCCTCAGGACTGAGGGTTTGCTTGCAAGCAAATTTCAGTGCAGACTCACTGCAAGCAAATTTGAGAGACTGAGCTAGCTGATGGCAGATGGATAGATCACTGAATGTGAGCAACTCAATCTGCCTGCTTTGCCTGATTTTGGTTAAAAATTGCTCTTTTTTATAAAAAAATCAATATTTGCATACATGGTGTGTTGTGAATTAATTTTGTGAGTTTGCTTGCAAGCAAATTTTATGTGACAGACTGAGCTAGTCAATGGCAGATAGATAGATCTCTGAATGAATCTGTGATTCTGTGAGCAACTCAATCTGCCTGTCTGCTTTGCCTGATTTTAGGTAAAAGTTGCTCTTTTTAAATAAAAAATTCAATATTTATATAAATATTTATAATATTTACATACAAGCCATGCCCAGCCAGTCACATGACCACCAAGCCCCACCCATAAATTAGGCCACACCCACAGAACCAGTTAGTGGTCCCTGGGATCTAAAATTATGACTTTGGTGGTCTCTGAGGTCCAAAAGGTTGGTGACCCCTGTATTAGATGGTCCAGATTTTTTGAAATGAGTTTTGGTCACTTTAAATGCACAGAGTATATATAGGAAAGGATTTAATGAAAGTATTTTAAGAAGTAAAAAACCACACATGTGGTCTAAGAACATAGCCAATAATTACTTGGAAAATTCCTTTCATGTATGTTTTTCAAACAAAGAAAGGATCAAATGACACATACAGTTTCCCATTATTTCCTTATGGGCTTTCATACAATATAGAAGTAGCATAACTCATTCTTTGCCCATTTAGTCTCAGTTCCCTAAACACTGAATCTACTAACTTTATTCACCAGCTTTCCTTGATAGACTTTTCCAGAATGACACTATTTTCTTTAGGTAAAATTCTGTTGTTCATTCATGTAACATTTTCCAAATTTAAATTAGAATGCAACTTCATGAAATTAATGTACAGTCATTTGTATTATTTTTCTTTTAGTTCCCTGGTATGTGACACAGAAAGATGGATACCATTAGAGTTTTAGTTTGTCTATTTATTAGCTGTACGTTAAATGTGGGGTGATAAATAGCATGTTTCTGTGTAGTGGTTTATGATATATAGCTCTGTATCATATAATAGAAAAAAAGTTTTGTGGAATATTTTAAATATAGCAATTTGGAGACTTGATGCTTATGTTTTCTTGCAAATTGATTTCATTGTCACATTTTACATTAAAAATTATTGCCTACTTAAACCTCTAGCTATATGCAATTTACATTTAGCATTTTTATATTAAAATAAATAATATAGAAATTCTAAATGCGATATTTATATAATTGTTACTACTGATTAAAATCTTAATTCGTTGTTTTGATGGTATATAAATTTATTTAAGAACAACTATTATTTAAGTAAAATTTGAACAACATTTGAAGTCTGCTTGAAGAGTTAAATAAACTTATTTGTTTATATTCCTTTCCTCTATAAGGATGCTCAATTGCAAGTGACTCATGGCAGAGTATAATGGCATGAGTATAATTCCTAAGAGGTCTGTAGGGGGCGTGCATAAGCACACCAACATGCCTACTGTCCCTGTCCTATTGTTTCTTTTTATTTTTCTTATATGTATCCATTTCATGTACTCATAACTATGTCTATAGTTATACCTGTAATCTTATAATCGCTTGACAAGATAAATAAAATAAAATAAAATAATGGATTTTAAAACAGGTCATAAATACTAAGCAGAATAGGAAATAATGATGAGGATGATGCTCATGTCTGGAAGTTAAAAAATAAGTATCAAATATTCATGCATGTTCAAGGACATGTTGGAAGAACCAAGTTTTCAAAGCTTCCCTAAAGATTAGCAGGGTCAGGATCATATGAATTTTGGGGGGAATCGGGTGGAATTCAAATTTTTAACAACTGGTTCTGTGGGCGTGGCTTAGGTGGTGGACATGGCTTGTTGGTCATGTGACTGGGTGGACATGGCTTGGTGGTCATCTTATTGACTGGGTGTGGCCAACTCAATATCACTCACATCGAGGCACGCATCTCCTCACCTGGCCTCTCATGACTGTGGGGATGCTGCAATAGTTGTAAGCGTGAAAAATGGTCATAAGTCACTTTTTTCGATGCCATTGTAACTTTGAATGGTCACTCCACACAAGCAAAGTACCAGGAAAGGAGAGGAAAAATACTCCAGAGAAGTTCCTGAGACAGGAAGTCTAGTCCTGCCAAGAATGTAGGGTTAACAGACAGGCAGTTTTTGTAAGCAACACCAGAATGTTTCCTTTCTGTCTTCCTTACAGGATTGGGCCAGTAATTTTTTCTAACAACCTGTTCTCCGAACTGCTTAAAATGTTAACAACCGGTTCTAGCAAATAGGTGCGAACTGGTAGAATCCCACCCCTGGGGGGAATGCTGTTCCAGATGGCAAGGACAGAAAATTCATTCTTACAACTCTAAAAACACTGCCCTATTTTGCTATTGAAATCCAAAATAATCCAACTCTGCCCAATATAAGAGAATCGACAAAATCAATCTGAAAGAGTCAATCCCACAAATATTCAAATTTTGAGCCATGAATGGGTTTATTGATGTCTACCAACACATTGATTTGTAGTTTGAAACCAGTGCAGTCTGCAAAGTAATAAATGCCATCCATAACTGAATGACAACCATAATTATTCATACTATTTTTGCCATTTTTACTGGTATGAAAAATAGGAAAACTAGGATATTAGGAGAGGGTACAACACTGCTTTGTTAAGAAGTAATAGACCTATCCTGTCTAAAGAATACATTTAGCACTGTGTGCATATAGCCATGCATTTCCTTGCTGCATGCCTTAACCAATCAGGAGGAGTAAGGATTTAAAATAGAGGTGACTACACTAATATTTAAAATCCTTGGGCTCAAACAAATCCCAAATAATTTCCTATCTTGTGGGTTAATGTGCTTTACTTAGGACTGCCCTTAAAATCTCTCAGAAACTAATCCAAAATAAAATGGCGTGCATACATTCTGGTTGTTTTCATTGGAAGCACATGAGATCGTTTTTGCATTGGTTGATGATTGGTTTCCAGAAACAATTTTAGTTTTAACTTATAAATCTGTTTAGGACTTGACATTTGCATGCCTTTGGGATAATTTGTTTCAACCAATCACAGTCAGACTCATCAGGGAGAATTTGTTATTCATTCTACATTGGGGGGGGGGGGGGTCAAAGTTGCATTAACAGAAGGATACAATCAAGATCAAGTGAGCTACTAATACCACTCTATAAAGCCTTAGTAAGACCACACCTAGAGTACTGCATCCAGTTTTGGTCACCACACTATAAAAAAGATGTTGAGACTCTAGAAAAAGTACAGAGAAGAACAGCGAGGATGATTAGGGGACTGGAGACTAAAACATATGAAGAATGGTTACAGGAATTGGGCATGGCTAGCCTATTGAAGAGAAGGACCAGGGGAGACATGATAACAGTGTTCCAATATTTGAGGGGTTGCCACAGAGAGAAGGGGGTCAAGCTATTTTCTAAAGCACCATTAGGCCAGAAAAGGAATAATGGATGGAAATTGAACAAGGAGAGATTTAACTTGGAAATAAGGAGAAACTTTCTGACAGTGAGAACAATCAACCAATGGAACAGCTTGCCCTCGGAAGTTGTGGGAGCGCCTTCAGTTGAGACTTTCAAGAAGAGATTGGATTGCCAGTTGTCAGAAATAGTGTAGGGTCTCCCGCTCGGGCGGGGGGTTGGACTAAATGACCTACAAGGTCCCTTCCAACTCTGATTATCTGTAAATAAAGGGAGGAGGCACTGCTTTTCAGGGGCAATCCTGACACTGACGCTTTGGGAGTAGTCTTCCAGTAGACATCAGGCTAACCCCCTTCTATATTTCAGATGGAATAGTTTTGAGGAGCCAGATTTTATCATATCATCTTTAATTCTGTTTTTATAGTTTTATTTTTAGGCTTTGTGGATATAAGTTTCAAAATTTTTATAAAAGCTTATACTATGGATTTTATAGTCTATGTAAGCCTCTGAGAACATTACAATTGCAGGCAGGATAAAAATTTGATAAATACTTCAATTCAAGGAGAAAAATACATGAATTCTATATGTACTCAGTAAATTCAATCTATGGATCAGTAAAGGGGGGGGGGAACCTTCTGTTGTGAATTAGTGAAGTCTGCTTTTCAACCAGAAGATTTTTTAAAAAAATCCTATTTTGAATACTAGTCATGGTGTCAGCTAGTCATGGCGTCACTCAGAGTGTTGTTACACAACATTGCTATTTAGGAAGAAAGGATTTATGAATTGCATTATTGTTCCATTTTAAGCTAATATTTATTGTATTTTTAATTTGATTTTGGAAAGAGAAGTAAGACATTAATGTGATATTGAATCATCTACCAATACCTAAAAGTTAACAGTTCGTGAAAAACTTTAGATTTATTGAGCTTGAAATATAGCTAAAAAGATAATTTTACATTATGGGAAAACTACCACTTTAAAAACTGAATTTGACAAATGTGTTCATTTTTTGAATTGTCTCTCTGTTGTCATATTGAAACTCTGATAAATATAATTCTATATGGACAGAGTTGTTACATACTGTATTTATTGTAATTTTTGCATGTGAATGTTCGTTTCACTGATTTTTTTCCCTTTCCCATTTTTCTTTCTTTTTCATGTTGTGTATATGCGTCTTTATGGGGAAGGCATGTGGAAATGAGACTTTCCTCTTTTTAAAATTAGTAACAATATTTATTTATTATTTATTTATTGATATAACAAAAGAGAAAGGATTTGTATTATATTGCTTTTTCATCTATACTAGTGTTCTACTGCACATATGGATGAGGTATGAGGAATAAGTGTTACAGCACATTTTAATACAACTTATCATTTCACCATTTTTGATTTAATAAGCTAACATTATTCTAGGTGGCTATAGTGTATGTGTGTTGGTCTATAGTTACAAGGAAAAAGAAGGCATTTCTCTCTAAAGTATATCTTCCTTTCCCTGTTCTTACCATTTTCTATAGAGGGATGATCAAGAGCATCCTGTCTATATTGCCTCAATGTTTGGTTTGGAAACATTACTGCTTCAGACAGGAAGGTAGTGCAGAGAGTGGTGAGGATAGCAGAAAAAATTATTGGTATTTCACTTCCTTCTATTCAGGACGTAGCATATAAATGGGGTCAGTAGGATAGTCTGGGATGCAACACATCCTCTTCATGACCTGTTTTCCTTGTTACCTTCTGAGAAGATGTTTCGTGGTATCCAAAGCAAAACATTCCGATTAACTCACAGTTTTGTTCTGTATAGCATTGACCTTGTGAATTTTCAAGTTTCCTCTTTCCACTATGTATTCAAAGTGGGCAATGATTCATAGTTATCTATATCTATATCTATTCCTATACCTATACCTATCTATCTGGTATTCAGCTTTGTTTGGGTATTTTCCCACGTCATTATGGTTGTGATTTTAAAGTTGTAGCAACGTTTCGGCAGAATCTCATCTGCCATCATCAGGCTTCTGTATTGTGTTTGTTTGATGACATGGGAAAATACCCAAACAAAGCTGAATACCATACATGTACGTACCCGCGAAAACTTAAGAAAAAAAATATAGATAGATAGATAGATATAGATATAAATATATATTGTATATAGTATGTGTATATGTGTGTAGGTAGATACCAGTATATATTTTCTTTAGAGAGCAGGCAACAGAATTTCATTTTTAATATGAGCCAGTGTACTCACAGTAAAAAAAATGATAATAAAAGTTATTTTATCTCATCCTACCCTTCCCTTCCATGCGCTGCCCTGCCCTACCATATCCTACCTTATCCTATCCAAATTAGTATGTTGCTTGCATACTAACAACAAAAATAAAATCAAGAAAATAACATTATACTTGGACTAAGCCTTTATTTTTCCCACCTATATCAGCATGTAATGTAAAAATTCAAGTTCATTGATATCATCTAGCCAACTTTTAATAAGAATAATGTCTTATATAATGTCAAAACAAATCCATGTAGAGAACAATACGAATTCAACTCCCTACAGTATACTAACATTGATATATGGTTTTTTATGTTTATATGTTACTTCGTTCTTTGTTCTTTTTGTAAACCACAGAGTCACGAATTTGAGATGGACAGCTCTAGAAATAAAAACAAACAAATGTGGTATTTGCATTATTTGCATCTAGATATCTTTAAAAGCATCTGCAGTAGCAGCTTTTATCATTGTGTGGTTACCTGCCTGAAAATGAAGCATTATCCATAGAATTTATTCACCCACATAAAATTTAATTTTTGTAGAGCAGACTACAAAATCAGAAAGACTATACTGGTGAGCATAAAACTAGAAGCAGTGTTTTTCTGTATTACCATTTTTATACTTTTTTTCCTAACATCCATTCTCATGTTATCCCTTGCAACTCACAGTAATAGTAGTATGACAGAACTAGTCCTGTTTAAAAATAAGCAAGCCACAAAAAGGAAATATGCAACTAAAAACTTCCTGAACAGCCAGGTTACTTGATATAAAATGCTTGAATAGGGTACATTTTATTTTTATTACTGAAGAATCACAGTTGTAGTTTCAGTTAAAGAATGGCTGTTATAGGATTGTTTTCAGATATTTGAAGATCGTCATCATGGACTCAGTGTCTAGTTATTGTAAGGCAAATATACCTAATTTCTTTCCAGAGTAGTTCTGTTTCCTTTTTATTCTTTAAATATATTTCTCCAAATTTATCTTACAGTGTAGCGCACATAAAAGGTGAAAACTAATTGAAGGAAACTATTATTATGTTGAGTCAGTCAATAATTGTATGTGCCTTTCTTCTGGCCAGGATATACAGTATTTTCAACCATTTTATTTCTCACAGAAGAAATAAGCCAACTGACTAAAAACTTCCTGAAAAAGTTGTGATTTGTTACAATTGTTCTAGACTCTTTGGTTTGCAAATAACTAACTAACAAAATAATTTAAAAAAACAAAAATGAAACTCAAATCTTGGACTAGCATTATAGCAAAACTGCAGCATAGTAACTAGAATGCAGTAATATAAGCTAATTGCCAGAAGTTTGATGCTGATTGGCTCAAGGTTTACTCAGTTTTCCACCCTTCTGAAGTCAGTAACATAAGTTTTTTGGGAAAATATGCTGACTCTGTAAACCACTTAGAGAGTGCTTTAAACCACTATGAAGCGGTATATAAGTCCAAGTTCTATTGCTATTTGAATTAGATGTAGTATTAAAGAATTCTGAATAGATATGGCGATCAATAATATCCTTTCAATAATGATATTATATTAATGATAAGGATCAATAATATCCTTAGTCGGTTAACTAAGGTATGTAGGAAGCACATCACGATAGTAATGGAGGATTTTAACTACCCTGACATCAACTGGGAGACAAACTCTGCACCAAATGTAAAATCAAACAAGTTCCTGACAGACCTAACAGACAATTTTGTTTCCCCCCCCAAAAGAGAAGGGAACAAGGGTATCAGCCATATTAGACTTAATTCTCACTAACAGAGATGAAATGATAGTGTGGAAGCTACAGGAACCTTGGTGGGGAATGATCATGCAATAATGGAATCCAACATTATGAAAGCACAAGAAATAGAACAATGTTAAACTAGAGTCTTTACTTTAAGACAGCTAATTTCAATAAACTTAGAGAGAGCTTCGAAGGATTCCATGGATGAGAATCCTCAAGGAGAAAATAACTCAAGAAGTTTGGGAAATTTTGAAATATGTGAGTATAAAAGCCCAGTTTAGCACAATACCAATGTAGAAAAAAATAACAGCTCTCAAAAGAAACCAGAATAGCTGTATAAAGAACTCTCTGATAAATTGAAAGACAAAAAGGACAAATATAGAAAGTGGAAAGAGGGGCACATAACTAAGGCAGAATATCAGTACATAGCCCCAGCCCGCAAAGATGAAGTGTTGAAAGCTAAGGCTCATAATAAACTAAGTCTTGCAACAAAAGTAAAAAATAACCCACCCACCCTCCAAAAAAAAGCTTCTTTCAACATGTTAAAAGCAAGAAAAAAGTCAAGGAAATAATTGGTCCATTGGTGGGAGAAAGTGGCTAGAAGGTGACAAGCAACACGGAGAAAGCAGAACTACGTAACTTGTTTTCGCATCTCTCTTTACACAAAGGGAAAAAGCAGTCCAACTTATCAAAAACAGCACCACAAAAAAAAAAAAAACAGATTAGGAACACAAATTAAAATAGGGAAGAAAATGATACGTGAGCTCCTGTCTACCCTAGACAATTTCAAATCACCAAGACCAGATGGATTACACCCCAAGGTTCTGAAGAAACTGGCAGACAAGATCTCAAAACCGCTGAACTATATCTTTCAAAGATCCTGGAGCACCAGGGAACTGCCAGGGGACTGGAAAAGACCCGATGTAGTTCCCATCTTCAAAAATGGGGGAAAATAGATCCAGGAAACTACAGACCCGTCAGCCTGACCTCAAAACCAAGAAAGATTATGGAAAAGATAATCAAACAATGAAACAAAGGGTTAGGGTTAGGGTTAGGGTTATATGTGAACACCTAGAAGCAAACAAAGTAATAATAAAAAGCCAACATGGGTTTGTCAAAAACATCATACCAGACAAATCTTATTGCTTATTTTGACAAAATTAGCAGACCAGAGGAATGCTGTCAGTATAATTTACTTGGATTTCAGTAAGGCATTTGATAAAGTAGACCATAACCTACTACTTGATATGATAGAAAAATGTGGATTTGACAGCATCACCACCAGGTGAATTCGTAACTGGCTGACCAACCACACTCAACGTATAGTTCTCAATGGAATTGCATCTATATGCAGGGAAGTATGAAGTGGGGTACCCCAAGACTCTGTTTTAGGCCCAGTACTCTTAATCATCAAGCAGTGGTCCAATATCTCAGGGGTTGCCACAAAGAAGAGGGAGTCAAGCTATTCTCCAAAGCACCTGAGAGCAGGAAAAGAAGCAGTGGGTAGAAACTAATCAAGGAGAGAAGCAACCTAGAATTCAGTTAGAACAATTAATCAGTGGAATAACTTGCCACCGGAGAATGTAAAAACTCCAACACTGGAAGTTTTTAAGAAGAGATGGGATAGCCATTTGTCTGAAATGGTAAAGGATTTCCTGCCTAAGCAGAATGTTGGACTGGAACAGGGGTCACCAACCTTTTGGACCTCAGGGACCACCAAACTCATAATTTTAAATCCCGCAGACCACCTTTGCTCGAGGAGCCTAGCCGAAGTTTCTTCTTTGTTTTCCCATTGTTTTAAGATGTAACCTACCGTAGTAATCAATTCATTAAGTCATATGCACACCATATTCCAAGCACAAAAACATCTGCAGATGTTAAATCCCTCTGCCAAATGTTTCAGCATATTAAAATATGTGTTGATTACCAGGCATGAACTTATAACATAGTATTTCAATTTATAGATCTGATTCACATTCTCTTTTGCTGAAGTCTTAATCTTAAGTGTTGCTATGGAAACGGGGAGAGACGGCCGCCGCCAAGGGACAGAAAGGTTGCTGGAGCTGTGCCTGAGGCTCTCTGAGCACGAGTGACTCCCACCACCACTTCCATTTCTGAGGGACGCCTCGGCCACCATGGAAGGCTGATTGGTTGGTCCTCCTTGGCTTGCCCTCCTTGCTACCACCTGATGTCAGAAATCATCTCTCTCAAGGAGCACTCGCAGAAGCAGTGCAGGAAACTTCGGCCAGGCTCTTGAGAGACAGCTCAATGGGTGTGGACCGTGTCTCCCTCCCCCAGGAAATGGGGGAGGGTGCAGCATTTCCCTATCTGCTGCCAGACCTAACACATGCGCCCAGCTGGGCTTACCCAAAGGAGGACAGGATAGGAAGCAGCAGCCCTCTCAAGACTGGAAGAAGAAGGCCTTTGAGCCCCAGACACCAGTTCAGGCAGTGCCCTGCCAATTCTCCTGCTTACGGAGAGGGAAACCCCTTTATCCCCAAGCCACGTCTTCCCAGAACACCAACTAAGTGGGGAATTTGGTTGCAACCATCAGCTTGGAACAGAGATGTGGTTTAACCATGCCCCCCTCTTGCTACAATGGCATCATTACCTTGTCCTGGCCGGCAAGGAGATTTCCAACCCCACCATGGGCTGATCCCATATTCCAGAGCTGCAGTAGTCACAAGACTGGCCCTTTGGTCATCCCAGAGCTGCTCCGGGATGACCAA
Organism: Pseudonaja textilis; assembly: GCF_049901715.1. Classification (NCBI taxonomy): domain Eukaryota; kingdom Metazoa; phylum Chordata; class Lepidosauria; order Squamata; family Elapidae; genus Pseudonaja; species Pseudonaja textilis. Next base: position 42,669,543 of record NC_141996.1, read on the forward strand.
AGTACCAGTTCTGTGATTACTGCAGCTTTGGAATATGGGACTGACTTTTCCATTGTCAGCAAGCCACCCCAGGGTGAATTTTTCTCCCCCACTGTTGGTCTTACCTTCCAGTTCCAGCTGGCGTGGCTCTACTCAAGGGAAGGTTTGCACTCGGCCGAAGGGTGGGGGCCAGCGAGTGGGTGGGCCATGTGGGTGGCGCAGGCTTATGTTCCCACGCAGCCTGGATTAATTGCTTTGGGGAGTGCTTTGGGGGGAGACATTTCTCTGTGGCCCACCAAAATTTTCTCACGGCCCACCGGTTGGCGACCACTGGACTAAAAGATCTCCAAGATCCCTTACAACTCTGTTATTCTCTCCTCTCCCTTCCTCTCCCCTCCTCTTCTCTCCTTTCCATATTCCAAGAAAATATTTACAACATTTTTGGTTGGTTGGTTGATTCCATAACATATTGGTTCCACAAGTACTCCAAATCTTACCTAGATGCTTTAGTATTTGATCTGAAATTTAATTTTAACAGGATGTATAATTCTTCCAAGAGAGAAAGTTCAAACACAAGCCAATTTCTGCCTGTCTGTCTCTCTCTCTCTCTTTCTCTCTCTTGCTCTCTCTCACACACACACATACGCGCGATAATGAATTCTGCAGTTTCATGGCCTAAGTAGATCATAATCACTGTAAAACTTTTCACGTATAATCAGGAAATTGAGGTCTGTGTGAAAATCTGTTTTCCTTGTATGGCTTTTAGCCCTTTAGGTTAAATGTACTAAATCTTCTTAGAGAAAAAGTAACCTTATCTGACGGAGATAACACACTTATGACTACACAGTACTGTATTATTGCTAGAGCAGTTAGACAGTTGAACCTTTATGCTCTGAAATGAACATTTTGTTATAGACTCTTAGCTGCAAGCAAATGTAATACTATTCCAAAGAATATGAAAGAACCTTTTACAAGTAAAAATTAACTATAATAATACATATAGTGATAAATCAAGTGTGAAGCTTGAGGCAGATGTGGAAAATAATGTTAATTTTTACTTGGAATGCAACATTCTTATGCAACATTGATGGCTTCTTCAGTTTAATCCAGCTTTAGCCTTTGCTTTAGTTGCTATGTGTTACTCTAAATTAGGAAGAAAGGAAGGAAGGAAAGAAGGGAGGAAGGAAGGAAAAATCTGAAAGACTATAAAGTAATGTGCTATTCTCTACAAATCACTTTAAATATAATCATAGTAAAAAATGTTCATATAGAATGGAATTAATTTTCTTTGTACTTATGAAGTGTGTTTGATTCCAAGGCAAAAAATGAAGGTCTTTAATTGTCTAACTCAGTGAATTTTGGCTGTGATTACTGCATACATACTCATATTCCAAAACATTTTTCATACACATACAGAGTGCTGAATAGTTATAATTTCCATGTTTATGTTGTCTTGTAATAAATGTTTCCTTTAAAAAAACCTTAATTCTATTTTTAAAATTTAAAAAAAAATTCTAATATTTTATCCTTAAATATGCTAATATTTATCAATTTGTAGGAATAAATTGTATAACATTTGTTAAATAAATAGGACAGGTAATATTTAGAAACTAAACAGATTATATAAGTCTCAAATTAGCATATATGTTTCATGCTTTGAAAACATAGAATTCAGTTAAAATATAGTGTTTTTGTAGTATCATTCTTGAGTCATTTCCTGCATTTACTATTGAAGTCCTAAATTAGCTTTTTCTTATTGGTTTGTTGCAAGATTCACTATGCCTTCTGATCTAGCCTTCATATAATTCAATATGTTTAACCATCTTGACATCTTGCTTCTTTTCTATAGCATTTTCATTTGCATTGCATTTGAGCTTTGAAATTTAACTAGTGTCTTATTTTGACCACAAAGCAGCATTGCCTACATATGAAATTGCTTCCAGTCATATGAAAGCATTGACCTTTTGTTTCAATTCTCAGAAGGGTGAATTTCCCCCCAGAGGAATTATGAGGTGCTCAGTGTGAGAGAAGAAAAAAATTATATGAAAATATATGCACCTCCCATGTCAGAGGTTGGTACTCAAATCACAAAATCAACTTCCTCTGTCTACCTACACATCCCTTGAGAAATGTCAAGGGTTAAAATAGCATTCACTAATAGGATTTTAATTTTCTCTGCTACACATATAAGGATATATCATCTTGTTCCTAATTCTCAGACTATATAGTAATGCACATGCCTTGTAAATATGAAGAATTAATTAAGCTTTTATTTAACATAGGTATCCATTTTTGTTAATATTAAAAGTTCTGTCTAACCAAATGTATAGTTTGGATTATATATAATAATTGGTTATGTTTAGAGTTGATTCCTTAAAAAATACTTCCAAGAAAACAAAATTATTACTCTTATGTTTTCAAAAAATGAAAATTATTTTGACTTAAACTTTTTTTAACAAATTTTATTGATTTTCAAAAACAATACACAAACCAACAAAACGTAAAACGTAAGAACATAGAATGTCTTTTAAGAAAGCAAATGAAACATCTTATTTAAGTACAGCATAGTTCCAAATTATCCCATTTCCATACAAACACAATTTAATATGCATCTTATATATTCAACTTCATATCTTATTACTCTTTTTCCAATTTCTCACTATTTTTCCCTTTACTTCTATTCAATTTTATTCATTAAACTTATACTTTCATCTATCTTATTTACAATTTCATATGTTCTCATCCAAAAATCTTAATTCTCAATAAGCAAACATAAACAAACAAAACACATAACATGAAAACATAAAACTTCTTTTTAGAAAGCGGCTTAACCCCGGGTTACATCTTTTTGTACAGACATAAATCAAATTCATGCTCACCTTATATACTATTTCAATCTTATTTAACATTCTATACTTTCTTTATGTCTTCTCCCCTCTTTTCACTCTCTTAATTCTATTATTATTTACTTCATCTCAATTTAAACCATTATACTTGTATCTTTTGTCCGTTCTTTTTCAATTGTCTATTTATCTTTTCTCTTTAATACAAAATTTTTCCTGTAATCAGTGGTTGAAGTATGACGCCTTTCTATTTTTCCCCCAATTTAACACTTAAAATACTACATAATTTCCATTCTGATTCTGCTTAGTACATTCTAAGTAACATTTTAAAATAAGAAAAAAACATAATAAGCTTATAATATAGTAAAAAACAATGTTCCATAACAAATTAATTAGTTAGACTCTATTATTAAATCTTAGATATTTTACACATAGATATTAGGTATTATTAAATCTTAGATATTTTACACATTCCCTACAATATTCTATTAACACATATAATATACCAGTTTTCTAACTCTATTTCAAATACAAATACTACAATACAATCTTGTGTACTTTTGCAGAATCTCTTTAAATAATATTTTACCCTTTATCTCTAAAAAAAACCCTGCTTTTTAGCATCTTGTTTTAAGCCTTTATAACTTCTTTTTCCTTTTTCCCTTCCTTTCTTGTCAAATCTAATCTTTTTACCCCCCCCCATCTCTCAATCTCCACCCTTTTAGTCTCCCCTCTCTGTTGTATTTCTCTTTTCTGTTGCTTTCTGACATTATATCGATTTTTCACCTTATTTTTCCCTTTCTTGGTTGTTTTTTTAAATCTTGAATTCTCCATTTTCTTTCGGCCTTTTCCCTTTTCTTCATCAACTAAAATAGTTTGTCCATTAAAGATGGCTTCTCCTTCTTCATCCCAACTTTCTGATTGCTGTATTTCCTAATAGGTAGAAATCGCCATTTCTAAAAAGTGGAAAACAGATCCAAAAGAGCCCTTGCCTTCTTGTTCCTCTTCTTTTAGCTTTTTAAATTCAATTTTCAATTCTTCCACAGATAATGCCATTGTTTTATTTTTAAAACAATCCAAGAGACTTTAAACTTTCAGAAAATAGTTTGCAAAAATTCCAAAGTCATCAAGCAATCCAAATCAGTACAAACTGTTTCATTTAGCACTTTCTTCTGTTAATACTTTCTCTTCCTGGGGTAGAATTCAATTATACAGTTCCAAAGTAATTTTTGAAGTTTTATTGCTGTTTAATCTCTGATCTTATAAGCTCCAAGCAGTCTCCTTCAAGAAATCTTGGTATAAATCATTTACCTCTCTTCCTTCCCACTTATAGCAAAAAGATTTTAATTTTTAAATGTCAGTGTTTAGAAATCTAATGTCCCCTTGGCTTTAATTTTCAAAGTTAGTTACCTTCTGCTGCCAAAGTGGGTATTTCCGATTTCCATCTGCTATCTCCGTAGGGAGGGAAAGTGAGGAGAACCCTTTCACTTTCAACTGCAGCTTTACAGCTCTTGGGAACAATGTATCAGTCAAGAAGCCAAAATTCCAGGGTATTCAGATGTTGATTGTCGTCCCGGTTCAGCGAAAAGCTTTCACTTTCTTCACTTCCTCCTGCACAAAACTTGTCCAGCTGAGAGGTTCTTTGTGGTGGCCATTGCTGACCGCCGCTCCACCGCCTTTGGAAAAGGGGGTTTAGCCGGCTGAGGAAGGGGATTGCGATGTTCCCAGACCCCTGTCCGGATCTCCCCTGTCTTCAGTTATCTCTACAGGATAACTATAGCCTCCAGATCCAATTGGATCGGAGGCACTCCAGCAGTGAGTGCAGCAGGGATCACGCACAAACGCAAATTCCTGCCGCTGCCAAAGCCTGACAAACCGGAACTCCCTTTTTGACTTAAACTTTTAATTAACTTCTCTTACTATTATGTATAAGATGTGCCTGAAGCACATTTGCACAATATATAAAAATAACAGCTTGTGGGAATCTTTAATATCTAACAAATTTAGCTTTCATGTGAAGAATGTATTAAGATTAAGCCAGTACAAAATCATTAAATTCACACAAAAGTTAGAACCTGAGAATGTTATTTACAATGAAAAACCTATATTTGGATCAATTGTATTGGATGACTTTTCTTTGTTTTTTCTTCTTTATTATTTTTTGGTATTATCATGGCTTAGGTGAACTCACTGTCTACCACTTTCTAGCCCGGTGCCAAAACCTTTTGCTTTAGAGCAGCAGCCAGTGATAATTAGAAAATCACAAAATTTCCTTCACTACTGTACTCTCTCATAATATGTGTAAATTGTTTGTTGATATATTATTTTTCTTCTTTTTGGTGGTTTTTATTTTTTTAATCTGATTTTTCCATCTAATCTGTTCTTTGATTAAAAAAATAAAATACCATTATTTGTGAAATACAGGGTCAACCCTTACCCCCTTAAATTAAATAATTAATATTAGGAAAGTTGTATGGAGCTACTCCAGTGCTTCTGAAGCATCTTATTTCTAAATCTGTGAAAGATTATAGCTCCATTATGCACAATGGAATTTGTAGACTCTTTTAGCAACTTAAAGATTGTTTCTATTGTCAAGGTTTCCATCAGTGTTGCTTTTAAGATATCAATTGAAAAACAGTAAGATTTAAAATGATTTAGTTTCATTGTTGAAGTTTTAAGTCATCATCTAAGATACATTATATTCGCCTTTTCAATCAAAGGCTTAATTATGGTAATTAGTTTTTGCAATTTGTAAAGTTTGGCACCAGTGGAACCACTAATATGCTTAAGCCTCTAAACTAATTCATTTAGCTTCATTCAGTTTTTAGAAAGCAGAGTTCTACTATATCTCTGCTTAGATTATTCAGATTAGTTATTTCAACTCTACCACATCATTAAAAGTGTGTTTGCTCGCTCACCCTCAATTCCATTTTAGCATAAATCCTCAGCATCTGTGATTATGATGTGCTCTTTGGGAATCTGTCTACTGTTTGTCTGCTGAGAATGAAAAGCTCGACAGTTCCTGGCAGTAAATTAACCCTCACAATGCCACTTGGTGCCAAATCTTTTTAGAAATGTTGCCTTCTGCTGCTTTCTTTTCTCTCCAGATTTCACAGTAATGTCTGAGTCCCTCAGCAGACATAAGCTTCATTTCATTCTGACAGCCATCTGCAGCATTAAGGTGCTCTACCCCGACCTTCTTTTCATTCAAAGTGTATAGCTGCTTTTGAAAGAATATGTAAATGAATTAACAAGGGAAGGGGAGGAATAATATCCAAAGGAAGCAATTTAGAGGCATTTTAAGTCTTTCTAAAGAAAAGGAAATAGTCTGCATAGTAGTTCTACTCATTATTACTGTAGATAATTTAAGGAATTGCATTTAAGACACAAGGCACCTGAAGCTATTTTATCAAAAGATGTATCTCCCTTTTTAATTATCTTCCTTTTTCTCCCTCTCCCCACCCTCTCTTCCTCTCTCCCTCTCCCCCTCCTTTATCCCCCTAGCTCTCCTTTTCATTGTACTACCTGAAATAGGTTGCTTCTCTGTGAGGCATTGTTACACCAACCCTGGTCTATCCCTTTATATTGTGAGGAAATAAGCAAAATTGATATTCCTTTCTCATTACTGTCAGTAACATTGAACTCTAAATAACAGAGTCAGTTTTGTGTCTTCAAAAATAAGACACAAGGTGCTGTAAAAGCTGTCAGTGGTCAGAAGGGTAGGGAAAGCCTCCTGTGAACGATAATAAAAAGCCAAATAGCTATAGCTCGTTAAGTTTTACATCAGAGATAGACAATTCATAATCAGCAACTTTCTGCAATCCCAGCATACTCTTTCTCTGTTTTGTAAAAAGAAAAGAAGCTCTACTTGCTTACCTTTTGCTTTCCAACAATTTTAAAGTCTTTGGCCATGGAAAATAAGACATCTTATGGTCCAATTCTGGACAATTCTTAAGAAATGTCTCTATTCCCAAGCCTGGGGTCGTATATTAGCAGAATTTTTGTAATACCGATTGATTGATTGATTTTGTCTGGGCTATGAAGCTATGCTTGAATTCTTTCAATTCTTTAATTGTTTAAATTGTATTTTGGATGTTGTAGTCTCTTCAGATCATTTGGAATGGGTTGCCATAATAAATTTAAATAATAATAATAATTATTTATAATAATAAGTCTGTGATGACCCCGGGCTGGGCAAGAAAGCAATAGAGCCAGCTTAACTCCCTTGTATTGCTCCAATTCCCCCCCCCCCCAAAGTTCCCACAGTTCACTGTCAGTCCAAGAGCAATGCTCCAAATACACTCATGCACCTCCACTAGTCCAGAGAAGCAGACAGTTCTGAGAGCAAACACAGTTCAGGAAACTTGGTTCCAGGTAGTCCTTGTCACACAGAGGGGTTGCTGGGGGTGCAGCAGAGGTGGTATTCAGCAGGTTCTGACTAGTTCTGGAGAACCGGTAGCGGAAATTTTGAGAACTTTGGAGAACCGGCAAATACCACTCTGGAGATTTTACAGTATCCTTCCCCTGCCATGTCCACCAAGCCACACCCACAGATTCAGTAGTAAAAGAATTTGAATCCCACCACTGGACTGCAGCATAACCGGAAGCAGAGCTGTGTCGCTGAGTTCTTGCCCATGACCAGGCCAGGCAAAGCAAGCCAAGTTGAACCCAAGCAAACAAGTCTAAGTACAATAAGACAAGGTGGCAAAATGTCGACAACTGCAAGTGTGGCTGGAAAAAGGCAATGATTGTTCCCGACTTTTTTTGTTAGATGTATTGTTTTTTCAGTGTTTGTATTTATATATGTTTTGCATACATAAATGCATAACATTTATATATGTTATGCAATTACATTAAAATAATAAATAAAACAGAGATAAATATCCTTTTACTTGCAATTCTGTAAGGTTGTCAAAAAAGAAAGAAAGAAAGAAAACAATTGAGCTCCAGGGAAAAAAATGGTCTTTTATTATATTATTTCGTTTTACATTATATGGTTATGGGGTAAATGAATCCTAGGTACAGTTTCGTTCACGTCTCAGTTTAATTTGGTTTGAAATTAGTCCTTTCACTTTTTTATCATTATATATCATAATAATATTTGCTCCACTATATGACATAATGAAATTGCAGACTTAATTTGAAGTTTGAACTAGCAAGGTCTCCAGTCCTCTAGGCATATTTTGATCACATGCAAAAATGTGTGCCTTCCCATTTTGGTACCCCTGATAGAAGTGATTCTATCATATAATCAGCTGGCCTTTTACATTTGATTTTGCTCCAATTTAGAGCTGAACTTTTATCATCACTGAAGTCAATATGGCTGCAAACATAATCACCACTAGCATTTTTCAAAACTATTTTTAATGGGACCATAGAATAATTAATTTCTTAACTGCCATTAATGAACCTAGTAAATGAAACATTATTCTACCTTGTTTTGTATACTGTACTATATAGTTTTCTACGTAACATACTATGAAATAATATGTAAATGTATTCACATATAAAAATCTTATATTTTCTCAGTTTAACGTCTTATTGATTTATAAGATAAAATAAGTACAAAATACAAAAGTAAATAGGTAAGCAGTGGGAGGGGAAGGGGGAAGAAAAGTGAGGAAGTCTTAGGAAAAAGAAAAAAAGAAACATTGACTTTCGACACTATGTTGCAGTAAAAATTAACATCTTTTAAAATCTTACACTTCCTTAAACATGTATATGAGCTAAGCTTTCTTTAATTGCAGCGCACTTTATGAGGCACATCAACAAGTATGTGAATTGTGGAGAAATGGAACCTGAACTATTAAATCAATATAAAATAAAACAAAAAAATAATATACTGCCACAGTGACACATTACATATATAAAAGTGTTATGATGTTGTGTTACAGGTATACAAAGCAGCATTGATAGAAAATAGAACACATCTTGGCATTATAATTTCATTAGCACCTGATATGGGTCTGAAGACAATTTTCTTGAATATTGTTTTAAGTGATAGAACTGAACATCATGCTAAACTGTAATTTTAGATCAGTTTTACACTGTAATGTGCCACTAATTAAATAAGCTATTTCTTCTTCTTAACACAATTAGTAGGAAGGGCAAAAATGAATTCCATAGGAAATTAAAGAAGGAGTTTGCTTTTAAATTCTTTCATATCAGGGTTTTAAAGAACTATTGCTGCAAACAGCTAGTTTTTTTTCCTCAGTTTCAAAAAAAAATGATAATGTTCAGAAGGTCAGGTGAAAATTTCTCAATATATCTATTAAAAATATTTAAATTCACATGTGCAAATCCACCTGTTTTAGGGCACTTACTAGTAATCTTGCTACTGCCATTAACTAGAAAGTCACTCAATGACTTGGAGCTTATTGTTTCAGATTCAAATTATTCCAGCATGTCCGAGGGGTGAGAATACTGGGCTTCTCTTGTTTCTAGTATAATATCAATACAAACAAAAGTCCCTTTAATTTGGCAAAAGAAAGGGTATTACTGAGGCATCATTATACTCAATTCATCTCCATTTTCACATTTGATTCAAATGTGAATCAGTTGTAGCTAATTACACCCTCATTCAAGCAAGGTTAACTTCCTTGATCAGCAGTCAATAGAAATTGTACAAAGGAAAAAAGGAAAGTAGAGTGGAAAAAAAATGATTTGGGGGTTTTGTTAAACAAAGAATTCCCATTCTCATTTGGTATTTTGCATTCACATCTCTGTAAATATTCAGGCCCTGGCTGCATTATTTAAAAGGCCCTAATACACTCTTCTGCTGCTTTATGGATATCTGTATGTACAGTACTGTTGGAAGTTAAAACCCACCTCTCTCCTAGGAAAATGAAATATTTTAGGATATACTAAAAAGGCAGAATATTTCCCCTAAAAGAGAAGTAGAAACTCAGAGACGCAGAAACTCACCCCCCCACCCCCATGCACACACCTTTGTTAATGGGCCATTAAGGCTGGGCCAGTTTATTCTCCATAACAAAGATCTACCTCCTTCAGGCAGAGCCATAATAGGAATTGCCAAAAGCCCTTTCATTACATCATCACCCAGCAAGAGTCAACCAAGCCTGGGACTCAAAGGACAACCTACAAAGTTACCCCTGCATGGCCCCATGGGAATCTGACAACCGATCAGAACACAAGCTCAATTTCAAAGCCAACAGAGAGCATAAAACCCAGGCACTCTCAGCATCCCTTCTCTTTTCTGCCCAGGAACCCATATTGTTCATCAATAAACTATCTTTCTAAGCAGCTTCCATGTTTCCAGTGTCTTTTTCCCCACTTGGAACTGAACTCAAATGGACATTTCTTCCAACAGTACACTAGTAAAATAAGTGCTGACAGCTATTGGAGCTTTAAGAATTATCTTTTTATTTTCTTCTATATACTTTTTATTTTCGTTTATATACAGACTGTATAGTGATGCTTACTTCAAAGCATCAGGTGAAAATAGAGGGAAGGAATAGAGCAAGCTGGACTAACATCTGAACCTGTTGAATATTCTGAATTCTTCCTTATACTCAGTCTTTTCTACACTCTGTGGATCTTTAGTAAAACACAAGTCAAATAGGAATTGATAGAAAAGGGGTGAACACAGTATAGGCAGCAGAAGGGAAATGATGGTAAACATATTTGATGGCCCTGCAATTGCAGTTTTTCTGTTTGAAGAACATGTTAGGAAGAAAAATCAAGTCAAATAACTCCATTGTGAATTATTATTTGCACACAGGACTCCAAAGTATGTGTTTATTTCTTTCCCTGCTTATTATTATATTCATACATTCCACAACTCAGGATAATTTTTTTATTGTTCCACTTGTTTTTTAACCTCATTTCCTGAAAATTTCTTGAATTAATTTTAGAAGGCTCTTCTTTTATCTTTGTGTATATTTCCAGTTTACTACCTAAAACCAGAAGGTATTGTTTTTCTTGCCCTTTGTTCACAAGCTCATCATTTTTTAGCAATTCAATCCATCCACATAAAGTAAGTCTTTTTCAAATTTTAAATCCAGACACAAATTCTGAAATAAAATGCTTCTTTAAAATATCCTAGATAGAATATGAAGAAAACTGAACATATATGTGAAATAATGGGTTTCTGTTAACTGGTGGAAAAGTCAATAGGAAATTTATTCCAGCAATGGTAATTGACAACAATCCCCACTCCCATGGTTTTGAATACATCACAAAGATGCCACTGAAATAATCTTTAAATTGATATTATATTAGCATTAATATACAAATTAATCTTTATATTTTTTTTAAAGTTTCTTTCATATCGTTTGGGTGAACACTGTCTTGCTCACTGAAGCACAGAATATTATTTAACCACAAGGCAATTTTTTTCTTCATTTGTTTTTGTATCAGATTTGTACATTCTGCATAGACAAATCCAGAACATATTTCTGTTTATTTTGCTTCCTATTTTTATTTCTTTTTCTTAAAGAACGCTAAAGAAAAACCAGGCTATATAAATTGGGTGGGGTGGGGTGGGGTGGGGTGCGAGGATGGAGAGTAGGTGCTATCAAAGTTGTGATAGTTGTGTGAAGCTTGTGTAAAGGCCTTGGAATTTCTTGGCCAGTTTAAATTGCAGGCCTACCTAATTTATTACATAGGTATGTATGTCTATGGAGATTTTCAAAATCATCTAAGTCAAGGTTGTCCCAAAGATGTTTAAATGAAGAAACTTCTTGGAGGAGAAGCAAAACCTCATCAAGGAAAAACAAAGTCCAGTTTCCTGTTGAAAAAGCATCTATAGGCTTTGTATCTTTTGAAAGGCAATTACTGAAGGGGAGAAAACTCCTGTTCCAAAGCATGTTACAGCAATATGGTTTGGGGGTTATTTAACTTTTAATGTTTTTAATATTTGACTTTAATACTTCTTTTGACATAAAGTCTGTCAAAAGGTCTTCTTTAGCTATTTGGTTGGTCCCCATCTCTTTTTTATGAAGAGGGTTTCTTAAATAAAAGGAACATGATATAATTAATAAGGAGGCTTCTCCTGTTGTTTATGTGTGTCACACTAAAGGTTTTATCAATGCAGGAACTTTGTCTCAATATCAATAAATCTATTCCATGTTGTCAGCACACACAGGCTACAGACACAAACTCAATCATGCTAAGCAGCAGACATCATAATTGGGCCATTTCTAAACTAATATGAATATTTATCTATTTGGGGCTACAGAGTATTTTGCATATACTTATAATATCCTATGAAACAGGGTATTTTTAAGCATTTTAGATCATATAGCATTCTTGTCAATGACAGTAGTGTTTACAAAAGAAAATTACTATTTTGATTATTATTATGTTTGGCACCATTTGAATACAGTGTTTAGAGTTTTTGTAAAAAATATTATTTTATTGGTTTATTCACCAATGTCATTGGCAGAAGCTTATCTTGTATTAACAAATCATCAGATTTACTTTGTTTTATTAATGTTTTTGGCAATGCCAACAGAGTACACGGTTCCCAGCCATAGACATCAAATTCATGAATTTGTTATTTCATCCCTTTAGCCCAGCATGTTGACTTGGCAAAAAGCCTTGGTCCATAATATGACCAGTATGTCTATCATTTGTCAATTCTGCATAATTAAACACTAATTATATATAGCATTGTTTCATACCATTAACAAAATGAAATTCAATGTAGAGAAAAATAAAGTCCTACACTTAGGCAAGAAAAACCAAAAGTACACACATAAACTGTGTGAAACCAGGCTTAATAGCAGTAACTGTGAGAGGGATCTTGGAGTCTTAGTGGACAACCAGCTAAATATGAGCCAGCAGTGTGCAGCAGCAGCCAAAAAAGCTAATGCAACCCTAAGTTACACTAACAGAGGGATACAATCAAGATCAAGGGAAGTACTAATACCACTCTATAAAGTTGTAGTAAGACCATACCAAAAGTACTATATCCAGTTTTGGTCACCACATTATAAAAAAGATGAGACTCTAGAAAAAGTGCAGAGAAGAGTAACCAAGATGATTAGGGGACCAGAGATGAAAACATATGAAGAACAGTTGCAGGAACTGGGCTTGGCTAGTCTAGTGAAGAGAAAGACCAGGGGAGACATAATAGCAATCTTCTAATATTTGAGGGGCTGCCACAGAGAGGAGGGGGTCAAGGTATTTTCTAAAGCACTCAAAGGCCAGACAAGGAATAATGGATGGAAACTGAACAAGGAGAGATTTAACCTGGAAATAAGGAGAAACTTTCTGACAGTGAGAACAATCAACCAATGGAAAAGCTTGCCCTCGGAAGTTGTGGGAGCATCATCACTTGAGACTGTGATGACCCGGGATGTGGCACAAAGGCAACACAGTCACATATGTAAGAAGAGTCCCTTTAATACCTCCCACTTTGCCCCCAATGTCCAGGTTACCTTTAGCTGGAGAATTTTTTTTCCCAAGAACAGTCTTTAAATGGAGGAAATTCAGTCGGAAAACAAAGTACGTACAAACTGTAAATAAAAATCCACACAAACCACACTGCAGTAATTAACTTGACAAGGCAGGATAAGGAATTGTAGACTTGAAAGGCCAGCAAAACACACACAGTTGGGAAGACGCCAGGACCCCAGATAAACCTCGACAATACCAGATAATTCACGATTTGTTGTCAACAATTTGCTGTGTGCAACCTCCCTTTTTAAACATTGTGTTCCCAGCTGCAGCTAATGAAGGGAATCAGGGTCCTTTCCTACCCATAAGCCACGCAACTCATGTTGCTCCCTTCTTCGTTCCTCCTCTCATGCCCTAGGATGAAGAGGAGGTAGGCCTGGATCTTCCTCTGAATTCCCTCTACCTTGCTCTACCTCTCCCCTGCCCTGCCCAGCTGAACTTTGCCCATCCCCTGTTTCTTCCACAGCCAACAGAGCCGCACTGCCACTCCCTGTCAGCTGTTTGGCCTCTCCCTTAGAATCAGATTCTGACAGGGGCATGTCAGAGACTTTCAAGAAGAGATTGGACTGCCATTTGTCAGAAATAGTGTAAGGTTTCCCGCTTGACTGGGTGGTTGGATTAGATGGCCTACAAAGTCATTTCCAATTCTGATTATATGTTATCTGTTACATCAGGTTTCTACCCCCACCCACCATCATTTGGGTTTTCTTTGTTATAGTTCAATATCATTTTCCTTCCTTATCATAGAAGAAATATTTCCCTAAAGACATATTTCCCTAAAGATATATATTTAGAGTATTGTATATTTCTAAAGATAAACAAATTACTACAATTCTTTTCTCCATTTCATGTATTTAATATATGCATTTACTTTTTATAGTTTGTATGTCATTTCTGTAAATAGAATATCAGAATTGTTTCAAAATACTCTTAATGTTTATATGTGCAGATGTTATTTGTTTTTAAAGGTTTTAAAGAAATTCAATATTGATAATTTAGACGGAGTCTTCTAATCAGATATTCAAACACATACTGTATGTCAAAGAATAATAAGTCTTAAATGCTTTCATTTGAAGAAGATATATCTAAGGTTAAATGTAATTAAAACTTTGAACCTTATTTTAGGTTAGTCACTATCTTTCAAATAGAATAAAAAGGATGGTTTTCACCTTCAGTTTTCTATAACAGTTACAACAGTCATGTTCATATAATTTATATAAAAAATATTGGTAACCTTAATGGCATGCAGGGTTTTACTTCTTGATTTAGACTTTTCAGTGATATTTACTCTGTTTGAAAATAGCAGTGTCAAGGACAACACTACATGCAGAGAGAACCTGAATGAATTGTATCCGACCCCATATATAGAGTTTCTGACAATATTGCACATTGTATCTGAATGCACATGTATCCTAAAGAGTCATAAAATAAAAGCAAAGAGCAGTGCTGTTAAAAAGAAAAAAAGTGTATATTTTGTATAGTATTAGATAAATACTAGAGGAGTTGATATTACACAAAAATACATACTTGGACACATACTTGTGGGGGGATATATACATATCAATATGCATAGGTACAGAAGACAAAATACAGAAATTGAACTATATTAATACAGTAGAAATTTTTCCTTACATATGGTTGTTAAAAATGATGAAAATATATAGAGACCTGTTGTAAATATATCAATATAAATACACATTTTTGTTTTTAAAATTATGATTATGATACTAAATAAAATTAGGCATCTCCTTTTTAAAAGATTATTATTCTGCCTTTTTATCCCATATACAACTCAAGGTGGGAAACAAACATACTTCCTCAGCCAATTTTTCCCACAACCACAACCCAGTGAAGTGAGATGAGAGAAAGTTATTGCTTCCAAATCACTCAGCTGGTTTTTTTATATCTAAGGTGGGACTAGAATTCACTTTGAACCTATCTTTCTGTCTCTCTCAGCCCATATTTCAGGAGATGACAACTGCCTCCACAGAGTACTTTAGAAAGGCTAAGGTAGTAGACACAAAATATTTTGTAGTTTCCTAGTTTGTTCCAGATATCCACTTGGACCACCTATTATCATCATCATCATCATCATCATCATCATCATCATCATCATCATCATCATCGACTTACAAGTCTTTTTCCAGGTCACGGCTGCTAGAGAATAAATAGACCCTATGTATTTCTAGTAATTTGGTTTTGGCTGCAATTAGTTACCAATTTAAAAAATGGATTGCATTTGGCCTACCAGCACCCATTGGTATTCATCTGGCTAGTGTCCTGTCAGTGTGTGAGAGAGTTGAGGGCTGTTTGGAAACTGAAACAGTATTTACTGTGTGAGCAAGAAGGAGACAGCAAGGAGTGTAGGTATGGCTTAGCTCAACTGTTCTGTACTAAAGCTGTTTGGTGCTCTGAAACTAAAACTGAAAGTGAAACTCTCCTCTGCTTGTGTTTTGCTTGTATTTGGCAACTTGCAGTTGGAACAGATTTCTTTTCAGGTGGGGAGGGAGAGTAGAACACCTTAGCATCAGAGTATATTAATAATAATATATGAAATACTAATGCTCTGATGGTCATTTTGAAATATCCTTTCTTAGTGAACACCTAGAAGCCAAGGCCAAATTTCAAGTTTGTAGGCTTTACAGTTCTGGAGATTTTGTGATGATGCATGAGTGGTATTTCACTTTTATATATATAGAAGATTGATAAAGCTACACAGTCAGAAAGGATGTGAAATATTGGGTAGTTGCCATTTCTAGCTTATAGCATCTGATAAATGAACCTTATATAACAATGTATGTATTATGTATATTTACCACATCTGAGCATTAGCTATTAATTTCACAATTGGAAACAATATCACTTCCAAATGTTCCCTAAATGGCTGTTTGCACCTGAGGGATTACCTGTAGTGTGTCTAACAAATGTTTAAGATTATTGGTTATTAGAGACTTCTGAAACACCTTACCTAGGCAGGCATTGCTTCTCACTTTACTTGTATATAATTGATATGTATTTTGCTTAATTAAAATCTAAAATCTTTCGAGAGCTAGGTTGTTAATCAAGTAGTTCAACTGGCTTTGCTTTTTGCAACATTTTATCTGTGCCTGTTGTTAGTTGATTCTATGAGTCCTGGGCTACATCAACTATTACTGATTTTTATATATAGTTACAAAGAAATATAAATAGGATACTAGAAAATTGTACGTTGGATTCCCACATACAGATATATACTAAACAAAATATTTTCATTACTTGCTTCAAGATAAAAGGTAAAGGTTCCCCTTGTACATACATGCTAGTTGTCTCATTTTCTAAGCCAAAGAACCAGCGCTATCTGATGACGATTCCATGGTCATTTGGCCGGCATGACTAAATGCCGAAAGCACATGGAACACTATTACCTTCTCACTGAGGTGGTCCCTATTTTTCTACTTGCATTTTTACTTGCTTTCAAACTGATAGGTTGACAGAAGCTGGGGTAGGTAACAGGAGCTCGCTCCATTATGCAGCACTAGGGATTTAATCCACTGAACTGCCGACCTTTCTGATTGACAAGTTCAGCATCTTAGCCACTGAGCCACCGCACCCCCTTTGCTTCAAGATATGGCTTAGTAATTTATGTGAGCCATTCAAACAAGACATTGAAACTCAATAGAATTATAGCAAAAAAAGTATTATTGTTATAAGTTTCATGTGTATATTTTCTTTATTTCATGAGTAATTTACTTTATTTCATTGTGTAATTTTTCTCCCCCCTCCCTCAAGAACACCTACATTTCTGCATTACAGCCATAATTTTCCCTTGGGAAAGATAAATAACTTCTTGACCTTTGTGACACTTTTGGATAGAGACAATCAGATTTTTTTTTTTTTCAGAGAAATGATTTGATGGAATAGGGTTAGTACATTACACATTAAGAATGTTTAAAAATGCAAATCATTATTTATTACAATAAATGTAAATTATTTTGGCTTCCAGTGATGTCATCCTCATTGACGGACCGAAGACCGTGATTATTCGTGGCTTCGGTCCATGCTCTCCCATCGGAGGGCCCTGATAATCCTGATTTGGGGCTGGAGCAACCCTGTAAGGGTGATGAAGAAATGAGAGACCACCAGCTGGGTCAAGGGAAGCTGCATCTCCACTCCTTGGCTTGGCAAATACTCCCCTTTGAAGACGGCTGTAGCGGTGGTCTAAGATGGCCACCCTGAAAAGGAAGAGCTAGCCGGGATAAGATCGTGCTGGTGAAGAAGAGGACAACTTGAACAACTGGGCTAATCTGGTGCAACAATTGAATACAAAGTACCCCAAAATTAAATTTTAAAGAATTTTTAAGAGAATTAATTAAAGTGGTGGACAAAGACAGTGAGGAAAAAGAAAAAAAAACTTTTGACAGCTGAAAGTGGCTTTGGATTTTGAAAGAGAAGCCTGAAGAAGATACTTGCTTAAATTGGAGAATATACTATTTTGACACTAAATAGGCAAATTTAAAGCTGAACTTGAATATGTCAAAGGAAAAATAAAAACATAGTAACTCATATCTGGATTTATTGGAACTTTGGATTTAGAAGCCCTAAATAGAGAAAAAATTGAGAAAAAGGGTGGAACTTGGACATAATAGAGAGTACCATCTAGTGGTAAAAGGAATTATTTATGATTTTCTTTAACCTGGATTCTTTAAAGACTAGATTAGGTACAAAATAAGTGAAATCTTGCTACAACAAAACAGAGCCCCCAGAAAGTCAAAGTGGAATATTGAACTTTGGGAAAAAAAGAAAGAAGTAGGAAGAAATTGATTTCGGATTGTTTGGTGATCTTGGTATAAATATAAACTTATGGATATTGGATTATTTGATGGAACTGAAAATCTAAAGAAGAATGAATAAAAGCTAGTAGTTGGAAGTAAATCTTTTAGACATTGGCTGAATTAAATCACTGATAGAAGTGGTCAAAGATGGCAGAACTTTTTTTGGAATTAAAAATGGAACTGAGAAATACGAAAGAAAAGCTACAAGAAAGATGCAAATCGTTTGGCTTTGCACTACAGTTTCTAGCAATAGTGATTTTAGAGCATGAAGAACAAGAAGGATTGCCAGAAGTAGAGGAGGAGTTGATTAAAGAAGAGGCCATTTTCAATGAGCAATTGGAGCAACAAGGTTTAAAGCAAAAAGGGAACAGAAAGGGAATTAAAAATTTGAGATTTGGGGAGGCAATTAAAAAGGGGAATATTTTGAGAAACAAACAAAGTAAAAGGAAACAGCAGAAAAGGGATCTGCAGAAGGAAGTTTTAAAAAGGAGGGGGATAAAAATTGGAGTAAGAAAAGGAAGGAAAAAATAAAGGGGAAAAGAAGTGTTAAAAATAGAAATAAATAAATAAATATGGAAATCATACAAAAATGAAAAGAAATTGTTTCTTTAAAAGATAAGAGGTTAACTAAGAATTGAGAAAGAGCATACTGCAAGCTGCTAAGGTGTAGTATAAATATATTAGAAGTATTAAACTATTTAGAAAGTAGGGAAATATAGATTATTAAAATGCAAGATTGGAACTGATATTTTTTGCTATTGGAATACCGTTTTTATTAAACTAAATATAGAGATAAATGGAACTACTGTGATAACAGATAAAGTGTGATAAATCTATTATTTATGTTTGATAAAGTTATGGAATATAATTGAAATGAATTACAAAGATTGTTGTAATAAGATTATAAATAGGGGGGATGGAAGAATATGAACAAAAAGAAATTATAATAAGTTTAATAACTATGTTTAATGATCTTATAGAATACAGTTAAAATAAAATATGAGAATTGTTGTAATGAAATTAATATCAGTTCTTTATGATGAATTGAATAGATTATTTTTTCTTGTTATACCATAAATGTTTTTGATGTAATTGAAGGGGAAAACACCATAAAACCTTGGAGAAATGTTAGAAGAGGATAATTGAAAATAAAAGATAGAAGAGAATAAGATAAGTCAGAAGAAAATATAAGTATAATGAATAAAAACATTTAAACTAGATAAATATAGAAAAGAAATATAATTGAATAAAAGTAAAGGGAGAAATAATGAGAAATTTGAAAGGATATGTATGTGTTTATAAGGGAATGTGTCAATGTTGTATAAAATAATGTTTTATTTGCTTTGTTAAAATTTATAAATAACTTTCAGAAAAAAAGGTATATTTGTTAGGTAGTTGTTAGAAGATGACTGTTATAAATGTTTAAGGGGATAATCAAGTTAAATGATTATTGGGACTTAAAAGGGAACTCATTAGATGATATATAAGCTAAAGGGGTGGCACACTTTAATTGGTATTTGTAGGGAAAATTTTTGTTTTAAAGTGTTTGAATTAAGATGGAATTTTTGAAATAAGAATATGTGATGAAATTGTAATTATGACAGATAAAAGTATAAGTATAATGAATATGATGATATGAGAATTATTTAAAGCTAAAAGGAATAGGTTAAAAAATGATTGAAAATTTATAAATAAGCCTGAGGAAAAAAATCTGTGAAAAATAATAGAAAATATGTAAAGTAGAGGTAGATATGAACTAAATATGAAGGATGAATATGTAAACTAAACTATATCTGTACGGAGATGTGAAAACCTGGAGTCATGCTGTTCACTAAAGAGATGTTTCTTCAAAAATGTGGAAAATTGAAATAAAACTTTTACAAAATAAATGTAAATTATTTTGTCTTTCAATGTAGTTTTAATGTATTACTTGTTAAATTTATATGTTACAATTTCTTCCTTGTTAATTACTTGTTAAATAAATTTATGTGTTAAATTTATTACTTGTTAAATTTATGTATAATAACCGCACCAATTGTTTTCTTAAAATGTATAACTTTAAACCTTCTCGCTTGTGTTGTGTTGCTTCTTGTGTTGGACAAGAAATTTGTATTATTTTCTTTTAATAAAAAAGATAGTAAGCAGAGTTCCAAATTATATTAGTGTAAACAAAGCAACATATTGAAATAGAACTTTATTGGAGTACTACAAACATTTGTAACGTTCACATTTTTCTGTGAAGATTAAGCTCTTTATTGTAATTTATTATCCACAATCATGTTTTTATTAATAGTGCTCATAGCTATATTTTATTGCTGCTCTTAACATGTTAAAATCATCCATTAAATTGCATTATCTTTAAGTCCAAAGATACTATTTGGAATTTAATAGTGGTCTAATTTTTCATAATACTTTACAAGGAATGCAGTAGATTGACATTGAAATTGTGATATTATGAAAACACTTTCACCTGAAATTGATATCCCTCAAAAATAAAATACTAAAAATATATTTTGAAAGCATTGATAATAAAACTGATCATATGCCTTTTTTACAGTGGCTGAATTGTTCATGACGATTTAAATACAAAAGAAAATTGATATCGTCATTTGTTGGGTTGCCTTCTAGGTATGACAAATGAAAAAAAAACCACAGCTTAAATATAAACCCATTTGGATTCTGTAGTTAAATGCCAAGCCAAACATTCTTTTTTAAAAATAATGTTTAATGTTCTTTGCCTATGATTTTACTTTATTTTTACTTGAGAAAACATTGTTCAAGAAGCAATGCTTCAAGTTGTTTCATATAAATTGTTTTACTGAATTAAAGTTTACTTTCCAGGTAGCTTTATCAACTGACTGAACACTGGCATCTAAAAAGGGAGTAGTTGGGGCAAATGATGAAATGGTCAGCATGTCATTAATATAGAAGATAGATACATAAAATTCTTTATTGGCCAAATGGGATTGGACACACAAGGAATTTGTCTTGGTGCAAATGCTTTCAGTGTACATGAAAAGATTTGTCAAGAATCATCAGGTACAACACTTAATAATAGTCATAGGATACAATAAGCAATCAAATCATACTAGGAAACAGTCAATATAAATCGTAAGGATACAAGCAACAAAGTTACAGTCCTACAGTCACAAGTGGGAGGGGATGGGCGATAAGGAGTGATGAGAAGATTAATAGTAATGTAGACTTTGTAAATAGTTGGACATTGTTGAGGGAAATATTTGTTTAGCAGAGTGATGGCGTTTGGGGAAAAACTGTCCTTGTGTCTAGATGTTCTGATGTGCAGTGCTTTATAGCATCGTTTTGAGGGAAGGAGTTAAAACAGTTTATGTCTGGGATGTGAAGGGTCTGTAAATATTTTCACAGCCCTCTTGTTGACTCATGTAGTATACAGGTCCTCGATTGAAGGCAGGTGGGTAGTAATTGTTTTTTCTGCAGTCCTAATTACTCTCTGAAGTCTGTGTCTGTCTTGTTGGGTTGCAGAACCAAACCAGACAGTTATAGGTGCAGATGACAGACTCATTAGTTCCTCTATAGAAGTGTATCAGCTGCTCCTTGGGCAGTCTGAGCTTTCTGAGTTGGCGCAGAAAGAACATTCTTTGTTGTGCTTTTTTATCATGTTTTTGATGTTAGGTGTCCATTTTAGGTCTTGTGATATGATAGAACCTAGAAATTTGAAGGTCTCTACTGTTGATACTGTGTTGTATGAATATGAAATTTTAAAAGTTTTTTTAGAAAATAAAAGTGGGGTAGCTGCATGTCACTGTTCAAAAACCAAACACACAAAGGACAATTGATGAAGTAAGAAAAACTAATATGATACTATATGCCTCTAGAGCAGTGAAGACTAACCTTTTCGGCACTAGTGCCCAAAACACATGTGTGCACATCCCCAAAATACAATGTGTGCCCCCCTGCACATGAGACCTGCCCCCATGCATGTGCTCCCCATACATGCGCCCTGCTCCGCATGCATCTTGCCCCTTGTTCATGCACAGCAGAAACCCGAAACCAGCTGGCCATGGGGAGGCACACAGGCATGTACGAGGCAGAGCTGAGCTGGGGTGACAGCTCATATGCCCACAGAGAGGGCTGTGAGTGCCACCTCTGGCACACGTTCCATAGCTTTGCCATCATGGCTCTAGGGAAACAGACAAAGAGTCAATATTTGTCTGCTTTGAAAGGTATTTAAGCTCAACCCCACATAGAGAACATTACACTAGTATAGCTACGAGGTAATTAGAATGTGAGTAACCATCTGAAGGGACTTCTAGTTAAGGAAAGGGGTACAGCTGTTGCACAAGATTAACTTGTTGAAATGCATTTCTGGCCACTGCTACCTGCTCATGGAGTAGTATCTTTGAATCCAAGGGGACTAGCCAGTTGTGAAACGTTGAAACTCAGTGACCTCCTTTGCTGTTTCTGACTGCTGATCCAGAAATATACGGAATTTTTGTATATGATGGCATTTAAAACTGCTGAGAAATCAAGGCACATTTCCACTCCCATCCTGGTTCTGTCAAAGATTATTGACAAGTAAGGACAATGTCAATAAAGGACATTTATCCTGATAAGAAACCCAATTGAAATAGGTGTAGATATCTACTCATCCTCTCTATCTACTCATGCACCTTCTCCAAGACAGAAGATTGGAAACTATTGGTAATTGTCCAGGAATAGTGTCTCTTAAGAGAGAACAAACTTCCACCCCCTTCAAAGTGGAAAGACTATCCTATCATTCAAATAAGATAATAACATTGCATGAATTCATCCACATGCCACTTCTCAGAGTATCTTCAAAACCCAGGAGAGCATGCAAAAAATTTCAAACTATCTTAAAGAATTTAGACAAAAACGGATAACTTTTTTCTGCTAATTAATTTTAAGAACCTCTAGGTCTAGAACACAGTGTCAAACTCGCAGAGTTACATTGCCATCACATGACATTTTGTGATGTTTTTTCCCTTTGCGGAGCTAGTATGGGCATGGCCTATACATAATGCATTCAGCCCACGGGCCACCAGTTTGACACCCCTGGTCTAGAATATTTGGGGATAGTTAAAAGGTTACAAATAATTTATTATAAATGTATTTTTATTACATAATGATACAATAGCACATCCTTTTGTGGGAATATGTGGGTTGTATGAATTTTTAGGTATTTTAGGTATTTAGGTAATATTTTCAGAATATTCAACTGGTGCAACATGTAGCAGCATGAGCAGTCTTTGGGGTCCCTGTAATGGATCATATTATACCTCTTCTCTGTAATCTACACTGACTATCCCTTTCCAGATGCAGTTCAAGGTCTTGGTTATTACCTTTAAAGCCCTCACACATGCCACTATGATAGGCCTGCTCTGCTCATGCTAGAAGAGAAGGCGTACTATGGATCCTGTCACTCAAAGAACTCAGGCTGATGGATCCAACAGAAAAACCTTCATGTTCTGACTCACGCCCTTTTCTGACAAATCAAACACAATTGAAAAAGAACAGAAACCTTGTAATGCTTTTACAAAATAATTAGCTGTGATAAGCACAAGCCTTGCCAAACTGAGCAAGACTTGCCAAAAGATAACAGACAAGAAATAATTTCCAAAATAAAAATCTTCAAATACAAACTCAGGATACTCAAATGTCTATGAAGCTGTAGTTTCAAAACATTTTTGCCTTCTGCAAAATACGTTCGTTCACAGCTGGCTTTTATCTTCTTGAAGGAGGGGCCATTATCTTGCAGCCTTACTCCTGAATTGCCCGTGCTGTTGTAACTGTTCTTTCCTCCAAGCAATCCAGCGTGCACACACACTTGACACAGGCTCCTCGGGAACTTCCTCATCACTGCTGCCAGCCCCCACAATCTCTGAAGGCAGAAGTTCTCTCCCTAATGGTCCTGGCCCCTCATCTGAGTCCTCGCTCTCCTCAGCTGTCTGCACCTGCTGCCAGCTAACCACAACACTTCTCTACCATAGCTGCCCTTTGGAACATCCTCCCCGGGGTGAGATCTGCCCCCAACCTTTTATCTTTGTATTAAAACTTGAAGATCTGATTCAGTTGAGAAGTATCCCACTGGAGATGAGCCGCGACACTGATATCAAATCCCATGTCCTGTGTTTCTTGCTTCCTCCTGCCATTTTTTATTTTATATTACTGTATTTTCATTGTTTATTCCATTGTTTATATTTATTGTTTCATTACTTTGATACTTTTATGTTTACAGTTCTTTTCATTTCTCAGTTTTTACTGTTGTAACCAGAGAAGTCTCTCAGCGTGATGTGTGGCAAATAAATTTAACAAATAATAATAAAGAACAACTTTTCATATAAAGATTTTTAAAATCTACATTAACTTTATCATGCTATAAAAATTTGTTCCAACATCAGATTCTCAGCATGCCTACTCTTTCATCCAAACCAAACAGCAGGCAGTGAAATAAAATTTAAAGTGAAATAGTCCTAATCTTTCCCTTTCTTTTGCATCTTGGAAAATTTTACATTTAATTCTTGGTTTCTTACCCTGTCATATAAATCTGAATAAATCTTTTTGCCATTGTTTAAAATGTGCACTGTTTTTCAAAACAGGTACTGTTTGAAATAAATCATTTCTAGGTAACATGTTTGTTTTTAATACAGAAATTATTACCAACGGTAATAATTGTAAGTTTTTCCATCTTAACAAATCTTAATCCATTCCATAGCTTAAAATAATATACAATTAATATTAATCATGGTATTATTCTTTTCTCAATCTGAAAACCAGTTTTTACAATCCTTTTTGATTTTTCATCCTCATATTTTTAACACCTTGTTTTCTTCTTATTAGTTTTAAATCCAGATAACACATCAAAAATCTTTAACTGTTATAAACAAAGAGAAAGGAGTACATTTCTGCATAAGCAGTTATTTTTACTTTATTTTATATATTTTACATTAATTCAGTGGTAATCAATTCTTGGAGACTGCTTGGACAAGTTCTTGCAGTTTTCTTGGCAAGATTTTTCAGAAGTGGTTTGCCATTGCTTCTTTCCTAAGACTGAGAGAAAATGAATGGTGGAAAGTCACTCAGATGGCTTTGTAGTATCCAGCAGGACTAGAATTCGCAGTCAGCCGTTTTTTAGCCTTATCTCTGGCTTTATTTTATTTTATTATTTACCTCTCCCATTTAGTATCAGCAACATATGAGAGCTCTCTCTTTATAACTTCCATACAGAATGTGCTCTTTAAAGAACAAGACTTAAATTCTTGTTGGACTTGAATATGTTTTTGTTTATTTTATTAATTATTTGAGAACATTAAGAGCCACACAACTGCAAAAATATAAAAAACCAGTTTCCTTAAAAGTATTTCACTTTGTTATGTTAAGAACAAATTTGGACAATAAATTCTGAAAGGACATAAAAACTCAGATCAAATTCCCTAAACGTTTTACTATACTCCTGAGCTTATATTCCATCTAAATACAGAAGCTAAATATTTGAATTTAAAGACTTGAATGAGAACATTTTTCCAAATACTGCATTACCAAGCAGTTTTACTAATGTACAATGTGAATAGCATTGTTCACTTTTTAGCATTAAGAAATTAAGGCTTTCTGTTCTAGAAATGGATCAAGAAACAATGAAGGACAGTTTTACATTTGATGTTTGTTTCCGAGTTGATTTCATATATCCACAGAAAAGGAACACAAACATGACATCTTTGCCACTTTATTTACTAAAAGGTCTGTTCTGTTCTGTTGTGATTCATAACTGGTCCAGTGGTTCCTTGCATGCTAATAAGGAAATAGTGTGTTGGACAGAATTTTGATCAATTGTGACTCTCCAAAATGTTTATAGGACTCTCCAAAATGTTTATATCCTGATACAGGATAAATGATTGATAAGTGAAAATACTTTATCCATATAAAGGGTTTTTTTGTTAGAGTTCTTGTGTTAGAGTGCACATTCTTAGTAATGAGGAATAATTAAATTATTTTAAAAATATTTTTGATGGAAAGACTTATCTGTTTTAATATGAAAATACTTTACTTAATTGATTCTTTAAAGATTATTAAATGCTTTCCACAAAGAGGTATCATGTTTTTAACTACAGCAGTAGCAGTGAGTGAGGTTTTTTTTAAAAAGGTATGAAAAGGTGTATTTAAAATATTTTCACATCACCTGAGTGCAATTTTAAAATTTATAATCCGCTATATAGTATATTCCTTGATAATACATGTAGGAAAAATATAAATACCGTATGTAAGCAATTGTATGTTTTATACTATGATAGACTTAATTCAGTAAAAGAGATAAATTATCAGCTTATTTTTTCTTAGTTTTTTATATTTGTATAAACTTTTGATTCAATTCTATTAAATATTAATAAAATTAATTAAAGACAACTCAACCTCCATGGTATCCAAAACCACACTTTGTACTCACGTGAATGTAATTTTCCTATTTCTTTCACTTGTGCTCTCCTCT
This sequence comes from Pseudonaja textilis, assembly GCF_049901715.1. Taxonomy (NCBI): domain Eukaryota; kingdom Metazoa; phylum Chordata; class Lepidosauria; order Squamata; family Elapidae; genus Pseudonaja; species Pseudonaja textilis. Next base: position 42,696,077 of record NC_141996.1, read on the forward strand.
ATGAATATATTTCAAATAATTTAAACAAACTTTATTTACTCTTAGATAACACTTTCAACCTGTTATATATGCTTTCAGTATTATTCTTAGTTTTTTCCCTTCTGATTATGAACTATTGCCTTTTATTCATTTCCTTTGCTCCAGTTCCAGACTCAAAATAGCACTTACACAAGCCTATTTGACAAGACATTGCTTTCCCTCTTCCCGCAATGAGATAAAGTCCCCTGAGTCTGTAATTGCCAGGAGATGAAGCAATGGTGGGAGTGATCCCAGTCAATAGCTTTGATTAACAATAAGATAGAAAATTAGCAATGCTAGCATTCAACCACCCTGCCTCTTCTTCCCCATATGTCTGCCACAGCTTGTGCTGGCTGCTCTGAAGAGTCTAAACATAGTGCTTCAGAGCTGTGAATTGTAGGGAAGTGCATTAGAAGATTAAAACTTAGGGATTATTAAACTGAAAAGTGGAATAATGATGCTGAAGATATTTCAGAAATTAATTTATTCAATGTTATGGAAGAGTCTAATGCTGTCACCATTTGTTTTTCTGCTTTATATGGATTTACTTGTGAATGGACATTATTTGATGACAATTACAACTACTGTTACTACTATCACTCCATCAGCAGCTCTGATGTTGTTTTCAACAGACTCTGATGACCTAGGGAGAAGAAGCGACAGTGGAACAGCACTTCCCACCTTAGATAATGAAGACAATTCGCTGGGCTATACAGGTAGAGTGTCTTTTTTCCAAGTATAACTTACTTTTCATAGTTCTATGTAGCATCCATATCTCTTATATTAATGATCCTTCATGCCATTGTCATGCTTTAATAAACATTCCATCAGATGCAAATATAGTTTTGAAAACTTGCCTGCTTTTTAAATCAGTACTAAAAATAGTACTATTGGGAGAAAAATATAAAAGTGTAATGTTCTTCAAATGATATGATTTATTAACACAATTTAGCACAAAATTCATCAAAAATAAAAACATTTATTGTAATATAGACCTGCATAACAACTACCTCTAAATTTTAACTCAGCAATCTCTTAAAAGTTGAATATTTGGTTTCATCTCATGTATATATGTATATATATCTATGTGTGCATATTATCTATCTATCTATCTATCTATCTATCTATCTATCTATCTATCTATCATATACCTACCTACCTACCTACCTACCTACCTACCTATGTATCTCCTGGTGCAAATGCCTAGAGAATAGTGAGGTTTTATAAACATTAAAAAATTAACAGATCCAAGGTCATCTGTGTCTCTAGGAAGATGCTATTTCTTTTTTTTTTATTAAAAAGTTTTTTTATTTTTATGTCTTACACATCTCTTCACATGAGCAATGTGATTCCAGATTACAATATTTATACATAGCCATACTTACATTTCCAACTTTTGTATTTAGTATCACATCAAATTATTATCCACTCCACTAATCTTTAAATAAATTTCCATTTCATATTTCAATTCATTAATTCAATATTAAAATCATTTCCTCACATATATTTCCAATATTTTATCCCCTATTATTTCCATTTTCAGCTTACCACCTATTTTATTTTGCCTTACACATTATTATCTTCATTAACTCAAGACCAACGTATAATAAACACTAAAAAAATTAAAATAAAATTAATATTTAGGATCTACATGGTATATTCCTCAATCTACAATATATCTTATATTTATTCCAACACTATTCATATAACCATTTCATATTTTTTCTTTATTTCCACATAGCCAAATTTTACCCCTATAATTTAAATAAAGTTTCATTTCCCTACTTTTAATTATAATGCAATATTCTCATTATAAAATTCCAATATGATCCATACTTTTTATTTTCTCATATCCTTTGTTTAGTCAGTTATAATTTCTATTTCATTTAGAATATATATATATATGTTTTCTTAAGTTTTCGCGGGAATTTATATGTATGGTATTCAGCTTTGTTCGGGTATTTTCCCACATCATTATAGTTGTGCTTTTAAAGTTTTAGCAACGTTTCGGCAGAATCTCATCTGCCATTATCAGGCTTCTGTATTGTGCCACATACATTGGACAGACCAATAGAAGAATAAGTACCCGCCTGGATGAACACAAAAATGCAGTAAAAAAGCTGGAACACACTTCCTCACTAGTCCAACATATGAAAGCCACAGGTCATAGCATCGACTTCAATGGCACCAAAACCTTAGCCACTATAGAAAACCCCAGCTACAGAATTATCAGAGAAGCCATAGAGATTGAAAAAAGACCTGAAAGCATGAATAGAAGAGATGACTCCACCAGAATGTCAATTATCTGGAAGCCTGCACTCACAAACAAAAAAATCTCCACACCACAAGCCAGGCAAACACCTGGGCACATACAGACTCCCCCGATACCTCCAGTTCAAACACACCCCAGCCAGGCACCCAGATGAAACCTAGCTTCCTAATAAATGATAGCCATCTGTTTACTCGGAGCCAAGCCGCATTAAAAGCCTCCAATACAGGAAACACAATGTTGCCAGCCAATCAAGACAAAAAAAGCTACAAAACAGACAGAACATATTAGAAACACCTATCAAGCAGAACACAGCAAACTCCAAGACCAATAAACACAGACCAAGACTCCCAACCAATCAGGATGAAGAAAAAACCATTCTGACACAACAGATGGCTAGCACCAAATTTAAAACAGAAACGGCTGTGAAAGTCTGACTCACAGACGAACACAATACAGAAGCCTGATGATGGCAGATGAGATTCTGCCGAAACGTTGCTACAACTTTAAAAGCTCAACTATAATGATGTGGGAAAATACCCAAACAAAGCTGAATACCATACATACATACATTCATACATACATACATACATACATGCATATATGCATACATGTGAACAGATTAATAATAATAAAACTCTCTTAACATCACTTAATTCATCTTCACTTTTCTCATATATAGTTTTTTTTTTTTATAAGTAAATTTTATTGAATTTACAATTAAAAACATATCGACATTACATATACAAAAGGGAGAGAAAAGGAGAAAAAGAAAAAGAAAAACACTCGGTCTTACGAACCAAAAAAGAAAGAGAAAAAGAGATGTAAAGAAAGAAAGAAACAAAGAAGCGGAGAAAAAAGAAAATACATTTAAAAACGGACAGATATCCTTTTTGACATTCTGCAAGATCCAATTCTCCTACCTTAATTTAAATACACACATCTTGTCAATATCTATGCTTAAATTACCCATTGTTCATTAAGCAGTTTATCTCTGAAGTAACCAGTTATACCAAGAGTTCCAATTATCATAAAATGTTGAAGACTCTTTATTTTTAAGTGCTATAGTTAATTTATCCATTTCTGCACAATCACATATTTTCTGGATAACCATTTGTTCTGTAGGTATATGGGGTGATTTCCAGCACTGGACGAATGCTAATCTGGCCGCAGTTAGTATATGAATTGTTACATATTTCATCTTTTTAGGTAAATGTTTATCAGAGATCCCTAGTAGGAAGAACTCTGGTTTGTATTCGATTTGTTCTTTGGTTATCTCCTCCAACCATTTTCTGATTTTTTGCCAATATTTCTGAGTTTCTTTGCAAGACCACCACATATGAAAGTAGGTTCCTTCTATGCTTTTACATTTCCAGCATTTTGGACTAGTGTTTGGGTTCATTTTCGCTAACCTCGAAGGGGGCAAGTGCCATCTATAAAACATTTTATATGTATTTTCTTTATATGCTGCCGATTTTGTAATCTTAATATTTCTATTCCAAATCTTTTCCCATTCTGATAATGTAATACTTCTTCCGATATTCCTGCTCCAGGCTATCATGTTCCCTTTGACTATTTCCTGTTCTAATTCTACTTCCAGTAAGTATTTATAAAATTTGGATATGTTCTTTTTGTTTGATCCTAGTAAAATTTTATCTAGATTCTGCAGTTTGTTATAAATTCCAAAATCTTTTATATCTTGTTTGTATCTGCTATGAATTTGTATATATAACCACTGGTCAATTTTAAATCCCTGTTCTAGTAATTCTTGTCGAGTTTTTAATTTTCCTTGTGGATCTAATAAATCTTTATATTTAATCATTTTTGTTATGTCCAAATTATTGGGGTGTACCATTGCCTCCGTTGTTGATAGCCAGATCGGAATTTTTAAATAGTGTTTTTTGCATATTTTTTTTCCAATTAATTAATAATGAGTCCCTAATGAGGTGTCTATGAAAGTAAGACTGCTTGGGTTTCCCCACTTCCCATAAGAAGGCATGCCACCCTCTCTGGAGGTCATGCCCTTCTAATGTTAAAGTTCTTTTATTACGTAGATTCACCCAATCTTTTAACCATAATAGGATAGCTGCCGAATAATATAATTCCCAGTTTGGCAGAGCTAGGCCCCCTCTACTTTTCGCATCTTGTAGGGCCTTTACATTGATCCTAGGTTTTTTCCCCTGCCAAATAAAGTTGAGTGTAATCTTATTTAAATCTTCAAAAAAGTTTTTTGACAACTTAATTGGAATCGTCTGGAATAAATAAAGAAATTTTGGTAATATATTCATTTTAATCGAAGCAATCCTGCCCAATAAGGATAGCTGCAGCTTATTCCAGGATTCTAAATCTTTCTTTGTTTGTTGAAATAGTTTATCATAATTGTTCTCTTTAAGTGATTTACCTTGTGAAGTTAACCATATTCCTAAATATTTGACCCTTTTTGTTACCTGTATCCCCATCATTGCTTCTAATTCTTCCTTCTGATTTTCTGTTAAATTTTGGTCATTAATTTTCGTCTTTTTCTATTAATTTTTAATCCTGCCACTGCGCCAAATCGTTCTAATTCTTTTATTAGATTAAATCCTTTTTCAAGGGTTCCTCCAGAAAGAAAACCATATCGTCAGCAAACGCTTGTAATTTATATTCTTCTGATTTGACCCTCACTCCTCTAATTTCAGAATTTTGCCTCACCCGTGTTAAGAGAGATTCTAGGGCAAAAATGAAAAGGAGAGGTGAGAGAGGGCAGCCCTGTCTGACACCTTTTTCTATATTTATTGGACCTGTTTGTTCGCCATTGATTAGTATATTAGCCTGTTGTGTATTGTAAATTGTTGTTATAATATTTTCAAATTTAGTGCCAAGGCTCATATTGTAAATTTTTTGAATTAAAAAGTGCCAATTTAGATTGTCAAATGCTTTCTCAGCATCTAAAAACATGAGTGCGGATTGTTTCTCCGGGTGAGCTTCATAATATTCTAGTACATCAATAATGGTTCTTAAATTGTTCTTTATTTGTCGGAACGGAAGAAATCCGTTTTGGTCTTCGTGGATATATGGATTTAAAGCTTGTTTTACTCTATTAGCTATGATAGAAGTAAATAATTTATAATCGGCATTTAAAAGTGAAATCGGTCTATAGTTGTTAATGTATCTATGATCTGCATCCTCCTTCGGGATTAGCGAAATCAGCACCCCCCTCCATGAGTCCAGCATCTTGGCTGCCCGAAGTACCTCATTAAACACTTCCAGCATCAGTGGTCCTACTGGTTCCAATATTGCTTTATATAGTTCTGCCAGGATCCCATCTGGTCCTGGAGATTTGTTATTACTTTGGTTCTCCGTTGCTGACATCAATTCAGACCACGTAATATCTTTATTCAATAATTCTATCCATTCCTCTCCAATTACCTTGTCATTCGTCTCCTCTAAATAAGTTCTTATTTTGTCTTCATTAACTTCCTCCTTTTTATATAATCTTTGAAAATAGTTGTAAATGATATCTTTTTTCTTCTCTATCTCATGTTGTAAGATGTCATTCTCATCCATTAATTGGTGTATCAATCTCTTTCCTTTCTCTTTTTTAAGTTTATGGGATAGCCATCTTCCTGGTTTATTTGCATGCTCAAAATAATTTTGTTTGGACCTTTTCAAATTAATCTCTATTTTATCTTGTTCAAGTAAGTTCAATTTATGTTTAATTGTTATTAACTGATTTTGTGTTCTCTGGTTTTTAGGGGATTTTTGCAATTGTATTTCTAATTCTTTAATTTGTTGTTGGAATTTATTTTGTTGGGCATGTATTCTTTTATTTCTCATGGCATTATAAGAGATTGTCGTTCCTCTTATAATTGCCTTCATTGTATCCCAAATATTTTGTTTTGTAGTTGCTTCATTATTATTTTCTTTTAGAAAATAATTTAATTCCTCTTTCAGCTTGTTAATGTACTCTTCTTCGTTTATTAACTGGGTGTTTATAGTGTCCATCTTTTCTTTGTTTTTCTCCTATCTCTCCAAATTAATTGTATTGGGTTGTGGTCAGCCCATTCATTTGGTAGAATTTTAATTTCTTTTATTTCATTAGCCAATTCCCCATCCATCCAGGCCATATCTATTCTAGTCCAGATTCTATGTGGATTTGAATAATATGTGAACTGTTTCTCTTCTGGGTTTCGTTTCCTCCATAAGTCTATTAAGTTTAATTCTCTCATCATGTCCTTACAAGGCATAGAAAATTCTCTTTTCCCTTTCTTGTTCTTATTCACATTACTATGGTCTTTTTGATGGTCAGCAATGGAGTTGAAGTCACCTATCATGCAAATATTCCTTTTTTCGAAGCCTATTAGTTTCTGATGAAGATCTTTGAAAAATTTCCCTTGTTCTTCATTTGGCGCATATATTGATACCAATAAAAATGTAATATGATTAATCCAAATTTGTTTTCTCATATATAGTTTAATATTCTTAGGATAATTCCCAATGCATTTTGAGTTTCAAATCTCCCCATTCTAAATTCCTAATAAAAAATACCCAAATACATTCCCATGTGGCATCCCCCTTTTATATCATATCTATCCCTTATCTCTAAATCTCTCGGCCTTGTCATTTCTCTTAGTTTTAGCTAGCTTTCCCTTTTCTAAATTTTCCTGATCTTTCCTTTTTATTTCCATCTGCCAGTCACCCAACTTCTCCCCACCCTTTCTTGTTCTCTTTTTTGAAGTTTCTTCTGGTAGAATGTCTTCTTCTGTTGTTTAATCCTGTTTTCTCTTTTCTCTATTAACTCTATCATCAGTGTCATAGTATTTGTTCCTTTAATGTTTTTTGGCAATATCTCTTGTTCTCCATGTTCATCTGAGTCACTAATTCATTGCAGCCAACACACCACAGCCATATTGTGGCCATCTCATTGCAGCCAACTCATGGCCATATCTCTGTGGTCATCTTGCCATTACCAACTTGCCATGGGACTATTCCATGTGGGATAACCCAATATGATAAATATTATCCACTATTTCTTTGACATTATTTCCATTGACAAAAATGGAAGTAATGTAGAAGAAACAGTGGTGGATAACATTTATTGTGTTGAGTTATCTGACATGGATTGTCTTGCAGTGAGTTGGCCACGAGATGGCTGTGGCGAGTTTGCCACAGTAACTTGTCCTAGACTCACAAGGACTTTGGCTATGGCGAATTTGCCATAGTGACTTGTCCTAGATCTACAAAGAATATGGGATTCCAACTAATCCTCATAATAGTTCATTAAAGTAGCTTAGTTCACCCTATTGCTCTACAGCTACCTAATTTTATTTTACTTTTCAATGGTTATCATCATCTATAGTGGGCACAATAATCAACACCAACTGAGTCTACTACAGCAATTCAATCAAAAAATAAATGCAATAAAGTTAAGTCAAAACCCAAAATAGGTACTTTCAGATCAAAAGTACATTTAAATAAAACAGTTTCAACATGTTTACTAAATTGTAACAAGACAGAGACAACACTTTCTCCTCTCAGAAAGTTGACAGCTATTGCTAAGAAAACTGTTGTCTTTCTGTGTCCTGAAAAGCTTGCAAGGGAAGTAAACTTTCTGCAGGCCTTCTATCAATGATGAAAGTGTAAGGGTATGTTTAATTTTGTCAAGTAATTGTCGGATATAACCCAATGCAGCTTAGTTTAGTTTAAAAATGTAACTTGAATAAGTATTGACTTGATTTTCTAGAAATTTATTTTATTCTTAAAAACAACTTAAATATGAAATCTTAATATGAATTGAAGGAAAATGCCTTAAATAGAAGATAATTTTATTGCAATAGCAATAGCACTTAAACGTATATATCGCTTTATAAGTGCAATAGCACTTATATACTGCTTCACGGTGCTTTACAGCCCTCTCTAAGTGGTTTACAGAGTCAGCATATTTCCCCCAACAATCTGGGTCCTCATTTTACCCACCTCAGAAGGAATGCCATGTTCTCCCTTGAGCTGTTCAGAGCATCCAGTAGTGGGAGGTGCTTCAGTCTCCTCTTGGATAGGCTGTGCTTAATTTGCAGGACGCTCCTCCTCCTCCACAGGACTCCAGTCCAGTGTCCCCCAGTTTTAGCTCAGCCTTCGTTGAGATAGGTAGCTTTCCATATTGGCCAAAATAGCAGCTAAAATGAAAGAGATTCAAACATCAGGTTTGCTTTTTCACTTATTCAGGAGCTCCTTTGTCATCTAGACAATAGCCTCCAATGGCTTATTAACATCCTGGCCTTTGGGGCTAATAGCGCTTCTCTAGAGGGATAGACTTTCAAGGATCAAATTACCAAATTGAAACTCTGCAGCATCAGACGTTTTTCCTCAAAATTGGGCCATCGGGGCTCATTTCCTCTTTCAGAGAAGAGATCGCAAGAGCAGTTTACAATCCACCTATCTTCCGATCATTAACAGAGCCGTTCCAAACAGTGAGCTTGCCTTGTGTTCAGCTTTTCAACAGCCGAGGCTCTTCCCCCATTCAACACCAAAGGGGATTGGAAGCATAAGTGCTTCCAATCCTTTTCCTGCATAGTCTCTTTGTGCTGTTCAGAACAGCGATTTAGGCAGGAACCAGCTGGTGGACTCTTAAGGCTGCACCAAGTAGTGGCAGGCACCATTTTGAGGACCACGTGGCGCCCACTCACATTAAAACAGAAAGCAAATAAATACTGGTGAGAGGATTGTTTTTCCCTACTGGGCTCCCCTCGTAGAGATCAGGGGCTTGGCTTCCCTGCTTCCGAAGCACCGAGCAGCAGACCTGCTTTGTTGGCCAATCCTCACAGAATATAAGCCCAGCGGCTTCATAGTGAGCACCAAGGTTGAAGTCCACCTGTGCAGAGCAGCTGTCTCAGGCCATTGTTAACACAGTTCTGGCCTAAAGAGGTGTTGATAATTGGATTTCAATTGATTGGATTGGACATTAATTCTACAAATACTAAATTTGAAGGGGGATTACAAGAAGTTTATAAGGATATCCTGCTACTTTGGGAGCAGGCCCCTAGGTGTGCTAACCACCTTATATTCAAGCTTCAATCACAAATTTATAGTGGAAATGGCAAGCGGCAAGGGCTCAAAGGCCTCTAGGTCCAGAACAATGACCAGGGCCCTGGGTAAGTCCAAAGCTCCCAAGAGACCTTCAAGGGCTGAGGAGAAGGATGCCCATAGACACCATCAGGCTATAGAGAAACAATTGAACAAGTGTATGAGGAAGACAGACCAGACTTCTCCAGCACCATCTCCCACTTGCAACATCCAGGCCCATACACCCCCTCTTCCTCCCCTGGATCTTTCCCTTCCATCCAGGCAGAGCTGTGCTAGGTAGCCTCTGCCCAGTACCTCAACAACAGCAGCCGCACTATGGCAGGCCCCCGAGGTCACATTTACTCCAATTGCAGCCAGCCTCCGCCAAGATAATTCCCTCCCTGGGGATGTACCCCCCAGGATGAGGCCATGGATGGAACAGGGGATTGCAGCTGGCGTTCAGCAGTCTGTATGGGCCAGAAGACAGTCTACTATCTCAGAATGCGAATCTCATTCAAGCCAGTCACTCACCGAGATGTAACCTCAAATTCCTCAGGTACATCCCCAAGGGGAATTTTCTACCTTTCCAGACATGCCAGGGGTTTCAGGAAGAGGGGGATCAAGAACAACAGATGGACTACCTAGAGGCAGGGTCAGCTCATGACATTGATCCAGCTCTCTCAAAGATAGATCCATTGGAGAGGGGCATGTCAGATGATGAGGGCTTCACTCCTGACCAACCAATTTTCACGGGACTTTTTCGCCCACAGTTATTCAGATCACTTTTATTCAAGGCCAAGACAACTCTGCACCTTAATAAAGCTACTACCCTTTCTCAGCAACCAAGCTCGCAGGAGGAGGCAGATGGTTTGTTTTTTTCTCAGCCTGTAAACTAGGCTGATATAATACCAGCCCTGCAGATGTTTTCCGACTTAGTGCAGAAACAGTGGGCTTCCACAGCAGTGATCCCTACTCCTACTGGATTTGACCGGAAATTTTATAACCTTGCCCCTGAGTTTTCCAATTTCCTAAACACACTCTCAGTTGATGATCTGATAGTGGCCTTGGATTCCCCTTCCGCTATTCCCAGTGAATTGGAGGATGCACTTAAGCCAGAGGATAAGAGGGTAGAATTAGCTCTTTGGAGGGCTCATCAATCTGATGCATGGGCTATAAGAGCATCCACAGCTGCATGCTTTTTCATGTGGTCTTCCCTCAGATGGCTTCACCACCTGTGGGAAACCATCCCATCCTCCAATATTCGGGCTCATCATTGCCAAAGTGATTGTGGCAGCAGAATTTTCGGTGGATGCAACTTTTAATATGGTAAACTTTTCTTCGAGAGCCATTGCATCACAAGTATCAGCAAAGCGGGGCCTTTGATTTAAGCATTGGCAAGATGACATCAAAAATAAGTGGAAGCTTGCCTCAGTGCCTATTTTGGGTGAAAAGTTGTTTGGCAATGCCCTGGATCCACTCCTCATAGAAACGAGGAACAAAAAATGATCCTTCCCTTTTTCGGAAGTCAGAATCCAGCATTTCCCAGCCATTTTGAAAGATTTCCTTTCGTTCCTCCTATCAGGGACTCTACTTCCCAAGGTTCCAAAGGTCCTCCAGTTTCTGACAGGGAAATCAGACCTCTGAGAGGTCTGATTTCAGAGACAGAAATAAATGGGGAGGGCAATCCATGAGGCAGTTCAGAGGAACAGGAACCAGGGGGTTCCATTGCCCTAAATGATTCCTTGGACGCCTCCATCGGTGGCAGGCTTAAGTTTTTTGCCGATCAGTGGGACTCCTCGACATCTGATGCTTGGGTTAGAAACACGATTAGGTCTGGGTTGGTCTGGAGTTCCAATCCATCCCTCCGAACTTTTTCATGAGATGCCCAAGGTCTAGGGACCCTGACAAAAGATCTCTTATGCAATCTGCTATCAACCACCTACTGGAGATCCGGGCCATTCGACCAGTGGCACCAGACCAACAGCAAAGGTTTTTGTGGTACCTAAAAGTTCGAGTGGATGGAGGGCAATTTTAGACCTCAAGCACCTCAACCGCTTCTTGGTCTACAGAAGATTTAAAAAGACCATACTATGATCTATATTGCTTAGCATTAGACAGGGTGACATCTTAACGTCCTTGGACCTCACAGAGGCATACTTACATATTCCAATTCGGCCTTCCCACAGCAAATTTCTCAGTTTCTGTTATGACAATTTGCACTTTGAGTACGTTGCCCTCCCCTTTGGTCTAGCTTCTGCCTCCAGGACCTTTATTAAGGTACTGGCAACCCTGGCCACTCATCTTAGAAATGCACCTGTCAGGCTACAGTGCTATCTTGATGATATTTTAATTTTGTCATCTTCATATCTACAGGCCAAATCAGGTACCCTTATTACCTTGCAGTCTCTACAACAACATGGGTTCTCTATAAATTGGGCTAAGAGTCATCTAGCTCCCACAACCCGGCTAATTCACCTGGGAGCTATTATAGATACAGTGGAGGGTAAGGTCTTCCTCTCACCAGACAGGCAGGAGAAAATTAAACAACTATCTCAGGAGATCAGAATCATTAAGTGAGTGCCCCTAGCCACCCTATCCAAATTATTAGGGAAAATGATCTCCTGCATTTCTATTGTTCCCTGGGCCTGGCGCCACGCCAGAATACAGCAATGATACCTGCTGCCATACCAATGGTCAGGAAGAGACAACACCAACATCCGAGTGAAACCCCCGCCAAACGTCCTGAGATCTCTTCGCTGGTGGACCATCCTGTCTATCAAGAAGGGCTGTCATTTTAAAGACCTCTACAGGGTCACTATCACAATGGATGCCAGTCTCTTTGGCTGGGCGGGTTCACTATAGGTCTCACATGTCACAAGGGTGTTGGACCATACCAGAACAATCCTGCAGTATAAATTGGTTTGGAGCTCAGAGCAGTCCACCTGGCTCTTCGCAGCTTCCTTTTGCAGTTTCCTTCCGCAGCTCCGGTCCAAGCATGTCCTCATCCTGACAGACAATGTCACGACAAAGGCCCACTTCAACAAGTAGGGAGGTACACATTCCAGACAGCTGATGAGAGAGGCAGAAAGACTGTGCCTTTGGGCCGAGATCAATTTACTTTCCATCAAAGCGGAGCACATTTCAGGGCTGTCAAACACCCAGGCAGACTGGCTGAGCAGGGTCACGGTAGATCAGGCGGAATGGCTCCTACATCCAGACCTGTTTCTGAAAGCGACCCAGAGGTTTGCCCAACCAGTCATCGACCTGTTTGCATCCCCCAGCAGCACGCAACTTCCCAGGTTGATCTCAAGGTACCCATCTCTAGGGGCGGAGAACATCAATGCGCTCTGCTGCAGTTGGCCCCAGGGCCTACTGTATGTGTTTCCCCCACTTCCAATAATCCCCAAGGTAGTACGGAAACTCCTAGAGGAGAAAGCGGAATTGCTGCTAATGGCACCATAGTAGCCCAGGCGGACTTGGTTTGCAGACCTCAGGGGTCTGTCATCTGCAGAACCATGGAGAATACCACCAGACAGAGTCTCACTCTCCCAAGGCCCAATTCAGCACCCGGACCCGCAATGGTTCCACCAAGCCATAGAGACGTCTGAGGAGCGAGAAAATTTCCACCAAGTTCATTTCTACCATCCAAGCGGCCAGGCGCCCTTCTACAAATCGTATATACAATGCAACTTGGTCCATCTTCTGTCATTGATGCACAAATTTACACATTGACCCTACTTCTCCATCGGTGGCACAAGTTTTGGAGTTCCTGCAACATGGCCTGGACAAGGGATTATCCCCTTATACCTTACGCAGAAAAGTGGCGGCCCTAGCCTCGGTCATCTCTTGGGGTGATCTCCGCTCAATTCCTTATCATCCGCGCATTTGCAGTTTCCTTAGGGGGGGCCACAAACTTACAACCCCCAGTGATACATCGATATCCAACCTAGGACCTTGACAAAGTCTTAACAGCTCTCACAAAGGGCCCCTTTGAGTCCCTAAGGACTTTGAGTCTCCGCTTCCTAACCTATAAGGTGGTCTTCTTAGTCACAATAACTTCAGCACGAAGAATTTCCGAACTAGCAGCTTTATCAGTGAGACAGGATCTCTACATTTTCCATCCTGACAGAATTGTCCTCCAGCTAGACCCAACCTTTATACCAAAAAGGTTCTTAATTCGGTCTTCCATAGGGCATAAGAGTTGGTCCTTCCTAATTTTTGCCTGCAGCCAGTCCATAGACTTGAACGTCATTGGCACTGATTGGATGTGAGATGAGCATTACATTCCTATATAGACCGCGCCGCTTCAAACTGCTAGGGTGGCAAGAACTAGAACAATAGCAGGAGTGGAGCTTGGATCTCAAACTGTCAACCTTCTGTCAAAAAGCCTAGCATCTGAACCACTAGGCTACCGTGCCCCTACTATTACTATACTCATTCAAAACTGAAACATATACAAAAGATTCAATAGTTTATGTAATGTTGAATAAAATTTTATTCAGCAGTTTTTCTAAATGTTTTCTAAATATTAATACTCATCGCAATAGTGCAGCCTCTCATGGCAGGACGCCGCAAGGCTTAGGATGATGCATGCACGAGTGGTGGCATTACTGCGAGTTTCATTACCCTGGTGCATCCAGTTGCGGCAGGACACTGTGAGCCTCATCACAGCAGTGTAGCTGTTTGCTTATGCAATTGGACCAGAAGCCTTGCAGCCTACCACAAGCAGCACCACCACTGCTACAACTCATTTCTGGTGGAATTTGGGGGAGAGAAACAAGCCAGGGTCTCTGCACTCCTCTCTTATTAATTCCACTTTCTCAGCCTACTATCCAAGCTTCCCTCCCCTCTTGCTGAGGATTTAGGAATACTTTGCAAGCAAATTCACCCACCATTTTGCCACAAATCACTCTGCTCCCAACTGAGGGTAAAGCTAAAACAGGAAAAAGCGGCCAGTCATGTTGTGCCACAAGTGACTGCAGAAAAAGTCAGCCAGCGGCATGACAGGTATTGGGGCATAGGAGGCCTGGCTGCGGCGGTCCTAAGGAAGTGGGTGCAGGCACTTGAGGCAGCTTCTCCCCTCACCCCCACCCTAGCTTGATTTTTAAGCCTGCGCCTCACCCCATCTTATACAACCAGACAGTGGACTTAACTGGGGCTTATTTGGGGGCTTATTTTAGTCATAGGCATGGAAAATCAGGGTAGGGCTTGTTTTCAGGGTACATCATATTTTCAGGAAAACACAGAATTTACAAAAACTGCTGAATGAAATGTAATTCTACATTACACAAACTATTAAAATCATTGTGCACATGCAGTTAGTTTATTTAGAAACTCTTTGTGTAAAAATAATACTTGTAAATAATAATTGTAAACATTAAGTAGTTCTTTCTTTTCCTTTTGTTTTAAACCTGATTTATGTTTATTCCCTAATAATGAAAAAGTAAATGCGTAAATACATATATTTATGTGTGTGCATTCCCCCATGTGCAGATTAATATGTATGTGTATATACCATATACACATGCAGTATCAACAAAAGCAAATTAGAAAATTCAAATAAAATAATGATTTCTCTGTTAAGTTACAAGCAAGCCTTGGTTCAGTTTCCCAGAACTATCAACACACACAACACATGACACACACATGGCGGCGGCGGGGGGAGATCTAAAAAGAAAGTTACAATTTTGTTAAGAAGGCAAGAGAAATATATTGTGGTTCATATGCTATAATTCCACATAAGGAATAAAGCAGGCAAAGAGTCAGGAAGTGGAAACAAAATAAATATTCAAAGAGTATTAAATGAATGCATGTGTTCATATGCAACTACATATGGTCATAACACAGACTTTTAGAAATGAAAGACATAAATCTCCATAGTATTTACAGATGGTTTTTGAGAAGATCCTGATAGCCAGCCACTGGAAAAAAAATCATTCAGAGACTGGTTCATTGTCAACACAATGTATACAATAACTGTCTTATTATAACTAACTACACATCTGGATAAATATTTTTCAGATTTAAATATGCATCCCTAGGGCACATAAACAAGAAGAGAAACTATGCAACCAGTCCACAAGGAATTCTTTTTCATTTTAATGGGATCTTCATATTGTCTTTGAAAAAAGAAGGAAAATTGCCTAAGTACAGGTGTGCATATTTAGCCTCTACATAATATTAACAGCTGTACAGTATGAAGGACATCTTCACTTGAATACTTCTTTCTGGAAATCTGTATTCTACACTTGCCAGAAACTAGATATATTCTTTAAAAGAAAATAATGGACCATGATTATCTTTTAAAATAAAATGTGATGCACTACAAAATATATTTATTACATGGTTTAATATCTATTTTGCTCACATCTTTCCATTGTGTTTAAGGAATAAATAATTCAAAGAATAAATAATCAAACCAAACATAATAAGCTGCAATCTAATTATGCAAGAAGAAAAAACTAATACCCAAATTTTATTTGCTTTAGTAATTTGTATACATAAACACATTTGTGTTATTGTTTATCTTATTTTTTATATCCATTTTTTTTCATTCATTCTTTCGTATTTTCTTTCAGGGAATATTAACATCATTATATTTAACTTGTTCCACAAATATTTGGGATGGGATTCAATGAAAAGCATACTATCTCAAAAGAGAACAATTGAGATAAGATTATTGGTAGTAGCCACATCCAACAGGGCTACAAACATTCATTGCAAAGAAGGAATTGTGTTTTTAATAAAATATTCTATAATTCAGAGATGACAAACATTAGATTCCCATTATTAATTAGTATTAGGCAGACAAATAAGATTAAAGGATCTCACATTCAATATCCAAAGGATATATTGAATAAATATTCTTGTATTTCTACATATTTTTGCATAAATAATTGCTTGATTTATTAAGACTCAAATTATTTAAGATTTGAGTCACCCTAGTTTGTATTATAACACCAACCCTATCTATTATTAGATAATAATTTGTTTCTGGGTAGGGCTCAAAATGCAGATAATCATTAGTTTACAGATCCTGTCTTGAACAGAATTACAGGAACAAGCTTGTGGTAAAAGTGAGCTTTAAAGCATCTTGGCCATATGTATCAAAGCTAATATTTCCTTTATCATTAGTAAAGAAAGCTGTATGTTCCACACATACAATTAAGATTAATAATAAAACTACATGTTGAGATTACTAAACAGAACTATGCAAAAGCCTTCATTGGCATATTGACAAAGTGGGGCAGTGGTTAGAATGCATTACTGCAAACTACTTCTGCTGACTGCCAGCTGCTTGCAATTTGATCATTCGAAACTCATCAGGCTCAAGGTTGACTCAGCCTTCCATCCTTCTGAGGTTGGTAAAATGAGGACCCAGGTTGTTGGGGGCAATATGCTGACTCTGTAAACTGGTTAGAAAGGCCTGTTAAAGCATTGTGAAAGTGGTTTATAAGTCTGAGTGCTATTGCTATTTTACCAATTCCATAATCGGAAATACAAATAAATGTCTAATTCTACAATTATATGTGTTACCCACTCATTATGAGCAAATATTTTAGTAGCATCTGAAGTATATGGAAACCATAAATCCAATTAAAGTAATAATATTTTTTTCTAGATCTTTCTCTTTGACTTTTCTGCTGCAACTCCTCCAATGTCATTTATCCATACCTGTTTCTTTATAACTACAAATTAAGGGCAAAACATTTAAATGTCTGTATTTGGAGTTCTAAAGAGATTGTGTAGTCCTAGGTATTATGGTCTCTGGTACAGAATGACCATATTACATAGGCTTCTAAGGAGGAGTCAGGAGTCCCCCAGTAACAAAGGTAAGAACAATAACAATAACAAATTCCTACTATGGTATTGTCAGCCAGATCAACAAGGATTATTTCATGGTTTTGAGTACCTAGGCATGTCTAAGCAAAGAGTTATAGGACGTAAGACTTTCAGTTGAGCAATTAGACTTCATGACTACTGGGAAAAAAACAGTACAAGTTTGAAATTATTATGTTACAGTCAATTGTGATACCATGATTGATGATTGTGATTAACATTTTAACATTAACATTTAATGTTTAACATTATGATTAACATTTTAAATTCTTATAATCCTGTAAGTAAAACAGTAAAAGTATGAATTACAGTTAATTAATGTATGGTTAGTTTTAAGCTAACACCAGAAACATATCAGATACAGGACCAATTATATGTCAAAAGAGATGTAAATCCATAATCAGGTCAGCAATCTCTGATAGATGCTGAACTATTAAGATTTCCTCATTTGGTGTCATCTGAAAGATGAGTCCATAAGCAAGTGCTTTGTTAGATAGGTTTCTGTGTAGCCACTATAGAAAACCCCAGCTACAGAATTATCAGAGAAACTATAGAGATTGAAAAAAGACCTGAAAGCATGAATAGAAGAGATGACTCCACCAGAATGTCAATTATCTGGAAGCCTGCACTCACAAACAAAAAATCTCCACACCACAAGCCAAGCAAACACCTGGGCACAAACAGACCCCCCCCCATACCTCCAGCTCAAACACACCCCAACCAGGCACCTAGATGAAACCTAGCTTCCTAATAAATGATAGCTGTCCATTTACTCAGAGCCAAGCCACACTAAAAGCCTCCAATACAGGAACACAATGTTGCCAGTCAATCAAGACAAAAAAAGCCACAAAACAGACAGAAGATTTTAGAAACACCAACCAAGCAGAATACAGCAAACTCCAAGACCAATAAACACAGACCAAGACTCCCAACCAATCAGGATGAAGAAAAAAACATTCTAACACAGCAGTTGGCTAGCACCAAATTTAAAACCGAAACGGCTGTGAAAGCCTGACTCTCACGACAAACACAATACAGAAGCCTGATGAGAGCAGATGAGATTCTGCCAAAACGTTGCTACAACTTTAAAAGCACAACTATAATGACGAGTTACTTATACAAATAATCAGAGTTGGAAGGGACCTTGTAGGTCATCTAGTCCAACCCCCCGCCCAAGTGGGAGACCCTACACCATTTCTGACAAATGGCAGTCCAATCTCTTCTTGAAAGTCTCAACTGATGGCGCTCCCACAACTTCAGAGGGCAAGCTGTTCCATTGGTTGATTGTTCTCACTGTCAGAAAGTTTCTCCTTGTTTCCAGGTTAAATCTCTCCTTATTCAGTTTCCATCCATTATTCCTTGTCTGGCCTACAGGAGCTTTAGAAAATAGCTTGACCCCTTCCTCCCTGTGGCAGCCCTGCAAATATTGGAAGACCACTATCATGTCTCCCCTGGTCCTTCTCTTTACTAGACTAGCTAAGCCCATTTCCTGCAACCGTTCGTTGTATGTTTTAGCCTCCCGTCCCTGAGGGAAAATACCCAAACAAAGCTGAATACCATACGTATAGATACCCGCGAAAACTTAAGAAAACACACACACACACACACACGTATGTATATATATGTGTGTGTGTATGTGTGTATGTATGGTATTCAGCTTTGTTCAGGTATTTTCCCACGTCATTATAGTTGTGCTTTTAAAGTTGTAGCAACGTTTCGGCAGAATCTCATCTGCCATCATCAAGCTTCTGTATTGTGTTCGTGTGTGAGTCAGACTTTCACAACCATTTCAGTTTTAAATTTGAGGCTAGCCAACTGCTGTGCCAGAATGGTTTTTTCTTCATCCAGATTGGTTGGGAGTCTTGGTCTGTGTTTATTGGTCTTGGAGTTTGCTGTGTTCTGCTTGATTGGTATTTCTAATATCTTCTGTCTATTTTGTGCCTTTTTTTTGTCTTGATTGGCTGGCAACATTGTTGGAGGCTTTTAGTGCAGCTTGGCCGCGAGTAAATGGACGGCTATCATTTATTAGGAAGCTAGGTTTCATCTGGGTGCCTGGTTGGGGTGGGTTTGAGCTGGAGGTATCTGGGGAGTCTGTTTGTGCCCAGGTGTTTGCCTGGCTTGTGGTATGGAGATTTTTTGTTTGTGAGTGCAGGCTTCCAAATAATTGACAGTCTGGTGGAATCATCTCTTCTATTCATGTTTTCAGGTCTTTTTTCAATCTCTATGGCTTCTCTGATAATTCTGTGGCTGGGGTTTTCTATAGTGGGTTGGGTTTGGGTGCCATTGAAGTCAATGCTATGACCTGTTGCTTTCATATGTTGGACTAGTCAGGAAGTGTGTTCCAGCTTTTTTACTGCATTTTTGTGTTCATCCAGGCGGGTACTTATTCTTCTATTGGTCTGTCCAATGTATGTGGCAGGGCATGATGCACAGGGGACTTCATATATGCCTTGGTTTTTCAGGTCAATTTTATCTTTGGGGTTTCTTAGGATGGCTGCTATTTTTCTGTCTGTTTTGAAGGCAGTCTTGATGTGATGCCTGTGTAGTATATTACTGATTTTGCCTGTAGTACCTCTTATGTAGGGCAGGACAGCTGTTCCATAGGTCTGTTCATCTTCTAGGTCTCCATTATGTCTCAGTGTGTTTTTGTGGATCAAGCCGGTGATTTTGCTTTTGTGGAAGCCATTAGCTGTCAGTACTTTAGTCAGGGTGCATAGTTTATATATATATATATATATATATATATATATATATATATATATATATATATATATATATATATATATATATATATATATATATATATATATGAGTTCTCATGGTATTTGTATGTGGATCTTTGGTTGTTTGGGTTTTCTCCCGCGTAAGATTCGAAGTATCTAGGAAACGTTGCCTAGATACTTCGAATCTTACGCGGGAGAAAACCCGAACAACCAAAGATCGATCGATCGATCTATCTATCTATCTATCTATCTATCTATCTATCTATCTATCTATCTATCTATCTATCTATCTATCTATCTATCTATCTATCGACACTATCTAATTGTCAGTGGGTTGCATAGATCTTAGGCTAAATCATTATCTCATCGATAATCACCTAGAATTTATACTTACTAAAATATATATTTATCTGGCACAGCTACATTTGTTGACATGAATAGAACATACTCTGTGAATCAATAAACATCTAAATTATTAATTATATGAAGAGTAATTGTGTTTTACTGAAGTGGTCTATATGCAAGCACAACTGTGAATTCACAGATCCCCTTCCCAGCAACCTTCATGAAAATTTGTATAGATTTCTTCCTGAGAAGGCCATGAGCAATGACAAAACTATTGCCTTAATTTTCCTCCCTTTTCTGTAAATTACCAGAACAAAGCATGCAATGTTAAATTAATAAGAATTTGATTTTGAAAAAACATTGAATTATTTTTAAAAGTAAAGGAGAAAGAAAGAAAGAAAGAAAGAAAGAAAGAAAGAAAGAAAGAAAGAAAGAAAGAAAGAAAGAAAGAAAGAAAGAGCCAGGCAGGCAGGCAGGCAGGCAGGCAGGCAGGCAGGCAGGAAGGAAGGAAGGAAGGAAGGAAGGAAGGAAGACAGGCAATGGAAGGCAGGCAAGCAGGCAATGGAAAAAGGGGACGCTTCTTAAAGTTTTATCTCAATAGCTTTATTTCCAGATATGAAAAGCTATATGCACAGAAAGACAGAAATAAATTGAATCTATATCTATAAAAGCGAAATACCACTTATGCATCTTCACAAAATCTCCAGAACTGTAAAGCCTACAAACTTGAAATTTGGCATGTATGTTCCCCTTGGCTTCTAAGTGCTCACCAAGAAAGGATTTTTTGAAATGACCATCATAGCATTAGTATTTCGTATATTATTAATATGCTCTGATGCTAAGGAGTTCTACTCTCCCTCCCCACCTGAAAAGAAATCTGTTCCTTTGTCATTTTTTCCAACCATATGCGAATTTTAGTCCAATATTTTCTAGCGTCCTCACAAGTCCACCACATATGGTAATATGAGCCAGGTATCTGATGACATTTCCAACACTTTTCAGATTTATTCTTGAACATTCTTGCTATTCTTGTTGGGGGAAAATGCCACCTGTAAAACATCTTATACAAATTTTCTTTATATGCTGTTGACATTGTCATTTTATAATTTTGAGACCAAAATTCTTGCCATTTCTCTAGATCAATCCCATATCCAAAATTCTTCCCCCAAGCAATCATTGTTTCTTTAACTTGTTCTTCCTCTAGTTTAATTTCCAGTAAATAACCATATAGTTTTTTAATCACTTTTTCATCAGTACCTGTCAAATTCTTATCTAAATCAGTCAATTTATCATAAAATCCCTCCGTTTTAGAATCTTTAACATACCTTGAGTGTATTTGCGCATATGAAAACTAATTCATCTTTATACCTTGTTCTTCTAAGTTTTGCATCGTTTTAAGTTCACCCTTTTCATCCAATATTTCCCCATATCTAACTGTTTGTTCCTTCTTGTATATTATAGGATAAGAAAAAGCTTCAATAGTTGATAACCAAAATGGGATTTTCAAATAACATTGTCTCTTAATTTTCTCCCAGTTTAACCATAGAGACTCCCGTATATAGTGTCTTCTAAAATAGCCCTGCGATTTAGTTCCCTTGTACCACAGAAAAGCGTGCCAGCCCAGTAATAGATCATGTCCTTCTAGTGTCAACAATCTAGTCTTTCTTAATGTTATCCATTCTTTAGCCCACATCAAATTTGCAGCTTGATAATACAACTCCCAATTAGGGAGGCCAACTCCTCCTCTAATTCTAGCATCTTGTAGAAGTTTTAATTTTATTCTCGCTTTCTTACCTTGCCATATATACTTCAACACAATTTTATTTAAATCTTCAAAATAATCTTTGCCAAGCCTAATTGGTATTGCTTGAAACAAATATAAAATTCTGGGTAAAATATTCATCTTGATTGTTGAAATTCTGCCTATCAATGACAGTTGTAGGTTTTCCCATTTCTTCAAATCAAGTGCTATCTGCTGTTGAGTTTAATATAATTATTCTCTTTCAATGTAATGCATCTTGACGTCAAATATATCCCCAAATACTTAACTTTATTCATAACTTGAATTTGACAAAGAAACATATAGATTTAAAACCAGAGATTTTTTTATTGGGAATCTTACCTGATGCATACAATGAAAATTTGAAATATTTCATTGTAAATGTATTAACAGCGGCTAGGATTGTATTTGCTAAAAATTGGAAGAGTGAGAAAATACCATCACAGGAAGAAATTATTAAGAAAATATTGGAATGTGCTGAAATGAGTAGATTGACATTTGAAATTAGAGAACAAGAAGATAAACAATTCTATGAAGTTTGGGACCTTTTCTATCAATGATTAGATAATAAAATATAATAATAGAATATTTAGAACCTTAGGAAACAATGAATACATATTTCCTTTTTTTCTATGATATTATCTTTATAAAATTTTATTAAGATAGACTTGCTATGACTTTATGATTTGCTATAAAATAAATTAAGTAAACTATAGTTATCTCGCTAAAGTATGAATTAATAAAATTATAGTCAAATGATTGTTTAATAATGATATCAGGCTATATAATTGTTGATTGATAATATGAGCTATTATGCAATATAACTACAATGGAGATTATGAAATGGATGCACAAAAAAAGTGATAAACCAACCGATACACTGTCTGTAAACTCATGAAGGAAAGGATGATGTTTTTATGTTTTATGTGTTTTTGTTTGTTGTTAAAATTAATAAAACTGTTTTGAAAAAAAAAAAAGAAATCTGTTCCAACTTCAAGTTGCCAAATACAAGCAAAACACAAGCAGAGGAGAGTTTCACTTTCAGTTTTAGTTTCAGAGCACCAAGCAGCTTTAGTACAGAACAGTTGAGCTAAGCCATACCTACACTCCTTGCTGTCTCCTTCTTGCTCACACAGTAAATACTGTTTCAGTTTCCAAACAGCCCTCAACTCTCTCACACACTGACAGGACGTTAGCCAGATGAATACCGATGGATGCTGGTAGGCAGAGGCATAATTTTTTTCTCCTTATTTTCCTCCCCCAAAAGTAAGCCTGACGACATAGTTTCGTAGCAAAGCACGGGTATCAAGCAAGTGCTAAATAAAACTAAGTATTTTAAAAATAAATTTACACAAATTTGACTTTTATCTCCAAAATCCTTGTGGTAGTGTTGTCCCTTTCCAAATTACAAGCTTTCTTGTCTCTTGGTTGACTGATTCCAGTCTGAGAAGATTCATTTTTCTCTCATAGGAGATGTCAAAAGACAAATTGGAGTTGCCCACACTTTTAACTGGTCACTTGAAATAATGGAAATGCCTTCCATTCCTATTGCAGACACTTTTAACTTTCTTGGAATTAATGTTTTTACCTACCTGTTCTAGATTGGCAGATATATTTTAAGATTTCTTGAATTCTACATCTCATCTTTTTTGAATGAGAATTACTTCTTTACTTTAGCGCAGTGTGAAATTTTCAGTGTAGATTTTTTTTAAATTACTGGCCTATCAGAACTGTTAGCCGCTGATTTTAAAGAGAGGTGGACAGAATTCTCAGGATTTGCCTTCTAGTTTTACTGTATATTTCTGTTTATACCACCAAAGGATAAGATAGGTCCTAAAGAGTCAGCTGAATCGCAAGAACAAGTTCCATGCCATCAGCACATGTCCCTTCCCAGTCACTGATCATAGTAGCACAAGAACAGAATGAAGCACAATGTCCATAGAAGCAAGGGTCTACCACACATGACCTAATGTTCAAAGTATGCAGTGGAGTCTCAGAGACAGTCAAATACACAGTAGCAGGGTGTAAGATGCAGGCAAGAGCAGAATATATTAACGTCACAACTAAGTATCTGACACATCTCTAGGTGGGGGACCCCCATAGAAGATCATGGAGAATAAGAGAGCTAAGATCCTGTAGGATTTCCAGAGCCAGAAAATAGGCAGGTACTATCCAATCAACCAGACATCATGGTAATAGACAAGGACCAGAAGGCAGAAACAGTCATAGATGTTGTAGTGCCAAGTAACATTAACATCAAAAAGAAAGAATATAAGAAGCTGGAGAAGTAACCAGGGCGTGTAGGAGGGGTGGTCCCACTAGTGGTAAGAGCAATTGGGGTTGTAACTCTCACCTTCAACAGATCCCAGGAATAACATCAGAATTTTCTGTTTAGAAGAGTACAGTTCTAGGAACAGTTAAGATACTGAGCAGAACCTTCAAACTCCCAGACCCCTGGTACTAAGATTGGGTGATACATATACTATCCAGTATGTGTGTGTGTGTGTGTGTGTGTGTGTGTGTGTGTATGTATGCACAGTCGCAATAAAGGGGATAAAAAAGGGTACATAGTTCTAACATATGAATTGAATATTAACATATGCAAAGAAAATGGCAAATAGCACAAGTGTGAAATGATCTGAACAAAGTTGCTGGAATCTAAGGGGTATTCAGTAGCTAATGCTATACAACAATAAAAAATGTGTTGGATAAGGAGAGGGTTTATCTATGATGGAATTCCATGTAGTACAGCAGTAAATCAGATATACTGTATTCAATCAATTTTAATTGTTTCTGCCTGAGGATGCTGTTTCTCCTTTAAACCATTGGTATACTATTAATAAATCCCCTTGAATCATATGTAATATTTTTTTTAAAAAATGATTAGGATGCATTGTTGGCATTATATGATTTGAGAAAAGATTTCAAGGATAGAGTCTTTCTTCTGGTTAAAGATAAGTATGGATATGTTCTTTTTTCCCCTCTGGGCCCACTATTTAATTAGTATACTTATGATTAAGGTTTGCCTGACAGAAACATTCCTTTTGAAATATTTGGAACATGACATCTTACAGATAGAGTATTTTTCCCTTTTGAACTTTAAATATCAGTACCTGGTAATTAAATTGATTTAGACAATGTCTTTGAAGGAAAAGGTTATTGCAGTAACCCAGTAATCAATGTATTATTTAAATACTAATCTTCTAAATTATAAAAACTTTTCATATCATAAAATAGTCCTATTTTTTCCTATTCATGCATTGCAGAAAAGATTATTTTAGTGCAATATTTATTTTCCATTTTTTAGCATTTACACGAAGTAAATAGCCAATATTTTAAATTTCTATGAATGTAGGCTTCATTTTATAATACTATAATAGAATATAGCACAATATAAGATCTATCAATTTTCTGGGAGTTTATGATACTAATGTTTTTGTATAATGTCTTAATAAAGCTTTTTTTTTTAACTAATATTGCATCTGCAACTATGAAAGCTTTTAAGCTGTGCAATCAGGTGATCTAGTACTTTAGTACATCAGTGTCACTTTTAAAGAAAAGAAGTCTTGGCAGACAACTTTATCATTTACAACATGACTAGGTAAGGTTATGCCCACTGTGCATAATTATGTTTAATTTATTTTCATTTTGCATAATAGCTGGACCTTACGTTAACAAACACCACTGGGGCCTCAGCTTGAAAATCTGTTTTTATAGTTAATGCAGAAAGCTACTAGATGAATGAAACTGATTGTGGTATCACACACAGTGGTATTTATTTCATAGTTACGAAAGTAAGTAATATAGAACCTCTCTCTTGGCTTAAATACATGTGGCTTGAATTCAAATGTAGCTATAGACTCAATTGACACAGAAGCCTGGTTTATAACTTAGCTGTGAACATCTCCAAGTATTTTTTTTTTAACACCGAAGAAGCAATGTTGCAAGCCACTCATCCATAACTTACTCAGCAAACTACTGTCTTTTTCTGCCTGGAAGAGTGAGAAATGGAAATTTAAATGATGGATTTCTTCTCTGGCAAGAAAAAGTTATCCTGTCACAGTAAAACAATATAATTGTACCAAATCTAACCATATTCGACCAATTAGTAATCATTCACAGAAAAAACATCAGCTACTCATCTATGCATGTCATGAACTGATCTGCAATTCATGAAAGCTTTCGCCATTTAATAAAATTTGTTAGTCAAAAAAGAGTTCCCAGGATTCTTTTGATTTTTTTTCCACAATAATTTAATTCAGACTCCTACAATAATTATATTTGGAGTCAATTGTAGCTGTGTTTCTTGTATTATCTCAATATGATTAGCATATTCTAATTGAGTTAAAAATTCAGATTCCATATTTCTTTTTAAAGAATTTTTCAACTGTTTCTTATTATATAAGTATTTTTACTTCTGCAAGAATTAACTTGCACCTTAAAGGATACAAATTTGCAAGATGACAGTTGTCCTACTAACAATAAAACTATATGAAGGACTCAAAAAAAACATCCATAAAATATATTTTTCCTTTGGTTTTTGAGTGTGAGAAATAACAATTAACTGTTATACATTAACAAATAACAGTTGAAGTATATATTGTATGTATGTAAGCATATGTGTGTGTGTATGTATGCGCCATCAAGGCTTATTTAGTCAGAAAAATAATAGGATGCAGTAACTCCTTTTTATTACTCCTGAACCACAAAAGTCTGAACCACAATGCAAAATCTTATTTTTTAAATTTGTTTATTTGTGATCAGTGTTCTATTTAGCCTGCTTATGTATATAGAAGTTTCTTGAAAGAGAATCCAAATTCATGATGTGGAAAATATAGTCATTCACATTTATGTAACTCTCTTTGGGAAGATACAATTGTATCCATAGAAACAAAGAACATATGCTCCACAAGTGACTTATGCACTCAGATTACACTTTATATTCTCCATATGAATGGCATTGAATAAGAAATATTATACATACATAAATTGCCTTTTCATGTGTTAAATATGTTACTATACTTTATAGATAATTGAATTCCAGAAAAATGTTGGTCTAGTCATTCTACAAAGTAAAAAGTTAAATCCTGGCTCTGTTTATAATTGTTGTCTGCAATCCTTTAGCTGAAGGATGTAATTGGTAATTAATTTAGTTTAGGTCTCAGTCAAACAGTGATAAAAAAGTTTAATAATTCAGTGGATAAACAGGAAGCATATGAGCAAAAAGGAAATTAGGAAATATTTGGAAAAGGGACAGCTGGTTCTCAAAATCACTGAAGTTAGAAAAAAAAACATTATAGTAAGACAATAAAGGCTGTAACAAGCAAATTTGTGTTATAACTGCAGACCAGTCTCATTTGAAGTGATTGAATAAGTCTGAAATTTTTGATGCAATTATTTTAAATGAGTGTATTAATACCACTATTTTTTCCAAAATCCATGATTCCACTAATATTTATATGTGTAATTTTTATTTATAACTGAGGATGCTGAAGCATAATTCTTAAATATATACATGATTCATACGTACTCATGCTGTGTTCATATTTGAATACTTGTATTGATCTGATTGCACATCCCCTAATTTTGAGTCTATTTCCATCAACTAGCATGATCTTCTGATTTAAGAGATCATTAGCTACTTTTAGAAATCTAGACTATAGAATATGCTATGCTAATTGGAATTAGCAGTAACAATAGGAAAGCAACAGCACCAGCACTTAAACTTAGATACTACTCCACAGTGCTTTATAACAATCTCTGGGTGATTTACAATGTCAGCCTATTGTCCTCAACAAGCTGGGACCTCATTTTACTGAACTTGAAAGGCTTGAAGGCTGAGTCAACCTTAAGCCTCTCAGGATTGAACTCCTGGCAGTGAGCAGAGCCAGCCTGAAATACTGCATTCTAACCAATGCACCACCAGGGCATTAACATATTTACATGGTATAAATTTATTAGCAATAAACGTTTTATTAATTTTCTGCATTAAATGCAAGCCAGGTTCTTTTTTTTACAGAGCCTTTAATAAGATAAATATATAAATAGTTCTATTTATTTATCTTTGTTTCAGTCCTTTGTCGAAAATAAGATCTCTGTCAAGATTGAAATGGATCAGGACTGTTGCAGCCATTTTTCCGTTTCTCAGTTTGCTACACAGTGTGAGGGGGGTGGAGGGAAAGTCTGGAATGTCAGACCAGACAACAACAGATCATCCTGTAGGAACCAAGGTCAACTCAACAGATGCTGGCCAGAAACTGAGGGGAGTTGCTGAGGAGATGCCAGAACACCTAATTGGGCAATGCTATCAGTGATCATAGGGAGGAAATTATTTATTATTTCATTATACTGAAACTGTGAAAAATATTTAGAGCTGGATTCAATTTCATGTACTCAGTGAAACAGTTCTTTGAGAAAGCTGAAAGTCTCAGAGTGCTGAATTGATTGAGTTCATTAGTTGGAACCTTGATATTAAACCATCACTCTCTTCTTAAGCTTTAATTAGCAATGCCCTAATATACTTTTTAGGCAAGGATATAAATAGGCCATGAATATGCTTGTGATGAACAAATTTATTAACAGTATTCTTATTGTGAACATTTTATTATATAATTAAAGGCTCAGTAAAGACCAGGATAGACATACAGATACAAACATATATACAATTGAGGTGCGATGGGGAGAACAAAAGAGGAATCCATGAAACTAATATACCCAATGTATAACTTATTTTAAGAATCTACTTTCCGGTTAATAAAAAAGCAGTATAGTTGAATTATTTAATAAATATAATTCCTGATACTTATCTATCAATAAAGAAATTGTGGCTTGTCAATCTATATAGAAACTGTGATATTATCACCCGTGATAGTGATGGTGACAACAATTTTGTAATGATCGTCAGAATATATGAAAAGTAATATTCTATATATACTTTTGGTAGGATGGTCATCTTGATTTTTACAGAATTCCATTTCTGTGAATATTCTGCTCTATTGGAAGTCAGGGCCTTATAGACTGCCCAATCTATCCTGGATTCTGAGTTTGTGAAACTGGATTGCTGCCCCAGTATACAACAAGATTACTATTCAAATAACAAGTTGAAGTTCGAAAAGCTTAATAATGAGAACAAGTACATTCACTAGATGAGCTGTTCAGAGCATCCAGACATGGGAGATGCTTCCGTTTTGTCCGATAAGCTGAGCTGATTTCTGAGGACATTCCTCCTTGAGGCTTGTCCTTAGTGTCCCCAGTTTTTGCTCAGCCTTTGTATGAGACACGCATACTTTCTTAGCTGGATTCTCTGAAAGCGAGGAAAATCAGTAAGAATCAGATCACAATTTATTGTTGAAAAAGGGGGACTCAAGTCTGATAAAAACATTACATACCTCTCGATGCTGATCTTATCACCAGCGGGGCATCAGAGCAGGGATATTAGAATGCAAGCCATTTATTTTAGTTTTTGGAAAAAGAAAACAAACGCAATGTGGGTAAGGTCAAAATGGATTGTTCTGGCAGAAAACCCCATCAAATATAATAGGGATAATAAACAAATCAATTTTCCTTTAGTATTTTTGATATTAGATCATAACTGTTGCCTCCATACCCACTGAAATGTCATTAGGGCTACTCTAAGTTTAATATAGCTTTGAAATCATAATATGGGTTTATCAAGCTGTGATCTTAGGGACGTTAACCTGAAATGTGAGACTGATTCTAGAGTTCCAAAATAACTATGATAAATAGTTAGATAGCCAATTTTAAATATTTTACAGTTTAATCACTACTTGAATGAATATTATTCATGCTTTATCTTGCAATAATCTTGAAACATTTTCTCTGGGTTAATCCATTTCAGATACAGTGCAATATTGTTGCACAATTATTACAATTACTTCATGGATATGCCAGAATAGTAGCAGAACATACAAGGAAATATTGTTTTTTGAAGATCCAAAGAACTGCATTTATGATAAAAAGTTTAGGTCTCATAAAGTTAGTACATTCTTCCTGCTTCCTTGCCCCATGTCTGTCTACATTTTTCTTCAAACAATACTTCTTTATTGCCATCATAGTTAGTTCTTCTATAACCTGAAGGCATTTGAAAGTAATATATTATTAGTAAGAATAAAGTTCAAATACATGCAGAAAAGATACAAATTGCCTTAGTAAACATCTACTGCTGAATCTTTCTGTGATATAATCACAACTTTGGTAGATTCCTTTTCAGCTATGTTAAAAACAGTTTTCAATAGTGTTGAGAAGAACATAAAACTATATATTTTATGAACAATTTGATTAGTCACAATAAAATAATGAATTTAGATGCAGGAAAAGATGTGTATGGGAAAGAGGTAAGAAAACTAGTCTGAATAGATCTTGTAAAATGTTCAGACAATGGTAATAGTCTACTTAGGAGTCATAAATGGATTAGATTTGAATGGAAGTCATGAAGTTTCCTATATAAAAGATTTAGGTGGGGGAGCACAATGAATAGTAACATAATATATTAATTGAGCCATAAATGTGATAATCCTTTATCTGACATACTGACTTAAATCATGATTTTCGGCTTACTCCTTTGTACTCTTAAGTTTACTTTAATATTGATCATTGTAAATGAATTTGAATAATTCAATGATGAACTGCTTCCTCAGGCAGATAATTGCCTGATTAAAGGGATTCTCCCCCCACCTAAATCTAAAGACCAAGTATGTTGGTAGTGATCTAGAGGACGCCTTGTCCCAAGTTCTGCAGTGCAAAGAAGATAGAAAAATAAAATGTCAAAGTATATACAAAAGTATAAAAGTCTAGAGTCTCTCTAGATGAGATGGGTAGCACACCAATCATATAAATAAATAATATGTCAAGTTAAAGATGACAATATTAATTTATGATCATATGCAAACAGTACCTTGGGTCACCCAAACTATTATTGGTTTTAGATGCTTTGTTTGCATAATGAATCTGCAGAAAATCTGGTATCTACATACTTAGGTTGTCTGTTAGAACAATAAGATAATACATATTTGTTTTTCTGCATATTTCATGTTTTGTTTTGCATGTTTCACAAATCCTGACAGAATTTGTTATAAACGTTATAAATGAATTTGCAATAAAACTGAATGTTTTAGCACTGATTTTCATTCAGTGAGACAGTCTCAATAATGCAATTGCAAATCAAAATTTGAAAGACCAGGGAAATATTATCAAAGCACATTCAACTCAGGAATAGAAATAACATATCTGTGCTTTCCAAAAGATAATTTAATTTGCAATCTTACATTTGTTTTCTTTGCAGTACTGAATTCAGTGAAACTTACATCTTGTGAGGAATTGCAAAGTAAAACAAGTATAAATTACATGTAGAAAAATACTGATGAATCAATCTGAATTGAATGCATTGTGTATTTAATTTTACATATGTTCAAATTGTTTTTAAAGGCTATATGTCCAAGCAAATATGTGATTGACTTTAAATACATCCCACCCTCATAAATGTCCAGTTTTTATTTCAGTATTGCCTGTGATTTTGTCATATTTAAATAAAAACCTGAAATACTCTATATTTTCAACAGCATTAAAGTTGGAAGTTTAACAATTATATTATTTTCTTGTATAATTAAAAAGATCATTACTTCAAATAATTGCATTATTTTTGTTGTTCTATTGTTTGTATAAATAATACAGAGTATTTCAGGATACTTCCACCCTCCTATTTTCCAACAAGTCTTCCACAGACCTTGAAAACTGTAAAGGCTCAACTTTAATTTTGAAGAAAGGAGATTAGTGCATAATAGTTATGTGGGTTAGAGGTTGCCAGATGTTTTAAGGGAAGTGGCTAATTAAAATTCTTTGTATGTACTCATTTTTTCTCAATTACATTAACTAATTCATATTTTCAACATGTCGTCATTCCACAACTTAGCTTAATGCAACTTCACTGTTACTGGTAAAGGCAAAAAGATAAAGTCTTTTTTTTTATTTTAGTGATGAAATTATCTTAAATTCCATAAATTATTCGTAAAAAGTTTATTAAAGTTTTTAAGGAACTTTTTTCAGAAAAGGTACAACACAAAAAAATAGAAATAATCACGATATTTTTACTAAAAAATAGCAGTAATATTCTGCTTAAATTGAGATTATTATATTATTTTGTAAACTGGAACTGACCATTAAGAAATTAATAATTCTACTTTCACAGAAAAATGTTTTCATATTTTCCTCTAGTGGCAATGTCAGCTTTGGAAGCCATATTGAGATTCAATGCTCACACACTGCCACAATTGAGCCTGAGAAAGTGGGAGGGAGGAATTCATTTGAGTATATCTAGTTAGACAAAATAAAATTCTTTTGCTGGTTCAGGGTCACTGAGTGTGGCACATAATGAAATGGGAATCTTATTTTAGGATGGATGGTGCTTGAACCATGTGATGTGATGATGGCTAAGGGGGAATGGATTTGTAGTTTTGAATTTCGCAAGGAAGTTCGAAACTTTCATATTCAGAATTCCACAGATGTTACTATCCAAATAAAGGAACCTTTGAGAGATATCGGTCTCGGAGTTATTGGTTGGAATGGAGGGTTGCTGGAGCACTGACAGGCAGTGCATATCAGCAGTACTTATCAAATCATAATCAGAAATAATTTTATATGCTATTTACATCAATTAAATAGTTTCAAAACATGTTGTTTCAAATATTTTCTTAGAAGTAGTAAGACATGTATCTATTTATTTCATTGTTCTTTCAGATCTATGAATAAACAATATCTTTAGTCATGAATATACATTATAAACTTGAATTATATTACAGTATTATATTTGAAGCTTATGCCCATAATTATATTTGAAGCTTATGGCTCTAATTTATCTGGAAATATATTTCAAACTAATTTGTGCATGTATTTTAACTGAAGATTCCATTTATATAAGTTTTGATTTTTCTTCTGCCTTATTAAATAGCTTATTTACTCAATTTATTATTAGATCATTTCATTTCCTTCTACCCTAAGCTTCCTGTTTCTACATAGTATTTCTTATCAAGGGATTTTATGTCATTTTTTCCCCTTGCCATAAGGATAATTCAGCTAGTATTACTGAGCAACAACTACATTTACCCAAATCTAGTTAATGGGAGTCAGAAGAATGAAGGTCCACTTCAAAACTCCACTTTCCATATCAGAGAAATTATTCCAGAATTCCTACAAACATATGAAGACATTTCCTAGCTGCTGGGTTCACACATTTTGCTAATATGTGTGACAAAAACCTATACTTGCTTCAGCTGAGTAAAATATGGCATATGATATAGACTTTAATGTTAAACAGTAAAGTGGTTTGTTAGTTTTCTTTAAAGTTAATTGTTTGTTTACAAACTAGCATGACACCTGATCATACACATGAAGCAGGCTGAAATTAGAACAGATACAGTACAAAGATATAAAATATATTCATTTTTCTGTGTGTATCTGGCTTTATAACCATAATAAGCATACTGCAGTTATAAGTTATAAAAATTAAATTTGGTTGTTAACTATGCTTATGATTAGGAATATCTATGTTCTAGGATGGAATGCACTAGAAACATTTTTTAAGTAAATGAAGTCTATATGAGTCAGTAAAGCCAGATTTAATTTGAAGAAATTTAGACTATTACTTCCACCAATAAAAAAACTGCTTTTTGCGGGCAGCTGCCGTTCATATGATAAAACACAGATGTGTGACTAGCTGTGTTTACTTTACTACAGGGATCATTGTAATTTACAATTGCCAAGAGTCTGCATCTCTGCACATTAAGGTATGTCACAGATGTTGGCTTTTCACCCAGCAAAGCCATGGAAACATTTTTACTTGATATAGAGGATATGGTTAAAATTATATTTTGATCAGATTTTTTTAGAATTGATCGCATTATTTGTACTTTAGGTTTGTTGCCTAACTCATGAAGTTGCAAGGAATCTTCTTTTTAGTACTAAAAATTATTCAGATAAAATATAAAGGGATAATTTTTTTTGATAAAGTTGTTATTTTCTATCAAGCCAGTTTAAGAACATTTTTCCTGCATAGAAAAAAAGAGCATAATCTGCAAATCTGGATTAAGTTCTATTATTTTGACATATTTAAAATTATATCAGTGTTAATATAGACTATGCATTCAGGGGTAGGATTCAAAAATCCCAGCAACTGGTTCGCTGCCCATTGCTCGGTGGATGTGACCATGGTGGGTGTGGCCTACCAAAACTTTCTGTTTCCGGCTTCTGGTGGGCCTCCTGAGCCCGTGGGAGGCCATTTTTGCCTTCTCTTAGGCCTCTGGGAGGGCAAAAATAGCCTCATCTGGGCTCTGAAGGCTCATCGGAAGCCAGAAACAGGCCTGTTTTGCAACTTCCGGTTTTTCCTGTAGAGCTGTTTTTCATCATCCCAAGGGTCCGAAGGCTTCACCCGTGCCTCTGAGAGGGAAAAAACAGCCTCCCCCGGGCTCTGGAGGTCCACTGGAAGCCAGAAACAGGCCCATTTTTCCCATTCCCAAAGCCTCCGTGCGGACCCTGCACTTGCCTCCATAAAAAATGGGCTGCGTGGAGACTTCTGGGAGGGGAAGGGAGGGGTGGGCAGGGTTGAATACCCATTGAAATACCAGTTGAAATACTGGTTCGGTGAACCAGATGTAACTTTAACATCCGGTTCGCCCAAACAGTCTAAACTGGTAGAATCCCACCCCTGTAATGCATTTCATTTAAGTATATGGGTGAAAAAGATTATTTTATTTAAAAATTATTATTAGCCTAATTATTTAGAATCAATTGCTTCATATACAAAATTATGATAACAAAATATGTTTTTGGGATATATGGATCAACCTAAACTGGTATATTTTTATTTAATGTGTAGTTGCTTACTATTCTGTTCTGTCATATATATATTTTTACATATATATATATATATATATATATACACACACACATACATACATACATACATACATACATACATACATACTTATAAAAATAATTTGAGCCAAAGAGAATAGACATTAGAAAATTCCATATATGAATGGAATCTGAATTATTTTACTCTAAAAGATAACAACAGTAGATTTTTATATCCCAAATAATAATAATAAAACATTCCCAAGAATTCTATATCTATACCTTACCTTTATATTCTTCTGACAATATGAATGATTCTGGAAATCTACAGTCACAGGATTACATGTAACCATCAGAGCATTAAAAACCATTGATGCATTTGCTGAGCACTGGAATCCTACTTCCCCATCATTTTGAGGCAAATGTGTGACAGTAAACATATGTTTGTATGCAGACACATGAAAAAAAGAATATTGTTTTCATGTATATGTTTTTCCCCCAATGGAAGTTAGCTAATTCGATGTCTGTCAATGCAACAATGTAATGTTCTACAGAGATTGACTTACTTACAGAATTTCATTTAAACACTTCATATACACCACCTTGCCACAGATGGATGTAGACATCATACATATTTATTTGATTCTTTGTCCCAAAGTATAAAGTTCCAAATTCACTGGATAGATTCTCTCTATGCATTAAACAAAATCCAATCAGAGTATCTTTCTGTATCTACCTTCTTTGATTCATTCTTCAACTTAATAATTATACTCCTGACACTGATTACAGTCTTTTTTCTATTATACCTAATAGTAATAGTGTAGTACCTCAAGACTCATTCTTTTAAAAAAGGCTTTATTAATCAATAGCAGCTATTAGTGCTCCTTTTAAGGTTATTGGTACGAGTGCAATCCTGGAACTTCAGATTTTGTATCTTTATTTTATAAAATTATTAATATTTTAAATTCTTCTTCTCTAGAAATTTAAATTCAGTCAATTTGCATAGATGTAATTTCTTTGGAATTGTTAGGGATACACCCTAGCAGAATCTGCACGGCAGTCAGGCAGGCAGGCAAAATATGTGAGATAAACGTTTTTGTAGCTTACACTCAGTAAAACAGATACAAAGTGCTAGTTAAATAGTTTATTCCAGTAAGAGTTATAGCATAGTCAAACAGTCCATATATCATTCACTAATTCAGTCCATCCAGGGATTATTCAGTTGCAAATTCCAGTGTCGAAAAAGAGAGTTCAGTAAACTTACAAATATCAGTCCAGTAATATATCTCCTCGCAGTAGAGATATAAAGAAGTCACACCTCCTTTCTTCCTCTAGCGTTCAGCAACTCAGCAGTAGGGAAAACATGCAGTTAACAAACCATCAATCCAGTATAGTCAGTCAATCGTCAGGAATCTTGCTCCCTCTTATGGCGGTTCAACACCGCACCCAAAATTACATGCTTTGCAGTTTAAAGTGACACACACTTAAACTTACTATCATAGTTTATATATATTATTTTACCCAAACTATGTTAGGTAACCTATGTTATTCCTAACAGGAATGTACAAATATTTTACATTCCAATTTACTGGAAAACTGCCAAGTAATAGATCAGGCCTGTCTGGGATAGTGCAACCCCATCCAGAACTAAGATAAAGTCCTGGATCTAGAAGCTCCATAGACACAAAGCCATTTGGTCTTGCTAGGGTTCAGCTGAAGCCTGCTGTCCTCCATCCAGGTACCCACAGCCTCTGGGCAATATGAAAGGACAGCAACAGCATCACTTGGATCATCAGAAATGGATAAGGAATTACATGTTATCAGCCTACTGAGGTACTTCAATCCCTGGAGGCAAATGATTTCACTCAACAGCTTAAAAAGTGGAGAGAGTACTGAGTGCTGTGACATGCCACAAAGAAAAAGCCATGGGCTGGACCTCTCACTCCCTATCAACAGTGATTAGGACTGGCTTTGAAAAAGATCTTGGAGCATAAAACTACACCACCTAGCCCAAAACCCTGCAGCTGTCCCAGGCTGCCTAGACATTAAGGAGAGCAAGGATGATTGCAGTACCTGAATCATGCTCTTACCAGAGATCATTGACAAGTGCACCAAAGCTGTTTTTGTTCCATAACCAGTCCTGAATCTTAGATGGAAGCAGTCTAGATAATCCGTTTCATCCAGTCCAATCTGTCTGAAGCTGCCAAGCAATCATCTTTTCTACCAGCTTCCCTAATAAGAGATAATGGGAAACTAAATGAAAATTATCCAGACAGGTGGGATCAAGTGAAGTTTTTTTAAGGAACAGGTGAACCAGGGCTTCCTTAAAAGTCCCTGGGAATATTTTTTTCTGAAGTGACAACTTTATCACTGCTTCAACCCACCTGCTAGTCACCATCCTGGAGGCTGTCACCAACCAGGCAGGAAAAGATCTAATTGACAGCTTAGTTATACGGACAACATTGAGGACCCTGTCCACTTTATCAGGTTAACAGGATCAAACTTTTCCCAGGTAACTGGGTAAGACCTTTTCCCAGGCATTTCACATAGACCTGTATCATACACGAGTTCCAATTGGGAAAAATTCCAAGTGACTTTGCTATCAAGTGTGCATTTTTCTATGCAGCTTGGAAGATGACCATCCAAGTTCTCGGTCCAACTGGGTTCTCTGTCCAACTAGAGGAACCGGATCATCTGGAACAGGACTGCAGGGTGACACTGCAGATGCAATAAGGGTAGAGGAGTAATGCTGATTCACCTTTCTTACTACCATGTACTAGGTCTTCATAGCAACTCTACAGTGTGCTAATGACAGTCATCCTTCATTTTCTTCCAGCGGCACTCCAGGCATTTCTTAACCCTTTTCAGAACCTGCAACTCCTCTGTGAACCACAGGAAGAGTTGGGAGAAATGGGTCAATAAAGACTGCATAAATGTGATCCTGTCCAGACCCCTGGCCACCTTTTGATTCTGGGATGTTATCAAGGGTTCAGCAGGGCTGTGCAGCAAATGTTTAGCAACTATTCAGTGAAGACATTTTGTAAGAATGCTTATGCAAGGCTAGACTTAGCTAAAGGATGATGCAACAGGAAAACATTTCCTTCTTACTCCATTAATTTTTTCTGCTTTGTGTGGTGTTTTGTACATCTTCTAGCATAGCCCTCAATGGGAAATAACCTCCATGATTTGTCATGTCTCATGCATAGAACACTTTTCTGAAGCAAAGCAGCTGTGCTATTTCATAGAAGAAATGATGTATTGTTGCTCTGTGAAATTGTTTCCCATATAAAAAAGAGTTCAGTTTTAGAGGATCTAGAAAAACTAATCCTCATATCATGAAAATCAGTGCCAAACCTCTGACAGTCACTGAATATATTTTATTTATATTCATCAGTTACAAGAGTTGTAACATCCCCATGCCTAAATAAGGCTGCTTGCAGATACTGTATTGCAAGTATTGACAACCACTATATTCTACATTGGGGAAGGAAATGGGAACCTTCTTTAAAATTTCTCATGCTTAAAAAAATTGAAAATATTCATAGATACTCTCTAGTGCATAGGCAAAGCATCATATTCCACATTGGAGAGAAAGGATACAAAAGTTGGAGTGGTACAAAGGCTCTACTTGTCAAAAATGCCACCTGCTCCTTAAACAGGAGCTGCAAATCTAAAAGGGCTCCCAAACTGGGAATAAATTCTGTTTGATGAAGCACTTACAGCATTCAAAATCAATGATAAATCACTAGAATGGGAACCCCCCTCCCAACTCACAGCTCCTTGGTTTTGGTAGGTTTGAGCCAAAACTGATTCTTCCTTATCTAATCCTTCACAAGCTTGAAAAACTGGGGGAAAATTTGGATGCATCATTTGGCCAGCTGCTGCAGAGATGTAGAGGTAAACAACATCAGTATAATGATAGCATTCAATCATTTTAGGGGGAAGTATAACATCCAGATATTCATACCAAATCTACTATTATTTGTAACTAGTTTGCTTTTAACAAGTCCAAACTCATATTCAATTTCAATTTGAATATATTGTA
Source organism: Pseudonaja textilis (assembly GCF_049901715.1). Classification (NCBI taxonomy): domain Eukaryota; kingdom Metazoa; phylum Chordata; class Lepidosauria; order Squamata; family Elapidae; genus Pseudonaja; species Pseudonaja textilis. The sequence goes on from NC_141996.1 coordinate 42,734,998, forward strand.
ACTACTTTCCAATCATTTTTATATGTTTGACAGTCTAGGAATATTCCAGTGATATTATATTATTCTGTTATAAAATAAAAGTTATGAATTCATGCTGTTATACAAGAACATTTTATACAATCCATTTCAGTGGATTGAATCTAATTTATTTTTTTATTTAAAAATAAATACTAAAATGCATGCAGAATAGTGGTTTAATTATTGATTAAATAATCTCAATTTGTGTATATTATTTTAAAAAAAAAAGCCTTTTAGTTTTCTATTTTGCTATACACACATTTTTCTTTAAAGAGTAGCCAGGAATCCTTGAAATGTTCAAAGGTGTATCACATATTATCATTGTTTAATGGGATTGTACTCCAGTTGAATACACATAGAACCGCCATATTCTTATCTAAGGAATGATGTCAACCCTCCAATCAGAGTAGCTTACAAACAGCCTGCCTTTGTGCTTATTAGTTTGACTGCGACTGCATTTTATGCTAGAGGTTTCAGTTTTTACCAAAGCAGCTCCATAGACAGTTGCTACCGGCTTGTATTCTGTGCTTCACAAAAAGAACACATTAAAACAGCTAGAATCCCTAGGGCAAATGGAGGAGATTAAGTAGCCTATTCTTGCAACAAAATCCTGAGCATACAAAGGTTGATATTGTGTATTCAATGCACTATCTCTTTTTAGTACTGAAGTTTACTATTGTCCTGCCTGATTCCAGTTTATAAAGTGTTTGGAGGCTTTGTGTAATGGTTCACTGGCATCATCAGTGACATCCGAGTGTGGGAACTTTTTGAAATAAATATAATGCCTGTCTAAGCTTACTCAGGTTTCCTCGCACTTCATTTGGTTTTGGTTTGGATTTGCAGTATACTTTTAAAGTCCACTGTTTGTTTGTTTGTCTTTACTTTTCATACACTGCAGTGCTTTGCAATTGTACATGGTCATTCTGATGTACATACTTGTGGAGATGACAATTGTGAAAATAGGAATTAAAAATACAAAGTATTAATTAGAAGTATTTAAAAGAATTAATAGAAGGTCCACTGATTTGAAGTAGAGGTATTAGTTTTTAAATTTATTTAGGTAGCCCAAAAATTTACAGATTATAAATTCAGCAGTTTCATGTATTTTTTATGATACACTCTTAGTGTATGAACTATTAGAAAGTGTATTTCATCAGGCCAATCATGAGCACACACAAAATAGAATCATGGAAGTTTCAGTGTATCACATGCATATTCCTTTTACATTCTTAATCCATAACATATGAATTTGTGGGGAATACAAGTTTGTTTTAGGAATTATATAATCTTATCTTCAAAAGCCATGTGGGAAATATGTGTAACATCATACAACAATATCTAGATTCTCTAGTATAGTGATAATCAGTTTTAATTGTAAGGGATTATTTTCATATATACAGACCATATTTTGTGTAATTTAGATTACTACTATTTTTAAATTTTAGATTATTTTGTTATTTTAAAAAATAATTAATTTATCCAAAATACTTGAGAAAAAGAAATTCACCCAAAAAGTCATTTGTGACTTTTGTCAAATTTCAAATTCAGTTTCTAATGAACAAAGGTACTAATATTTCTTCTTTTATGTTGGGTAAAAACTGAATCAAGTTGTGGTTAAAGGGTAATACGTACTGTTTTCTTCCCTAAAAACAAGTACATGCTATTTAATGAAAATACAAGTATTTACTTTAATATTATACTTAGAATATATGTTCTCCTTATATAGAAACAAGATATTCAAACTTTTATATCAGGTTTTGAATTTCTACCCAATGCCAAGAATGGATTGTTACTTTTGAATGTTACCAGAGTGATAATGGGATGATTTATAGAGAACTAATTGAAAATAAATCAAATCATGTTTTCTTAGTCAGAACACAAAGTCTGATTTAGGAAATAGGTTTAAAGCTGATTAAAAGATCAAGTTTTTATTTTGAGATAGTTTCTTATTTCTATGTTGTTCCTGAATGTTCAGCTTATGATGACAATGACTGGCAAAAAATACTTTGCATTTGTTTCATTATAAAATTGTAATATTTGCAGTAGATCCTGTTCTTCAAATATATAGACTTCAAGTGAGGCTCATAAAACTTCTCATTCTCTATATTCAGAGTTGTCAAGACAACTTTTTTTTTAAAAAAAAAAACTTTTAATTGTCAAATGATAAATCTAGCATGTATCCTCATATTTGCATCTTTCTATAAAAAGTATTGACATGCTCCATTCAAAATTGATTTGCTGTGAAATGGATTATTGAAATTTATTAAAAAACATACTTGTACCTTTTAAAAATATAGCTTCTTTTCTTTTGAATGATAAAATTAAGAAAAGATTCTTTTGACAGCTGTTTTTAGAATTTATCCCAGGATCATTTTATCTTCAAAACACTCCTTACATAAGCACAACATTAATTAACTACTGAAGCACTAAATACCAAGGCCTTCCATAATTAAAATAACCGATCAACTGCAAAAAGTGAATCTGTATATACATTTTCTTAGATAACAGGGTTTGTTTTTTTTTTACTACTGTCTGGCTAGTACTTAAACTATGGGTAGGATCCTCTGTAATAATTTAAAAACAGAAACAGAGCTCTGTTTCACAATAAGGTCATGAAAATCTTTCAAGTCTAATTTATGAGAGTTTTACATCAATGTATTTCATTTTTTCCCCCAAATTCTTTCAAGAAAGACCAATTATAACATAGGTATTAGCTCATTAATGAATTTAAATTGCTGCCTACAAGATAACTAACAACCTAATTAGATGAAAACTGAAAGAATAATTGTGCTATGCTATAATAAATACATACAGAAATTCAGATGACTGGATGTTTTGTTTTGTTTTAATGCACTGTTTACACTAATAAGAAAGAGATGTTATTATTTTTAGACATTATTACATTTATAGATACTGTACATAAAATTAGAAGATAGAATTGTTCAGTCTTGTACTGAAACAAACATAAATTCCAAATGAACTATTTTCCTAAATACATTGTGTAAATATCTAGATAAAAATACAGATATGAATGCTTCATTTCCCCCCCAATATTGGGAATATTATGAGTTTCCAGAAAATTAATGCATATTGTCAAGCTTTGCTCCAGACATAGTAATTAATGTTGACTATTCAGACATTTAATTTTACATTTATAACTTGCTTGTCAACAGATCGGCCACAAACACAATAAGACTAGAATAGTTACTTTAATGCAGAATAGAATAACACCATAAAGAGGTAGTCCTCAACTTGCAACCAGAATTGGAACCAGAATTTTTAAAGAAATTACTTATCTTTAATGCTTAATACTGTTCAAATTCTATCTAGAATGAGTCTTTTTGCTACAACATAGTTTTAATGTGAATTGTTCATCCATTCCTATCTCTGCCATTATCCCGTTCTGCTCCATATTTGAGCCCATCTGTGAAATAGACAAGGAAAATGTGGAAATGAGTCATAAATCCCATGCTATTTAACAGAAACTCTATTCAACCATTAAAAAAAAAAAGCACTAAGATCCAAGTCAGGATCTATTTTTCTTTAATATCAAAATCCCCTTCCACCTAGAAAACTTGTTTAATGCTCATTTTTTTTAAAAGAATGCTTTCCAATATTTAGTTTAAACAAGTATTTCTTTATTGTCTGTAAGAGGCCTAAAAATGAGTGTATTTTAAAAAGCATATAATTTTTGTACATTATCGAGCCTATACAAATTTCCTATTGAGACAAGGAACAAGTTAATGTTCAGAACATAATATACAAACTATTGATCGCACCAGCTGGTACCAAAATATGGAAAATGAATTTAGTCACAGCCTTAATGTGAAATACGTGAAAGTAGTATAAATGTTCAATTTTTTCCCCTTAATTCCATGGGTGAATGTTTAAGATGCTTGAAAAATTGTCAACCATTTTAAAGTTATATAGAAAACATATTCCTATAACATAGGAATCTGTTATTGGATTAATAACAGAAGGCTTCAAATGTATTTAAATTCAAGCAATACTTATTGTATCCTATTTTATCAGAGTTCCAGACTCTCTCCCAATATATTTTTAAAACTAAAACAAAAACAGTGGTGGTAATGTCATTTAAAAGTAACACTAAAATACTGAAATCTTAAACTAGCAAAATTCTGTGGATAAATATAACATCATCACAACTTTTTAAAACACAGATAGAATGGGATAAATGAATGGGATAAATAAATGAGCTGTTCAGAGCATCCAGGCATGGGAAGGTGCTTCTGTCTCTCATTCAATAGGCTGAGCTAAATTCCTTGGGGCTCCTCCTTAGTGTCCCTAGTTTTTGTTCAGCCTTCATTTAACAAAGGCACATTTCCCTTGGCTGGATTGTCTGGAAGCGAGTGTGAGAAGAAAATAACATTAAAAAGGTCAGATCATAACTTCAAGGTGTAAAAACAGTAAGTCATGAATTTTAAAAGATCAGTATAGTCCCCAACGCCACGTTTAACACCAGCTGGCTGTCGGAGACTTTCAGCCCTCAGTGGTGCTCAAGCGCCTTCGAGCCACCACCTATTCAGTTTCCCTTAGGCTGTCATTACAGCTTAAAGAAGCGTCCGAAGCAATTAAGATCAGCTGGCTGGCGGAGTTTCTAAAAGCTCCGTATCAGGCTTCAGGCGCTCTACGATTGGAGCGGAGCATGGAAGATTCAAAGCGCAGCAATTTCAGCACTAAATTGGAAAAAGCAGCTGATGCCATTTAAATAGATCTGCTGGCTGTTGGAGAACTCCTAGCTTTCAGTGAGGGCATTAATGGCTCTTATGGAGGCTCAAGTTGCATAGTTCTCTCTGTGGTTAATTTCCCCAAGGAATTCACTTCATCACAAGGGGGAGAAGCGTAAGAGCTTTCCCTCTCCTCAGCAAGCCAAAAGGCAGTTTCCTGCTCTTTCCAATCTCACGCTGGGTGATTCTGCTTACAAGGAAAAATTGGGCGCCAAAACAAGCAGCAAACTGCAGGCGCCTTTTTTTCCTATTTAGAAAAAAATAGAAAATTGTGCTATAATTGATGGCTCGACAGAGGTTTGAAATCCTAACTGGATAAAGGCTGTAGGGACATTTTCACTGTGGGCCGATAAGGACAGCCCAGAAATAATTTGAAATTTAGTGATGGTTATCATTAGACCCACTTATTACTGAATAACACTAAATAAGTTGGCTGCAAGTTTAGTCAGCAGAGTAACAGTTATTACCCAGGCCTGTGACCACCTGTGCATTAAAGCTGTTAGACCCAGGAAAAACAGTATATTATTTCAACTTCTGGCTATCATATCTGGGCAGATCAGGGTGAATCCTTCTATTTGGCACATTTGGTTTTAATTAGATATATACTATATTATTTAAAAGGGGGCGAGTCAAATTAATTACATATTAAGGAACCTCGGCCCATTCCAGAGCAGGATCCTGAGGCTTGCTAACCATCTCTAATTGTCAAACCTCATACTTTTACAGCTCCGGTATCCAGGAGTTGCAATGGCAAGTGGAAGCTCTATTAGCTCCACTGTTTCAGGCTGTAAAGCAGCAGCCAGAAGGGCCATGGCCAAAACCCAGAGCAGGACAAGGGGTTCAAAGAAAACTTCCAATGCTGAGGAGAAAGACTCCAAGAGACGTCAAAAGGCATTAGACAAACACTTGAAGAAGTGTCTTCATGAGGCTGAAAAGAACAAACATACATTGTCTCCTCCAAGAGTCACTCCTGTTTCAAACCCCATTCCAGTTCCTCCTGCCAATGCAATCCAGGCACAGTACCATCTTGGCAGATCAAGCAGATGCTTCAGCTACAACATCTGCACCAAGAAGGGTCCCTGAGGCCACATCCACCCCCACGACAGCTGGTCTTCACACAGAGGATCATCTTCCCCCAAAAATTCCTCCACATATGAGAGTTTGGATGGAGCAAGTTATCAAACAAGGCATTGCAGCAGGAGTGCTCCTGGCAAGGCAACAACATGCAGGTCCTCATCATTACCTTCAATCTCCACAGTCACTAGGCAGAGCTGAATCCATTCAACTTCAGGTACATTCCCAGGGTGCAAATTTCCCAATAGCTCACATGCCCGACCAGGACATACAATGCAGGGAAGACCAAATAGACAAGCTGTAACAAATCATGTCAGTATCCTTTCAAGACAATGATTCATCCTTGTCTGAGGCAGATCAGCTAGAGAAGGATATGTTGGAAGATGAGGGTTTAGCCCCCGATCAACCTATTTTCACAGGACCCACATCTATTTAAGTCTTTACTATTCAAGGCAAAAAATACCGCATGCCTTGACAGTCAGAACACTGCCTCCCAACTGCTTCAGTGCAGGAGAAGTCACAGCTGTTCAGTTAACCGATCATGGACCTCTTTGCCTTGCCCCTCAATGCACAGCTCCCAAGGTTCATTTCTAGATTTCCAACACAAGGAGTGGAGGGAGTCAATGCTCTATGCTGCACTGGCCTCGAGGTTTCTTGTATGCCTTCCCTCCCATCCCGCTGATTCCCAAGGTGATTAAGAAACTCCTAGAGGAGAAAACAGAACTGTTGTTGTTGGTACCATATTGGCCCAGACGCCCATGGTTCGCGGATGTCAGGGATCTTTCTATCACAGAGTCATGGAGAATCCTGCCAAATAGAGTCTTACTCACACAGGGTCCAATTCAACATCTGGACCCACAATGGCTGCACCTAGCCGAATGGCACTTGAGCGGAGATGTCTTTAAGGCGTCCAATAAAGTCATCTCTATGATCCAAGTGGCCAGATGTCCTTCCACGACCATATATACAACGCCACCTAGAACATCTTCCGCAGGTGGTGTGACAGGATAAAATTAGACCCCACCTCTCCATCAGTGGCGCAAATACTGGACTTTCTCCAGGAAGGTTTGGATAAAGGACTCTCACCTAACACTTTATGTTACAGTTGGCAGCTCTAGCCCTGGTCATTACCTATGGTGAGCTAAGATTCCTCACTCATCACCCAAGAATACACAGCTTTCTCCACTAATCTGAGACCCACAGTGGTCCACAAATACCCCACCTGGGATCTAAAGAAAGGTTTCATAGCACTCACAAAACAACCCTTTGAGCCTCTGAAAACCACAAGTCTCCATCTACTCATGTTTAAGGTGGTGTTCTTGGTGGCGATAACATCTGCCAGACAAATTTCTGAGCTAGCCGCCCTGTCAGTAAGACAAGACTTCTGCATTTTCCATTCTGACAGAGTTGTCCTTCACTTAGATCCAACCTTCATTCCCAAAATTAATTCAGCCTTCCAAAGAGCACAGGAGTTGATACTCCCCAACTTCTGTCCCAGACCATCTCACAGTCTAGAATGACAATGGCATCTATTAGATGTACGACATGCATTCCAAACCTACATAGACCGGACTGCCTCCTGTCTCTTTTCAACCTGCTACTCAAGGAAAAAAAGTCACATCATCGACAGTTGGCAGGTGGCTACGAGCCACGATTGCAAAGACTTACAAGACTCAATCATTGCCCATGCCTACTGGTATTATAGCACGCTCAAGTAGGAGTGCTACATATTGGTTGCTTGGGTGACTCAAGTGTCGATCCAAGAAATATGTAGGGCAGCAATGTGGGCTTCACCGTTGCCTTTCATAAGGCACTATAAGCTGGATGTTTCTGCTTCCGCAGAAACAGCTTTCAGAAGAGTTTTACAACAGGTCCACATATAACTAAAGCGGGATCCCAAACCAGATGGAGACGCTCCCATAGGACATGCCAGCTTTGGTATGTCTCATGCCGGGATGCTCTGAACAGCTCACCTGGAGAAGGGGCATTGGTGCTTACCTGATACGCCCATTCTCTGTGAGCTGTGAAGAGCATCCAGCTACACCCAGAGTCCGTCTGGTGGGGTCCAATTCTGGCCATGTCTACAGAGCAAAGGTGAAGGATAATGACAATGAACTTATCACTTCGACTTCACCAAAACTGGGGACACTAAGGAGGAACCTCAAGGACAGAGGTGGTATTCAGCAGGTTCTGACCAGTTCTGGAGAACCGGTGGCCGAAATTTTGAGTAGTTCAGAGAACCAGAAAATACCACCTCTGACTGGAGAGTTTACAGTATCCTTCCCCTGCCACACCCACCAAACCACACCCACAGAACCGGTAGTAAAAAAAATTGAATCCCACCACTGCTCAAGGAGGAATGCCCTCAGAAATCAGACCACCCTATCAAATTAGAGACAGAAGCACCTCCCCATGCTCTTCACAGCTCACAGAGAATGGACGTATCAGGTAAGCACCAATGCCCCTTTTGCCAATCTATGATAGTGCCTATTATTCTATGGCCTTTTATATTAGTAAGTAGAAATACTTTTAAACCACTGTGATTTTCAGCCTTTGGGTTTTGTTTTGTTTTAACTCTATGAAATAAGACCCATGATGGCAAGCCTATGGCACATGTACCACAGATGGCATGCAGAGCCATTTGTGTTGGGCATGCGAGCCCCAGCCAAACTTACCTGCACTGAGCAGGCAAGAGCCCCCCAGCTGATTTTTGGCCTGTTTGAGGCCTTTTTCGGCCTCCAAGAGGCTCAAGGAAAGCCTCTGCAGCCTCGGGGAGGCTGAAAAATGGGTCTTCCAGAAATAACAGAAGTGCTGAAACCAGACGTGCTGAAACCGGAAGTGACGAAACAGGCCCATTTTTCAGCCTCCAAAGGCTGCAGAGGCTTCCCTCAAGCCTCTGGGAGGCCGAAAAAGGCCCCCAAACAGGCTGAAAATTAGCTGGGAGGGGCATGCATGTGCTGTGCAGTTAACGGGGCGGGGGGTGCATTGCAATGTGGATGCCAGAATGCACGCACTTTCGGCACACCACAACAAAAAGGTTTGCCATCACTGAAATAGACACTGTTTATGAAGTAAACAGTGGAAGAGGGAATTGTTTCCATTTGCAGTTTTCTGATTTAGTCATATTTTTAAAAATATTACAGTAATAAAAGAATGTTAATAAATACTAATTATATTTCATTTCATATTAAAATAGATAAAAATAAAGTTAACTACAGTAACTAATTTGATTGATTATAAAGAATATGTAATTTCAATGCAATTTACCTATGCCGTGACATATACAATATTAAATAGACAGTAAGTATATGGTTTCAGTAATTTAGAGGTAGTTTTAAAATTGTTGATGCCCCAACTTTATATTGACATTTTTTGACTAAGTCCAACGTTCCTTGTGTTGTTTGTTTGTTATAGTTTTGTTTTGCTTAGGAGAGAAGGCACAAATCAAAATGTTAATTAATTGGACAGAAAACTAATGGCAAGATGGATTACAAAACCAGTTACGTTTTCTTTTATTGATACTATTTGAACATTTGGACACTTGGACATGAATTCTTTCTACAAAATGGAAGATATGCATTGTTTAATTGTTTAATTAATACTATAACAGCATCATATTCAATATTATGTGCACAGTCATATGCAATATGAGGAATTCAACAAAAAATTCCACTAAGCCTGCTGTGTTTATTATTTTATTTATTCAAAATTGATTGACAGAATATATTTTGTTTGCTGTTTTTGTAGTATATAGTTTCTATATACATTTTTATGCTTTTAATTTCATTATAAAGATAGCTTGACAATCTAAATCTACAATAATGATGTGGAAACATAAATAACTGCTAATGTACTTTTTATTCCCTTTAGATTTTGAGTTCAATATATAATAATTCATAAAAATGCACTTAAAATATAAACAAATTTCATATGATAACCGTTCTTTCAGATGCTACTTTCTATTCATTTTATTCTTGGCATAGAACTTCTGAAAGTATTTTCGTTTTTCTACAATGTGATGAATTTTTGGTTAAAAAACCCCAAAGATCATATATAGGAACAAGATATATATGATCTTGTTACTATATAAATCCATTTTGCCTGAGGCTTTAAACCTTCGATAATGTACATTCTGCTTGAAATTAAGTTGATGTTGATATTCTTATACCCTATGTGATTTCTTTTTTTATATGTCATTAGATTACATACATTTCAAAAAAACTTTAATTATGTGTTCCATTAAAATATTTGGTGCCCAGTATTCCATTTTTTATACTAACGTCAGTAAACTGTGAAAATGTGCTCTGTTAGTAGAATGAATAGCCATAATTCCAGTCAACTATCCCTTAAAAATACTAAAATCAGATTAAGTTTAAACATCTGCAATAGCTGGATATTGTGTCTTTATACTTTGTAAAGTTACCCCCAAAAGCTGTGTTTATATGGATAAGCATGCACTTTCAGAAAAATAGACAAGATCACCTGAAAAGATAAATATTTTCTACATCATACCAGCAGAGGGCGTTACAGCATAGTTCATACTGAAATTTTTCTTTTAAAACAAATACAGAAAATTATGACTTATTATTTGAAATTCTTTTTACTTGAATCAAATTAAATTATTTTAAAAATAAAAACCCAATATTTCTATTTATATAATATGTTCATTTTTTTCTTATAATAAGAAAACAAGCAACTTTAAAATCAAATATGTATGCATGAATACTATCATTCAGATCAAGACTTAGATACAGCAATAAAAATAATTAGTTCAAGTTACCTAATCTTTTATATATCATATTAGAAATTAAGTTGCCACATTAAATCAATTTATCTAGAATAAGCAAGATAGTTTTCCTTTATAGCTATGTATCAGATCATGCAATATATAGAATAGAAGATACATTCGTCAAGAGTCAAGGATCATAAGGTACAACACTTAATAATAGTCATAGGGTACAAGAAGCAGTCGAATCATAATAGAAAACAGTCAATATAAATCGATACAAGCAACAAGTTACAGTCATACAGTCATAAGTGGGAGGGGATGAGTGATAAGGAGTGATGAGAAGATTAATAGTAATGCAGACTTTGTAAATAGATGTACAGTGTTGAGCGAATTATTTATTTAACAGAGTGATGGCATTCAGGAAAAAACTGTCCTTGTGTCTAGTTGTTCTGGTGTGCAGTGCTCTATAGCAGGGGTCACCAACCTTTTGGATCTCAGGGATCACCAAATTCATACTTTTAAATCCCGAGGACCACTAATATGAATTTTTTTAAAAGCTAATATATTTAATATAATTTTTTATGTTAATGTTACACACACACACACACACACACACACACACTTACTTATTTAATTATAACAAAAATGTAAATGCTTAATGATAACAAAATAAAATGTTCTGGGCTGGAAGCCTCCCCCACCTGGCACCTTCCAAAGAGACAGAAGAGCAGGCGGTGTGTGTGTGTGCGTGTGCGTGTGTCTGAGCTGAGGGGCCTCGGGGCAACTGCTGCTGGGAGAAGCAGAGGGAGAAAGGGGGCTTTGCTTTCCTTGGGGGGCAGCGCCCCTTGGCTGCCACTCCAGGGGCTTCTCAGCAGGCATCTGTCTGCAGAAGGACTGCCGCTCTTGGTGATTAATTGGGGGAGGGGAGGGGGAGAAAGTGGGAGTTCCTTTCAGATCCTGGGTGTAGGATTGAAAGGCTCAGATCTGCAGCCGAGGAAAAGCTGGGGTGGGGGCTCTTCCAGCCTCACCTGGAGACAGGCAAGGAAAGGTGTCCCTGGGGGCACTTCGCTCGCTTTAGCACTTCGCTGCCAAACCCAGCCACAGCCAGTGATTATTTGGGGTTGGTGGGGAATAGAGAAAGTATCTTTCGCATTACCAGGGGAGGAAAGGAGACAAAACAAAGCTCACTCTTTCACTGAGACCTACAAAACGCCAATCTACCGTGTTCCAGGAGTTCTTCAAAATCATCAAACGCTCCTACTTGCAGTTCTTGCACCTCCCGGCTCAGGTCTCTGAGATGCACACTCCCACACACAGTGGCAGCGGCAACAACAGTCCCCTCCCCTAGTGCCCACCGTCAGCTCTCCCCATTAGTTTTCTAGCCTTGAATTGCTCCTGGCTCTCTCTCTTTCCTCCCTGCCCCCCACGTGCAGGCAGAAAAGGGAGACGGAGACTTGCACAGCTCTCCCCTTTTCCAGCCCTTGCTGCCTCTCCCAACATCGAAGCCTCGGAAATGCAGGCAAAGCCGCCACAGCGGTAGCACCCTGAATTGCTTGCTTCTCCACTACTACTACCTCCTCCTCCTCCTCCTCCAGCACCACTTCCTTCTCTGGGTAGGGCTTTTCTTAACTAACCGAGCATGCTAAGGCAACACAGGATGCTGAAATAAGATGGCGGCGCCCAAGCAAACATTCTTTGAGGCCCGGTACAAAACGATCCATGGATCGGTCCTGGTCCGGGGCCCGGTGGTTGGGGACCACTGCTCTATAGCGTCATTTTGAGGGTAGGAGTTGAAACAGTTTATGTCCAGGATATGAGGGGTCTGTAAATATTTTCACACACACACACAGACACACACACACTTGTTTAAGGTTAGCAAACAGGCGATATTTGGAACAAAATATTCAAAAATATCTTAGGACAAAGGAGAAAAAGAGAAGGTGGTAGAACGTGTGCTGGCATGCTAAATAAAAAAGTTAGGACTTAGGCATCTGCATCCAACAATAAAAAGCAAGTATTTAAGTCCAGGGTTAGCACATTTCATTATTTTATCATTGCAATTTCTAGTAGTTTTCATTATGAGAAAAGCTATTTTCACAGGCATCCCATGTGATTTGTAGAGTGAAACTGAAAGCAGTATAGCAAAAATAATTTACATTGCTGTACTGCATCGTTTGTCTTTTGAATCTTTGAATTTATCAGAGCAATATAAAAGTGCTATGGCCTCATAATGTATTGTTCTAGTGAGAAAGAACTATTGAAGTGAGATAAACGTTATTGTAATTTCTAGATGATATACTAGTGATATGAGAAACAAAGATAAACCAGGGTTATTAATCCTTACACAATGCTCTGTATTGGGAAATAAACAATTCTAAGTATCATTAAAGAATCTTACAGTTGTATCATTTCCTAGGGAATAGGTTCTAATCAATACAGTGATTTCATTCACCTATATCACCTATATTGCTAACACATGATTTCTTTAACTATAGTTTATTAAATAATACATAATTGAATAGATACCCAACATCCTAAGCCATAAACTAAAACATGGCAATTACAGTGGACAGATTCAGCAACTCCAACTCCAAGTCATAATCAAGCAAATCATTTTATAGTGTCTATGGAGATTCTCAGTCATTCAGGTCTTGGTGTCCCAAAGGTGCTTTTTCAAGAGGCAACTGGACTTTCTGGTTTTCTTCTTTGAAGACGTTTCGCTTCTCATTCAAGAATTTTCTTCAGCTCAGCCAAGAAGAAGCTTTTTAGATGAGAAGCGAAACGTCTTGAAAAAGCACCTTTGGGACATTTTATAGTGATTGCAATCTGTGAATTAATCTAAGATTGGATTCATGTATTCTTATTGTGACACTTCAGATCTCCTGAAATAAATGTTTCTGTATGAAATAATTGCAAGTTTGTTCCCGATGCATGTTTGGCATATCAATTTGGACATCTAAAAGTTCGTTCTCTGTTGAAATTTAAACTGTACCCAAGAATGCCAAATTATAACGTGCACCTTCAAAATGGTTAAAAACTAGGTTGTGTGCACTACACACAGATAAAGGTTTTCTACCCCATAAATATATAATATCATATTTTGTTGTATTACACCAATACTTGAAGACTTTGCATCCAGTGTTGCTGACAATATATTATTTTATCAGGATAAGATATAGCTCGCAATGTGGCGTATGATGATTATGTTCTGATCAAAGTTGTAAGATGATTAAGAAAAGGCTGGATATTTTCAGGGCTGTTCTTTTTTGTCACGTAGAAGTGATAATTTAACTCTTTATTTCTATTCCTCTTTATTGGCTTGACATATGCCTCCTTAAATTTCAATCTAAATTTTTTAGACTAAGTTTAGAGTTTAGAAATAACACCTATGTGGATTTTTCAGAAAATTCTGTTATGTATCCATTTTCCTTATCTTTATCCAAAGCAATTTCTAGGACATCCCTTCTTTCTGCTACCATGATCAAAAGAAAAGAGCTTAAAGCATTTAAATTAAGAGAAGGTATCTCTGTATACATCCTCAGGGATGAGGAAAATAGCTCTGAGGCACTTTCAAAGGGATAGGTCTCTCATTTGAAATATATAGACAAGAGCTTTTCATTTGTTTTTCAAGCTCTGGCTTGGAGCCAAGAGTGTCCTGGAGTGTTGCCTTGTGCCTTGCAGGCTAATCTGACCTTGGAATAACAGATACTGGAAGGTGTCAAATTCTGTTACTTTCTGTATGAAATTCAGAATAACAGGTTTCTCTCACCCAACTTTTTTTTAATTTAAAAGAAAATGCAAATTTAAAATGAATGGACCTTCTATTAAATTGATGTATAAAACAGGAATCTCACTTTTGAGGTACAGTTTAGAACACGAAGGACTTAAAATGTTCCCAGTAGAATGACAACATCTGGAGCTAAATGCCAAAAGAATGTCAGTTATCACTGCATTTCCACTTGGAACCTACTATTTCATGTAATTCCATTGCACTATGCCATTCTTTTCTGGACAGTCCATTATTCTCATCTGACATATCTACTTCATTTTAATCTGTAGCTCTATTTTCAATTGTTTATTTTTGTTTGTAAAACATTCTGTTTATAATGCAAAAAAACTCTGGTTTAAAGGTGCCAATTACATTTTACTACATAAAAAAGACAGATGGATTTAATTGCATATGGTATGCCCATTATAGTTTAAGTTTACTAGATAAATAATTTAAAGTTAAGGTGGGATTTGGCTACCGGATCATCACAAATTATCATGCCAGCCAGCTGGATTTTCAAATATGTTATCAGATAATATCAGTGGCAGGAAGAGCTGGAGGAAGTTGATCCATTTTGGTTGTTTAAGACAAAACTCATGCATGATGTCCCCATACTGAAAAGACCTGTTGGAGCAAAGGGATGATTAAATGCTTTCCAAGTCCATCAAGAGAATAGCAAAGAATTTTTAGATTTGGAAGAGTGGAAGGAAGCTATCTAGACTGTAACAGATGCTTTTCTTAAAGCACACAAATAAAATGACATTTTAAAAATATTATCTTAAAATAGATGTCTTTAGAATGATTAAATTCAAAATATTGAATGATAAATATATTTTATTTTTTCAGGTACTTCAATGAGCATTCTTCAATGCTTCTGGCATTCTTCAATTAGCATATGTTATCTGACCTGAATGTAATATCAAATTGAGACATTGGTGGTGGTGATAATTAACTACTTACACATTATATGTGTATGGATGTATGTACACATGAATGTAAACTCAGGCTAGCGAGAAAGAGAAGGAAAAGTCTCTTCCATTTTATTGTGAATGCTGAATGAACATCATTAACAACCCTCTTTTTCCTTCTTACTATCATTTATTTATTTATTTTTTAAAAAGGAGAATATATACATTCCACTAGCTGACACCATAATATTTTAAGTCAACATATAATAACATGGAAATTTTGGCATTGCTCATATGTGAAAACAGTGGGTTAAATTCTCTATTTCACTTGGTAGAAGGCCATAATACCTGAGCTGTAAAAATAATATTTATATGACCAATAACTGAGTCAATTTTCCCACTAGTGACCTAAACATAGTATTAGCTCTATCACTGAACTGCAAAAGGCCGATCCTGTTACTGTAGTTTTGTCACAAGACTGGTAAATTACAAATATAAATTGTCCTCTTTCTTTCTTTATGGTGAATTCAACAGTTTGGTCAATCTTTAAGTTGACTGATTGCTAACTTTTAATAAAACCTACAATATTGTTAGTAAGGCCTTAAAATGGTATTAACCCTTCAGGTCTGTAGTTAGTTAGGACAGAACATTTTCAGAGATATACAAATACTCCAAGCCTTCTAATCTTTCAAATTGATGTTCTTCCGTCTACTTTCTGTGAACCTGGGCTCCTCTAAATAGGTTTCTGAAAATAAAATAATTTACTTTTACAAAGGGGGCAGTCTATAAAAAAATTATAAATCTTTCTAGATAGCATGTTCAATTGTAAAAAAACTGTTTTAAATAAGTTACATGAAATTATTGCATTAGGAAAAAAGTCTGCTAGTACTGCCTAAAATTGAGTGTATTTGAGAAACAATCCACAAATCATTACAAAGAATTTTCCGAAAAGTGCTGCCACAGTACAGCATTTCTTATGCAACAATGGTCTGCATGGAAGAATTTTTAAAAAATCCTTTTTTCCTACCTCATCACAAATGTCATTGTCTAAGGTGCACAGAAGAAAATTTTTCATAAGTCTGAAAGATTTTAAGCAAAAGGCCTTGAGCTTATTTAGCTAGAAGTGTACTCTTACAACTACACGAGATATATTTGGAGAAAAAGAAGCAAAGCATTTAAAGAAAATACCATATTGAAAAATGGGATGTATCTATTAAGGTTTGAGTTTCTCTGGCAGCCAGTTGGAATGGCTTGAAAACTAGGCAGGGAGAGCAGATTCCAAACATCCAATGTGTAGAAGGAGACCTAGTAATATTTTGGAGATAAAAGACTTCTGAAACAGGGTCAGTATCAAAATGAAAGAATAGAAAGATTGTTAGCTGCCTACATTTGGAAGCAATTGTTTTGCAATTTCTTTTGCAAAAATAGGCATTATAAAACAGTGGTTGGAAGAGTGGCAAACTGCTATACCGGCCTTGTTAATTATTCTCTTATTCTGGATCTGTAGAAAACATAAATAATAAGAATGGATTCAAAGTTTTGATTCACTTTGTACCATTTAAAGGTTGTATCAGCCTCTATTTACTTACAGATTCACTAAAACATCGTTTGACTAGATGTCCTTAAGCTTTTACATGTGACTACTTTGATCATAATTTCCAAGAAACTTGCCTTAAATGTGCAGTGTGTCACATTTTAAACTTGTACTTCAATGTTTGTACAATTCAATCTCTACAGAATCTTGGGACTCTATTTACTAGTCATGTCTGCAACAATTTAATTTCTACTAGATCTTGAGACCCTACAGTATAGACTCTGTAGTGGGGAGCATAGAAAAATATGTATATAGCAGCAGAGTGTTTTATTTTTGGTTGAAATGTATTCCATTTACAATTTTAATAAAGTGGTGTATGGAATAACTTCAATATTGTGGTACATTTTAAGTGCAGAAATGATAGTGTTTCTGTAACCTATTTGAGTTTATACCCAAAACCAATTTGTATTAAGTCACTGAGTTGATGTTCCAGAAAATGAAACATCCTATCATATTTGTTTACTGAGCACAAGTATATCGATGTTGGCAACAGTACATTAGATAGCTATGCAGATGTATCAGCAAGGAAATTAAACTTAAAATGGAAGAGACAGAAATTAAATACTTTATGAGAACATGTGCAAAATTAATTATGATGCTTTTTTTTTGCGGGGGGGAGGTAATTGCACATAACCAGAATTAGAATTTGATATCACATCAGACAGAAGTAGCAGTTGTTTCCCTTTTCTGTACTTAGAATCTAACCTATAAAGTGCCTGCTTTGTATTTGTATGGGGAACTTCCAGGGAAATCCTTGGCAGGGTGTAGACTAGGAAATTGGGGGGGGGGGGCACCGGAAAGGGAAAATACCACATCTTTATTGATAGTTCCTTTTATTTATTTATAGTACCTACAACCTATCTTAATTCTAAAAGACCCTGGAGGTATACAATAATGCAAATAAAATAAAGAATGAAATAACAATAAAACCATAATCAAATTTTGGCCAAGAAAAACTTCATAGATGTGTTTATAAAGTCACTTGGAGTCCAGCCCAAAGAACAATTTACTTTGTATACACTTCAAAAAATTATAACCATGCATAAAAGCAGCATACAGAAAGACCTGCTAAGTGTTCTATTATAAGAATGTGTGTATTTTCCCAACATATAGTTAGCACTAACTTTTTAATTTTAAGAACTACATTTATGTATAATCAGTTTTTTTAAAAGTCAAAAAGTTATGCTCGAAAGTAAAGAATTACATTGATTATAAAATGAATAGTTCAATAAAATCAGACTGTAAATTCATGATCTTCATAATTTCTGCTATGGGTTATAAAAGCCATGAAAGTAATGTGGTGATTGTATTATTAAAACATTCAGCAAGCTTAGATTTATAGTAGTAAAGGGGAAGTCCATGACCCTGTTGGCCAGTGAAGACCACACATCCTGTTTGTTGTGTGCTGCATAAGGCACAGAATGCCCACTGAGAAGGTAAAAGGCAATCTTGTTTACTTGAAAAAGGTATTAGCACATTAGCAACCTACCCCCCACCTTTGTAGCCAGCCAATATTTTTTCCCTTTGATTTTATTTAGTCAACAAGCTTTGAGTCAGGGGTCAACTTCTTCTTTTCCAGGAACTGAACCCCAACTTTGCAGTTTTAGACCCATTAATAAACAATTTATATCTTATCTTTTAAAGCATTTTGCTAAGCATTAAAGCATATCTAAAGTCATTTTGTTAGGCCAAGCTGTTTCTTATTTAATTTTCTCCTTCAAGAGATAATAAATAGAAAACATTATTCTCAGTTATTGCAATCTATGATTGCATAGAAATACGGGGTACTGGGTGTTTCCTTCATCAAATTGGTAGGACACCTGAGTTCACAGGTATTGGTATCTAACCAACAATGATTGGGACCAGGAACTCTGTCATTCAGCAACATAGGTATAAGGTGAGATATCATGTGGCTGTACAAACTTAAAATAGCAGTTCAGGCAGTTCCAGTTGCCATTATTAGGTGAATCCTGTGCAGCCAAGGTTTTCTGCACATATCACTTTTCCAATTCCTTTTGACTTCCCCATTGACTTTGTTTGTCGGGAACCAGCAATGAAGGTTGCAAATGACAATCATTAGGCTACTGCATTGTTGTAACTGAGAGCCGATTGCCAACCACCAATCAGGCATGAACAATCAGATCCACAAATAAAGCTTTCAATTGACTTTTTCATTGTTTAAGTCTATACACAGTATTGAACCTGCATAAAACTAGATAGGGTCAATGACATACAAGGGAGGGGAGTTGGATTTTGTCCTCTTGTGACTACATAGAGATTCTAAACTAATTCTCCACTTAACTCCTCTTGACTTTGTCAATTTCTCTCTGACAATGCCCCCTCCTCAAAATAGCCCTCCCATTCTTCCATGGCATCTTCATCTTCTGAGTTCACATAGGAACTTGAGTGTGGAAGTGAAGCCATTTGAAAGCAGTTCTTCTTTCCTGAGTCTGAATCAAGTGGTTCTGGCTGGAGCAAGTGGTATTGGCTGCAAAACATTAACACAATTAGCAAGTTTCTCTCTACTTTCCCTCAGGAAGCAAAAGGAAAACTGGAGGGTTGGGCATCATCAATTGTCCCATATCCATCAAAAGGTGCTCTCTCTGTTCAGTTAATCCCTTCACATATATTCTTGGGATAATGCAGGGCAGGGAGCTGGTAGGTCATGGCTTATCAGGGAAATCTTGATGGATCTGCTGCATTAAACTGGGAGCATAGACATAACTGGCATTTTCCCAGGAATGTTTGGAGTAGTGGTGGGATTCAATTATTTTTACTACCAGTTCTGTGGCCGTGGCTTATTTGATGAGCATGGCTTGGTGGTCATGTGACTGGGTGGGAGTGGCCAACTTGACATCACTCATGTCAAGTGATGTCTGGCCTGGCCTGGCCTCACCTCAAAGAGATACAATTTACTTCTCTTTATTTACTACTACTAAACATCCAAAACACATTATTTAATCCTATGTATATATGCCACATGTGTACATACATATTACATAGTATAGTGTGTGTATAGGCACACAAAAAGATACATTACTATATATACTGTATGTGTATGTACACACATTCACACACACACAGCTCTTCTAAAACTGTATACATTCAACCTCACTGTGTTTGGAAAAACACACCATAGTCCACTTTCTGCCACACATTTAACTATAACTTCTGTACATTAGAACATTGTACATGCCTTCAGATTTACTTCCTTAGCTTGCACATGACCGTTAGACCCAGGAAATGTCATGGATTGAGTAAAATGTGGTGAAACGCACTTAAAAACACTCTTGCTTAGTAACCAAATTTTTGGGCTCAATTGTGGTCATAAGTGAAAGACTATCTCTGCTTTCCTCTGCATGGCGGGCCTTGTTCTAGTAAACTCCTCTGCCAATTTTCCTCTCTGTTGGAGGCACTGTAAGGTCTGGCAGTATGCTTAAGCCAAAAATGAACCAAAACAAAGACTTAAATGGAGGCTTGCAAAGAAAGCAGAATTTTATTCTTTGATCAGTTAAAGTTAAAGATCAAGTTAAAGATCTGGGAAGAAGTTCCTAGCACGTCACAAGAGACATAGGAGGAAAATGCTACAAAATACAGAAAGATGCCCTGTCCTTCTTAAACCTTTAAGATTCTTAGAAGTCAAGTAACTGCATTGTAAAACTCTCTAACTTAGATTTACATCTTTCCTGCAAAAGACAAATCTCTCTCCAGCAATGTTTTCCTTTCGTTATCTCTTCTTCTATTGTCCATCACACTTGACCACTTAAGGAGGCTATTAACAGCATACTTCAAAGATGTGGATTTCTCCGAATGGAGGTACATTACATTCCCAGAGAGGAATGATTTATTCCCAGGTGGTGATGCTGGGGTGAAATGTATCAATCCAGGAAAACAGATGGATTCAGATTGATTTAGATGGGACAATCATGTGTCTTAATAGGAGAGGGGTGTAACTTTGCAGGCATGTGTTTATAATTGTTTTACAAAAAGTGAAAAGTTAAGGAAATCTTTTTTACAACAGCTAGATAACAAATGCCTATAGAGTAACTCTCTACTTAATGCTATAATATGTTTTACTACATTTCATTATTTATTAATATACCCTTCAGCCCAAAAATAATCCAAATTCCAGATGATGTAAGGTCTCCTGCTGGAGCAGGGGGTTGGACTAGATGGCCTCCAAGGTTCCTTCTAACTCTGCTGTTCTATGATTCTGTAAGAATCTCCTGCTGGAGCAGGGACTTGGACTAGAACAGGGGTATTCAAGCTTGACAGCTTTAAGACTTGTGGACTCAACTCCCAGAATTGCTCCTCCAGTCATGTTAGCTCAGGAATTCTGGGAGTTGAAGTCCACAAATCTTAAACTTGCCAAGTTTGAAGACCCTTGGACTAGAAGATGACCACCGAGATCCCTTCCAGCCCTAGATTGCTGTGCTGTTTCAAAGAGTATTCTGAAGCCAGGGTTTGTGTCCTTCCTCTGTTTTTTTCTCTCCCTCCCTCCCTCCCTCCTTCCATGTATCTATCTATCCATCCATTCATCCATATATCTCATTCACTTTCTCTTCCCTCCCTCTTTCTTCCTTTCTCTCCCTTCCTCCATCCCATTTTTCTTTGTCTATCCCTTTTCTTCCTTTCTCTCTCTCTTCCTTTCTTTTCCCTTCCTCTTTATTTTCTTTCTTTTCTCTTCTCTCCACTCTCTGTCTCTTTCCCTCTCTCTTTCTCTATCTCTTTCCCTCCCCCTCTCTCTTTCCCTCTCATTCTATCCCTTCCCTTCCTCCTTCCTTCTTTCCTTCTAAAGCTAGGAGAGGAGGTCCACCTGAAACACACACAGGCTTTCAAGCGCCCACCTGAAACAAACACACACACACACAGTCATACACACCTCTAAGTGCCCAGCAGCATTGCTCATTATGAGGGTTCTTCCTGCCAATCTCTGGGCAGGCAAGGCTTCTGGGTCCAACAAAGGGGTGGCAAGCAGGACTTCCTCCCCTCCCACTTTTGGAGAAAGTTAAGGGCTGGGAAAATCAACTAGGAGAGGAGACCCACCTGAAACAAACACACACACACACACACTTTTCTAAGCACCCAGCAGCATCGCTCGTTACAAGAGTTCTTCCTAGCCAGTTTCCAGTCCCATGTTGCCTGAAAAAGTGGGCAGGCAAGGCTTCCAAGTCCAACAAAGGGGCAGCGGGTGGGATTACCTCCCCTCCCACTTTTGGGGCTGGAAAATGAAATTCAAATGAGGCGTGTGCTGTAGCCTGCCACCCCCCCCGCACCGGGCAGCTCTGGGCTAGGCAGTTTTCCCAACTGCCTGAAAACTTATGTACTTTCTTCCCGCACTGAAAAAAACACATGGCGGGTAGGCTATAGGCTTTGCTGCACTTCTTCAATGTGCTGTCGCTGCATTCTAGTCGCTGGCACTCAGGTCCACCCCATTGAGCCCGCTGCACCGAAGGGACTTGCCCAAGCAAGTCGAGCGTAGTGGTGCCACACTCTGAAAGAGGCGGCTGGAAGCAACTTTTTTTCAGTCTCCAGCTGCCTTTTTTTCAGCGCAACCGGCTGGCTACTCCCCTCCTTCTCTGCCTGTTTGTTCTATATGGCTGAGAAGGAGGAGGAGAGTAGTCGGCCTGTTGGGGGAGGCTTTTTGCGCTACGAAAGAGGTGGCTGGACACGTGGCCACCTACTGGCTGGCTGGGCTGGGCTGGACTGGAAGAGGCGCATCTGCTGGGAGAAGGAAGAAAGCTTGTTTCGGGAGGGTAGGCAGGTGTGCGGATGTCCCTGGGCCACTGCACATGTGCACTGCATCCGCCCGAGCTGCGCCACAGCCACTACATGGTAGGGAAAACTAGGAGAGCGACCAGGGCAAGTGAGCAACCAGGCAACCGGATCGGGGGCATGGCCAGCCAGGGGGCGACACTGGTTCAGCGACCCACACCAAATCACCAGTACCGGTTTGCCCGAGCCGGTGAGAACCGGTTGAATACCACCTCTGGTTTGGAGTCCTGGTAATCCAGCCAGTGAATCAAATACTACATGCCTTTATACCTTTTCTTAGAGTCCAAACTCTCTTTTATTTAGTCCCTTTGCACAATCTTTACTCCCTTTGCACAATCACTGGTGGCGATGGTGCATGCTCCAAGCACAGGTGGCTAGAAGCTAATCATTAATTAGTAAGGAACATTGAAAAACTGAGTGGACTTTCATGGAAGGTGGCAATTGTAAATGAAAGGCCACAGGATTAATCTACTGGAGCATCTTAAAAGGCCCTACAAAGCTCATATTAAGTTTCTTAGAGGGCCGAGTAGAGACCAGGAATTTGGTAGAAATACAGACTTTGTCCTCTTCAGCTACTGATGGCTCTTCTTGTAGGACAGCTTGCTGCATCTGCTGTTTAAAATAGGGCTTGGGCAGCCAGTGCTCTTGCAAAATATCCACTGCCTCAGGGGTGGAGATCTCCTCCCTTGAAGCCGTCAGTAAGACCTTTGGGTGTTTGCCATACAAAGCTTGAAAGGGAATTATAGCAATTAATCTGTGGGGAGCATTATTATAGGTAATTTCTGCTAGGGGAAGTTATGAGGGCCAGTTATTTTGGCTGTAGATGTAGTAGCATCTTAAGTACTGCTGCAGCATCTGGCTGGTTTTCTCAGCCTTACCATTCATGGCAGGGTAATGGGTTGAGAACAAATTAACCTGGACATTGAAAAGTTGAAACAGTGCCTTCCAAAACCTGGATGTAAATTGATTCCCCTTTCTTATAAAAGTCTGGGTGTCCTGCCTCTGTAGTGAAAGACATGGTCCAAAAAAAGTTACGCTGTTTCTTTGACTGTGGGCAAAGCCTTGCAAGAGATGAAATGAGTTATTTTGGTAAAAAAAAGTTTCATTACAACTAATGTGGATGTAGAGCCATGGACTGGAGATAAATCAGTAATAAAACCATAGGACCATACACCAAGGATGGGGTAGAGCTTAGAGTGATCATAATAGCCCTGGTGTCTTTTGATGATGGAATTCAGCTCTTCTGTAGGTATGGCAAGATGCAGTGTAGCCATGACATCCATTGCCATTTTAGACCCCCCCAAAAGTGTCTTAATGTTCTGTGTAGCATATTGAACACTTTCCCATACTTTGCTGTCTTGTGATCATGGCATGCTAATTCTTGGAACCCAGTACATATGTAATGTATAAATCGATGCTAAATCTCTGCACCTCTATCTTCTTTCAGGGACTTCTGTTCTTTTTGCCACTACTATTTACACTGGTTCTCTCCCACTACTTTGTCCCTGCTGGCATAAGTGGGGAAAAAGCTAAATAGCAAGACTTTAATGTCAGCCCTCTCTGCTTCAAATCTCTTCCAGGTGTGCACACAAAGTTGATAGATTTGGTCCAAATCCTTGTTTTATGAGTTCGGTACAGATTTGACCATTCAGTCCTAAACTGAGCAATTAGGCTACCTTCTTCCCATGTAGTCTGTAGCGATTAATTTGAGTTTTGCTATGTATACTCTAACCCTGTTTAAGATGATGGATCCAGAGGATGGCTATCCACTACTCTTATAGAATATCCAAAGTGACTTCTGAAGTTGACCATAAATTTCTGATAATTATCCATAATTGGGTAATTGTTTTCAATGATTGGAAATGCCAATCACTGAAGCTGTTAGCAGACTCAATACAAATAACATCTATGAGCAGTCAATTGGGAATTTTGCTGCACAATTTCTGTAAACAGCACACTGCACAATGAAGTTTTTCACTTTTTCTTATTCTCCTCCAAATCTTTCTGGTAAACTTGCATGGCTTCTCTGTACCAATGGTTGCACAACTGGAGCTATGGATGATGCCAGAACAGCTGGGGCTACTCGCTATGCCAGATTCTGTATCTGTTGCACTAGTTAAATAGCACACTTCATTTCTATTCTCTACTCCATCCTGATACCACAGTACAGTGTTCACTACTCTTTGGTCATCATTGCTCCTGATTGGGAATCAGTTGCTATCTAAGTAGTTTTTTAAGTTCTCCAGAAAAAAAGTTTGAAAAGATTAATGTTACATGCAAACAATCAGATCCAGGTTCTAATACTGCTTTATTGCTCAATTCTATACACAGGAATCTTCTCAAACAAACATTTTGCACATGTGTAAAACTAGGCAAGGTTCAATAGCATTCATTGGGGGATTAGACTTTGTGTTCTTTGACAACGTAGAGACTCTGAACTAATTTCTTGCTTGACTCCTCCTCCTGGCTCTGCCTGTCTCAGACACCACCTGAATCACACTCATGTGACTGCAGGGATGCTGTAGCAACTCTAAATATTTTATTTATTTATTTATTTGTCAAGCATGTATGAGAAAAAGATAAATATAAGTATGAACATAACATATAAACATATAAGTATAAATAGGTATAAGTATATACATAATAAATGCGTACAAATAAATAGATAAATGGGAACAGTAGGACAGGGATGGCAGGCATGCTGGTGCGTTATGCACGCCCCCTTATATGATATATGATATGATAATATTATATATAATGAGGACCCCCTCCCTAGTTTAGTGCTGATGTAATTTCAAATCATTGCTAACTAATTAAGCAAGGACTATCTGGATTATTGAATTACAGCCCATTGAAGTTATAGGTTATTAATTCAGCAGTATTTGAGAACTACATCTGCCTTTAAAACTGTTTTGGGAAAATGTGTTTGCATGATTAAAGACAATATGGAAGGAAGTTATGTATTGGTATTGGTACCAATTGGTATTGTTGTCTTCTGATTCTGTCCAGCAGAATTTTAACAGGAACATTTTTTTTTAAGTCACCACTATGCCAAACATAAATGAAAAGAAAACAAAGAAACTATAAGAGTGGACATTGTAATATAATATAATGGCTCCTGTTTGAATCCTCTTTCTTTTTTCTGTAGATTTTTTATGTACTCCATCTTCTGGCTCTTTCTTCTGCCATAGTGCTAGCCAGAATTCCATCCATGGAAGTCTGTGGGGGATATAATCAATCCTTGGGAGAAGTAAAAGAGGATGAGGGTAAAATGGCAAGATATCAGAGTGTCTTGCTTGCAGCAAGCATGGAAATAAGGTAGAAATTCCAGTCAATAGGAAAACGCCCACTATGTAATTTCATAATCTTCAGCTATCTGTTAATCTCCAGCTAATCTTCAGGATATGTTTTCAGGTTGATAAGGATTCAGAAAATTGGTTTGTAAATAACATAGAAGTTCATTCATAAAAAGACATTCCCACACACTTGTTCATTGCAAAGCCATGAATTCCAAAGTCTCTAGGCTAATATTTTAGGAAATGATTTATGTCTGAAAAAAGGATGACTTTTGGACTAAGTCAGCTTCCCAAGAACCTAACATTAAGCTGCATAAAAGTCTCATAGGGACAAAGGTAGATTGTATGTTCCAAATGGAAGGAACCATAGTTTGGACTTCAAAGAGTTATGAATGAAACTTATGAATATTTCAGTCATACAACTAAATATAATTTTATAAATCCCATGCAGAAATGCTATGTTTATGTATATCGAGGGAGCCAAATTGATATAGTGGTTAAGGCATTCAGGCTAGAAAGTGGAAGAATGTGATTTCTAGTCTGCCTTAGGCACAAAGGGCCTTGGGACAGTCACTTTCTTCTCAGCCCTAAGAAGGCGGCAATGGAAAACCAATTTTCAGAAACCTTGCCAAGAAAACTACAGAGATCTGTTTAGGCAGTCTCTTAGAATCAAACATGATTGAATGGAAGAAGAAAAATATATATACTAAAATGTATACCTAGTGCGAAGTATATAAATAATACAACCATACATTTCTTAATTACAGGATTTTTAAACCATCTAAGTCCAAATCCTTTTTGATTTTATGGAAAATATATTCCTTTTTTCATTGGATTGATGTTATACCTTTCATTTAAGAGTAAAATTAAGTTCCTTCCTTCCATTAAAGTTATTTGTGAAGAGTATCTATTTGTAAGATGTTTTTCCGAACAAAGGTAGCCTAATTTGTTAACAGTTAACTGAACACTTTAAAAAGGGCAGTTCAAAAACCTGCAAACTCTAAGGCCTACCAGGATTATTTAAAGTTATGGCTAATTTTGAAAAAGGTTTGTTTTGTGAAGGTTTATACACAACACCACTTCTCCTATACCGCACTGTAACATGTTTTGCTTGGCTGTCTATTTTTCTTGGCCCTATCACCTTCCTTCTAATTTACTACTGCTGCCAGTCAGAGCTTAAATTACATGAGAACTGGAGCATGCATAGCTCCTTTACTTTGTTACTGCTTTCTTATCTACTGGTTTTAAAAAGCATGATTTGGTTGAACTCATGAGAAATGAAGGTCACAGGGTGAAACTTATGGTTTTAATTATGATCACCGAAGCATTTCTCTGTAATTTTCTCTATAATTTAAGCATTATTGTAGTATTCTACTAGCCTCATTCTCCTCTACTTACTCACCCACCTTTTGGTCCAAGTCATTTCCATATTGTAACTAAACTATCCTACTTGGAGGAAACCTTTAGTCATTAGGGTCTTCTGCAGTCAGGTATAATTGAACTAAATTGCATTAAAATAATATCTTAATAACATGTTGCCCAATCCATCTTTTTTTCTTAAGAACCTAGTTTTGAATTTGTTGGGTCACTATGTTCTACTTTGATTACTCATAGTTGTGCCTATGTAACATTTAATGGTTGGATCAGGAAGTACAAAGTACAAAGTACAAATTGGTTGATACCAATTTTAGAAAACAGAAAGGATACCAAAGAAAATGGAAGGTGTATTTGTAAGAAAATTACTTAAAATGACAAGAAAGAAGTCATCTTTTCTTTCTTTAAATACTTACTCTTTGGATTCTAGCAGCATTAATATACCTTTGTTAGTGAACAGATTTAATGCAGTTCAAAAATAGAAACTGATACCAATGTAAGGTTTTGTAATTCTGGTTTATGGAAAGAATCACTTTTTTTAACGTTGAAAATCCTAATCCTGCCATTAATGAAAATGGATAAAATAACTGTATTTTGGCTGGAAATGCACACCATGAGGCTGGATCATGAGAAAATAAACCTGTATTTGATTATAATATTTCACTACTGTCTATTAAACAGAGTGCTAAATGATAAGTGTGAGAAACTAATGTCTGGACTAGCCCATAAAAGAATTGTTCCTCTTCAGCTGTAAAATATTACAGTGGAATCTAGTAATTAAGTGAAGGGTATGATGAAAGACTTAAGCAGTCATGATGTGTACTCTGCAAGGTAGAGCAATTCTAGCATTGTTATACTGACTTCCTCAGGATGAGTCAGAAACCAGGTATGTGTAGCTGGATGCATGAATTGTTGTTAATGGTTTTACACTTTAGTCATCTTCCACATGGGTGGTAAATTCAAGAGGTATACAGTTTCAGTCCTTTGAATCAGATAACGTTGGATTTCATTTAAAAAATTGGTATTTTTTAAAAAATAAATTTTATATCTAGTATATTTAAAATTGAGATGTTAAAGAATGTAACCAGATTTGATCAAGTAAAATTTAACCTAAACATTTTTAAGGTGTTGATTGAATAATATCCAAGACTAAGTTAATTTAATTTATTTTCCATTAAAATCAAACTTAATATGTGTGGGTGTTTTTCTTTCCAATTTTATAATTTATATAATTAAATTGTAAACCTTTTTATGGTTCTGTAAATACTTATAAACAACCATAATAAGGTCATTTTTAAATATTTAACAAAACCTACACAATGTTCAATAGCTTATTTCAGGGTAAATAGCCAAAGGTTTGCATCTTTTAAGTAAATCCAAATTATGTTTAGTTTATTACCATACAAACTATCTGAAAACAAAGCCTAACTTTAGTACAAACAAATTCTACTTTTACATACATTCTACAATTGAAAAATAAATATCCCACAAACACAAAGGCCATTGGAAATAATCACAGTTTTCTGAGATAAAATACAGAGCAGTGTTTCATGCATTGTTAAATTATGAATTATGGTTTTAAAATTATAGTATTTTGCTTCATATAACATGTTAATCTACAACTTCATTAAACCTATAATGTAATTTTCAAATTTTTCTGGATGTTACGATGTATTTTTTTTAGTACTCTTGAACCTTTTTGTAACCACATATGGTAAAATAGTCTTTCTTTTTTGTGGTAGTTCCTATTGTGTATGATTTGTTGTTGTGATTTGTTCTTCTTGGCAATCATTGACAGACTATCTATAAACCATCTGTAGAACCTTTTATAACAATTCTCTCTCAATTGCAGCTTGGTGTAAATTGTATTGTAGACATAGTTCTCCCCCATTGTTCTACTGTTATAACTTCTTTGTTTAATTTTATTAAACAATTTTTAATTTGTTCTATCTCCATGTCATATCTGAGTAACAATTTGCAAATGCCTCCTAATAAATGATTCTGTTTCACATCCTGTCATGTTCCTCGGCTGTTTCTCTCTTTTGTTTTCCAGTTATTTTCAAGTAAACCATGGAAGATTCTTTCATTAAGTAATTATTTTTGTGTTTTTAGTCCATTTCTTGATTCCAGGTATATCATGTTTGAAAACTGAATTCAGATTTCTTGCTTATTGTAATTGCTTCTAAAATAAAAGATATTTTATTTGTCTGTGATGCTATGATAAGTGAAAACCATTCAATAATCGGGCAACCAAACTTGGGTTCTGGATTACCACCAGTGTCTGCCTATATTCTGCAGTCTTGGTATCGTATCATAATTATTGGATTTCTTATCAGGCTTTGGTCTTGGAATAATCAATTTAACCTTCAAAGAGTTATTGTCTTTACTATCCAAATACAGGAATATATATATATAAGAATGCAATGGAAGAGAATAAAATCCTACAGTTTAACATACTTATCTGTGAATAATTTTCACTGAATACAGTTAATTTTTAATTCTGAAGAAATTAGTCTGTATTGGAATGCTAAAAACAATTTTGCTTCAGTGGACTATGACTGAAATTGATTCACTTCAGAGTCAAAATTATTCAACATAATGCAAGTATAGATTTGGCTCAAAGTCCCTGAATAATTGAAAAAACAGAGAAATCAGCCTAAAGTTTATGATGATATAAATATATGAATGTTGTAACCTTTTAGTGTTATGTGAATAATGCATTTGTCAAAGAGAGCTTCACCTTAATTTTTGAAGTAAACTTATTCATGCTTGAAATTTGGACTGGAGACTGTCCTAACCTGCTAGAAGAAACACCTATAATTTTTATTCAATTTAGTTATGATTTGTCCTTAGCTTGCACAATTTTATATTATTCTGTTGCAACAACTTGGCTTCTAGGTTAGATAGCTATTTTCTCTGAAGTCTCATATATTTCTGCAGAATTTATTAACAACTGCGGAATAATATAGCATACCTATTATGTGCAAACTAAGCCTTAAAGGTTAATATATCTACAGTTATTAAAATAGCATGTAATTATATGTTTATATGTTAAATAAACAAGCAAACAAATAAATAAATAAGTACTGGAGCAACCTGTGCCACCTGCTGCACTCCAGATTGGCCAAATCCATTCTTACATAACTTAATTAATGCCTTCTAGGTTTCTTTTATCTTTCCTGACATTTAATTTTTTTTCTGGATTATTTTTTAATTAAAATCAATGAATAAAATAAAAGGCAGCATCCTGCAAAGCAAAATAAAAATCTTAGTCATCATATTTATTTTCAGGAATACCATTAAACATTTCTACTATTTAGATTTAGACATAGAACATGAAAATTATTGATGCTGTCAGCTCTTATTTTTTTAAAAAATGCCTATCCATAGCAAAAGAGCACAAACACAGCCATAGAAAGATCAGCTAGAATAGTAGAGGGTATTTGGTAAGCTAGAAGAAGCAAGAGAAAAGTTTGCCTTCTGGTAAATTACAACACCTGGCCATATCTATAGTGTGGTAACCATTTTAGAAATTGGAAGTAACTCTAGAAATCATTTAGTATAGGTGCCAGTTTGCCTTCTCCAAAATTTTAAATGTGTTCAGTAGCATGTGAAACTTGATGACATAACTCTATAATTCAAGAAATGGCTGAAAATTCAGGGAGTCATAGTTTTCCCAATTGGACAGCATTAGATCGAAGGATCCAACCTAGTAGTCACTAGGGTTTGGATTTTCCCAGTTTTTGTACAATATTATAAAAGTGTCGTTTGTAAAATATGAACCTCTATGCAAAATGTTCACCTCTGTTTCATGACAAGCATTGCAACTTTATTTTTTTCCAACCAAAGTTTAATATGAGCCAGAAAGGAAACATACTATATTGTATCATACCTACTTACCCACCAACTTTTCTAACCTCTTCTATATTTTCTGATGTGTGGAAACTGTTCCATGCTTCCCAGCTAATAGAGACACTGAAAATTTAACTTTGTCATAAATTCTGTGGGAAGTTTTGTCTATAAGAAGTACAATATGATCCAAAGTGGACTTAAAATCAGGTAATGAAAGTAATAAAGTGATTTTCTAACTTGATAGAAAATTATCCAATCTAATTATGAATTGAATTTAAAGTTGGATGCTAACCCATCATCATTTATATATCAATCAATATGTATGTAATTAAACCATAATTCATTAATGTTCATCCTATAGTGATGCTTTAAAAGAGGCGCAGAACAATGCTCTTTTTTGGGTTGGGGGGGGGCATAGGTCTGTGGAATGAAGCAATTCTGTTTTTAGTGTAGGAGCACTAGCCTTCCTTACTGTTTATTTGCAGTCATATTTAGACTATGCTTGAAGAATTGGAAATCACTAGTGAGGAAATTGCCACCAGCAAAAGAATAGTATCTCTTCTTCTTTTATGGTTATGATTTTGCTAGCATGGCATCTTTCTGTATAATTGATCATTTTTAACAGCAATATTATACATATTGACTTGAATGTCAACATCCAATAACTTATTAAGCTTCCATGGGAATTTCTGAATAAATGTTTCTATGATTGAATAAATGTTTCTATGACTGTTGGGGGAGGAATATAAAACTTTTTAGGTTTCATAGCAACAGATCTTGCCTTTATTTCTGAGTGTTTTGTTATTTTTAAGAGATTTCTGTCTGGTTAAAAACCTGTGTTGCTCTCTGAGGTGGGGGGGTGTTCAAATTCAGCTTTGAAAATAATTAAAGAGTTACAACTTTTACCCGGACGGAATTTTTGAACTCCTAAACTGGGATGTTCCATTTACAGTACAGCACTGGGGAAATGATAGTACAAAAAAAATGGTTTCTTCCGAGCCAGTCGAGGTATCCCCAAACGTGGAGCCCTTTGTTATCCAATTACAGAAAAAGAAAGTTTTTAACCCTTCGTCTTCCAATTAGGTGGGCACGTCGTAATAAACGGAAGGGGAGAAATACTGCACCATTCAAAGTGTGTTTGAAACGTATTTCGGGACAATTCGGGAAGTAGGGGGCCTTTAAGGTGTCCCGAAGCAGTCTCAGACCTGCAAGCAGCAAGGCAGGAAGAGCCGCTGGGCGCTTCGCCGAATGCATGCCTTACGATGCCTGAAACTTCAAGCGTAGAAAGGTTTCCACCAGGCCCCTCAGAGTGGCGGTGTGGAACTACATTCTTTCTCTGCCAGGGGCTGGCTTGAAAACGAGGAGGAGGAGGAGGAGGAGGGAAAGGCGGCGGCTCTTGGAAGTTTTGTCTGGGCTGTCTCTCTCTCTTTTGTGTCCATCTTCGTTTGAGTAACAAGACGGAGAACCCCGGACAGGCTCTTTGCTCTAACGAGCGGCTGGACCTAAATGGTGGCGGATCCGAGGACCAGTTCCGTCGTTGTGGCTGCTATGAGGCTGCTTTGTTTCGCGGTCCAGGCTCTTTGCCTCAAGTGATGGGACGCACCGCGATCGCTGCTGCTCCTGCTCCTGCTCGAGCAACGGTTGCAGCGCGTGTTCTTTCCGCCCCGCGCTCGCCCAACTGCACAGCTAGCAACTCTTCGCCAGGAGCGGCCGTCTCCGCGACCCGTTTTCTGAGTGTCCCGTGAAAGATCCTGGAGACCGCCGCCGCGCACTCCGGGCCGCTGGTGACCCGGCTGGCTTTCGGTTCTTCCAACGGAGAGTGTGGAAACAACCGCGAAGCTTTTTGTGTTTCGCTTTCTGTCGGATGGTCCCGCAGCGCTCCGGGGAAGCCCCTTTGGGATAACCTGGAGGAAAAGGAAAACAAAGCTTTGGGCTGCTGAACTCTTTTTTTTCTTCGCCGTTCTGACAATAGAAATTCCAGTTGAGAAGCCGGGACAATTCTCTTCAATCGATTTAGAGATGATTTAGGACACCGCTGCTTTTACATTAAGCTGATTTTGGATTTATGAATCGGATAGTGTTGGAAGCTTTTGGAAAAGTCTTCCCCTTTCCCCTCTCCCATCAGCTTTCCCGTTTGGCATGAGACTATCGACAGGCTCCACCACCTGGAGACAATGTTTGCAGAGTTTGTTCATGTCTGTCTCTTTGGATTGATATGTCTTTCTTCAGGTAATCCCTGATCCCGATATGATTCTTTTTAATATTCCACCGGTTAAATTTCTGCTGCCTGTTTTCAATTCGGAGAAATAAGGCAATATGAAACAATTGATTCGTACTAATATTATAAGTACAACCTGATGAAAGTTTTTGAATCTGGAAACAATGGGTGATTTATGAAAATATTTCATTGTAAACTTCAGATTGTCTAAGAGTGAGCATTTTAAAGTTTTAACTATGTTATATAAACTATGCAACTTCTATTCTTCACCATCTTTTCACTTTTTCCTGATTGAGATAACATCCTATTTACTGGGGTAACTAGCTTTTTTCCTTCTCTTTCCAACTAGATAAGCACATGATCTGGTTTTCACCCATGTTTGGAAATAAAGGCAGGCATTTGGCACCAGAAGAACTGGTTTGGTGCCTTCCCACTGGGCAGCCCAGTTTGGATACTAAATAAGCATCTAAGAGGTTGTTCTAGGCCTATCTTCTTAAGTGCAGAAATCTTCAGGATTTTAGTGCTACTGTCCTATCCTGTGGCTATTCAATCAAATCGTCTATTATAGAATGTATACAGTTTAAAACATGGTACCTTAAGGCACTTTTCTGCCAAGGAATAAAAAGTTGGTGTGTATCTGCAGCATAAACTATTATTATCCCCCCCACCCTTCTCAGCTCCATCTTGCTTATATCAGTTACTCTGATTGGTGAAAGCACAGTTTTATGAATGCAAAAGTTATAATTAAAGCAGGCATAAAAACTTTACAACTCTTTTCCATGCTGCTATGATGTACGTAGCTGTACATTAGATTCAGAGATGTTAAAGGGGAGGGGAAAAAGATGTTGGAAGGAAGACAATTTTGAAACACATCTTTATTGACTGTGTGTTAAATTGCTAAAGGGAGGCAACAGGATTATTGTCATGGATAAAGAAAAGTGACCTCACTATATATTCATATGGATATGTATGTATCTGTGTGTGTATGTATATGTGTTTATACATACATACAAGAATATATACGTGCAAGTTTAATTACGTTAGTTTAGTGCCAGGTAAAAGTTCAGTCCTATAGCAGTTTGATTGTGAGTTACCAGCACTTGAAAGAAGTGGATTTCTAAAGAATTTCTGCTTGGATCAAATCTACCTTTGCAGCATAGGCTGTGAGTGCTCACAGAACCATGTGTACATTAATGTCTGTAAGTATTGTAACTCTGTATGGATGTAAAGCCTATTGTTTTGTACCTGTGTCTTCTTTTAAGCAAATTGGAACCTTTGCGGAGATTTACCTTGTTCACATGTTGATATGCAGTTACTTTGAAAGAATATATGAAACGCCCTAGTGTATGAATAATCAGAATATTGCATCTTGAATGTATCTTCTTAGCCAATTTGGTGTAGTGATTAAGGGATCAGGCTAGAAACTTGGAAAGTATGAGTTCTAGTTTGCCTTATATATGAAAGCTGTCTGCGTGACTTTATGGTTGGCCAATCACTCTCTCTCAGCCCAACTCATTTCACAAAGTTGATGTTGTATGGAAATAGGAGAAGGTGAGTATTGTGTATGTTTGCTGCTTTGAGTTATTTATAAAAATAATAAAAGCTGGATTTAAAAATAGTACCTGAATAATAACCATGGATTTCTACCTCTGTCTGGCAGCCTGACAAGTGTTAAATAATTCAGTTGTTATAATCCCATATTTAATCCCAGATTAAATATAAGAACAATCTAGAGAGAAAACGAACCATTTCTCACGTGCACAATAGGAAATAACCCATAGGATAGAGTTACTGTTTTATGGGGCAGCTGGCTGCTGCTCTGCAAAAACAGGACAGGTGACTAGTTGAAACTTTCTTTTCCCTTAAATTATTGAGTAATGTGGTTTAGGGAATTTCCATTATTTAATGGAATGTTTTTAACCGCAAGGTTGAATATAAATCAGTCCCGAACAAAAAGTAGATTGGCTTGGCTCTTTGATTCAAATTATAGTCAAGTCTCATTGTGATCAAGGTTTTTTTTTTTTTTGCCTTTTTTCAAGTTTGTTTTTATGCGAATTATGAATAAAATATGGTTAAGAATGAAAAGTTTCATTAAAGGTTAAAGGTTATTAATCATTTTTGTTTTGTTTTTTTAAATAATTGATCAGCATTAGAAATTCTTTAGACAACATAGTCTGGTATCAAAGTGGCATAGTTATAAAATTTAAAAAAGCTTTCCATATTTTTAGTCCTTCTTTATAGAAATGTTATGAGATGTTGTTGTGACATTTGTTTTTTCTAATGTGTTTCAAAATATAGATTGATATAGCTAGGTGAATGTATAGATAGATTGGGATTCTAGATAGGATCTATGAACTTTCCAAATTGAAAGATTTATATTTATCCCGTAATTCCCTTACAGTAAATGCAAACATCTAAATGTTGGATAATTTATCATTTTTTAAATTTTTATTTCTGATTTACCTTTGTTATGGATAAAATTAGAGCATACTGAAAACTCTTTGGGTCAGATTGTGATGTAATTTTAACCCACTATGTATTTGCTAAAAATTTATGGAAATAAAACTTGTAGGCAGTAATAGAATTTATTACATTCTAACTGGAACTCAGTGGAATGTATTCCTAGTGAGAATTGCATGCAGATCAGTGAAAGAAGAGGGGACTATTTGTAGAATATCAGGTAAAAGTTCTCTCAGCAAGACCAACTATACGTATATTTTCAAGCAATATATTCATGTATTTTATCATTTACCTCAATTGTAATATTTCTTAGGAGGAAATTGAGTGTCAGGTTTGAACATATAAAATAAAATATTATTTAAAATATTATATAGAGAAATAATAGAAACAAAGCATTTTTAACAGTATTTGTGTCTGTCAGTATCCTTAACAAGAGATCCTGAATTCTTTACAAGCATATTTGTATAACTCTATGAGTAAACTGATAATTTCATCTGAATTATAATTGGTCAAGATGATATACACTGAGGTTTTTAATAATTACATTTTAATCTATAGATTGCATGGGTTCACAAACTTCGCAGTACCAAAACCACTTGATGTAGTTCCATACTTCTGCAATTTTAGTATGAAGCAAACACTAGAGCAAATTTTAACAGTAAAATGCCCCATGTATTGCCCATAAGTGCCTGAGGTACTGATCCTGAGGTTGACATCCCTATCTTAATATTATGCTTTATAAAGTGTTATTTATATAGAAAAAAATACTACTTAACTATTGTTTTTCAGTTAGGGTAAGGGAGCAAGTTTAAATATTCTTGCTAATTAAAAATCTGTGACTGACATAATTATCCTTGATAATTTTTGTATTGATCCCTTATTACTTTTATCTTTACTGGACTATTTTATTCTATTCTTCTAATCTAAAAAATTCAGTGAAGAGATTTAAAGGTAGTATATAAATTCAAATCTCTGTTAACATTTTTTTTGTTGCTGTAAACCTTTCTTGTCCTTAATTGTCCCAGGTCAAAATTTTATTTTGGCTGTGTTTTGCTAATTACACAACTTTATTATAATAGCAAAGAATGCAAATCAGTAACCATTATTTTAAAATCTTTGCTCAGAACCATGTAAATTAAAGACTTTTTTAAAAAGTTCTCTATATCTATCTGTCTGTCTATATCTATCTATCTATCTATCTATCTATCTATCTATCTATCTATCTATCTATCTTTCCATTTTAACATTATGATAGAAAATATGCATAAAATGTACCTAATTCAGCTATTTTTTATACCAGAAGGAAGTGTCATAAAAAAATACCAATAAGAAACAGACAGCAACCCAAACAAAAATTCTTACTTTAAGATCAGAGGTTTATTGTTTGTAATAATTTGGAACATAAGAAATAAATAGATATAAAAGATATAATAGCAATAATACACTTATATTAATAAGCTATTGCAATGGGGTCCAATGACATACAGTAGGTCCTGCAAGGACTGCCATAAATCAAAGGCCCAGAGCTGATCTCCAACTCTATCCTTTATACTTTTCTTCTAACCACATACATGCTTCACAACTTCACTGTCACTTTCCTTAAACACCTGTGTACGTTACTTTCAGTTCCTCATTTCCAACAATTTCATTGTTCCTGTTTTAAACTTATCTATCCAAGTGCATACTTTGCAAAAATATGTTTTCACAGTTAGTAACGGCTCAGCAGGATTACAAATAGTTCTGGTATATTTTGAAACCATCCTAGCTGAAAACTTTGGTTCATGTCTCTTTCTTCTGGGGCCTGCTTTTATCCATAGGACTTATTGAATCTAATAGATCAATAAGCTATATCTTTGATTCTCACAGAAGGAAAATTGTTATAATGTATCAATTTTTGTAATTCAATCAAATCATGATTCTAATATTATTTTGTCTCCAACACAAGAATAGAAGTTTTTCTGAGTCAATTCATATAAATAAATTGCTATACAGTAGCAGAAACATAAACATACCTAATTAGGTCCTAAATAAATTAGAGGAAACTTTGGTTTTTCCAATGTGTCATTAAGTAACAATGTTAAAATATAAATTGTTTACAATTACAACATTCATTTGCTTCAAAGGGCAAGCGTTTTATGCATGCTGCCTTTTAGTAGTTAAGTAGTCCATAATCATATCTAGATAATTGCAACTTTATGAGTTCAGAATATATTTCCGGATGTATGTGTTTTTCGTGTGTGTGTGAGAGAGGTGGGGGGGGGGGGAGAGAGAGCTGCATTTTTCTTTGACTACATTGCTGAGAGGTGCTTACACAATATTTATTGTAACCTTCAATTTTTTTAAATTTACATTAGGAATAAATAGTATGATAACTAAAAGCAACATATCTTTTGACTACCAGTAAGATAACTAAATCACCCTGAATCAACTATGATATAAAAAGTTTAGCTTAATCAAGTGAATATCGCTGCTTGTATAATTTTTCATACTGAGAACATCCTAGTCCATTTATACATCTGTTTTGTCTCTTTTTTCAACTTGTGCAACTTCACTGTGAAACATCATATTGGTTAAGCTGATACACCTGCTGGGATCCTCAGTACCGCACCCAATAAATCAAAAGTTGACTTTGCTTTATGGAAACTAACACCTGTTTCCATATCTTTAAACTGGTATTTTACCCTAATCTGGGGTAAAAGTTACAGAATAGAGAAATATATTGTAGATAAATATTATTCCAGGGGAGAAATTTTAAATGTATTTTGATGTGTAAAACAGCATATGATTTCAGTAAAGGATAATATTTGTAGCTCAGGCTGAAATGACAGGTCCTTGATGCTTTTTGAGTTTGGTTGTGTTCTTGCTGATGTTTCATTACCCAAATGAGGTAGCATCTTTAGTGATATACCTATAACAGTATATGATTCTTCTATCTATGAATATATCAGCCAATTACAACATTAATAATTTTACTGTGAGTAAAAGTAGTAATGACATGTTTCCTATTTAGATGTCCTTGCCTAGCATGGAAGAAAAAGTCCCTATGTGATAGTGACCTTAAGGCTATTTAGTTAGCAGACACATCTAATGAGGCAAGGACAAAATAGATAAGTTTTGAATGAGGATTCTATGTCACTCATTTTGTCATTTGTCCTACCTCATGGACCATTGGGTTATTAGTAATCCTTGAGCAGAGCCCACCTGTATAAAACTGGTAAGTGTCCTTCCATTGTAAAGTTCGGTATACTTGTATACAGGGAAAGTGCTTAAACTACTGCCTCATATTCAATAAGCAACTTATTCTGATTTTAATCTGCTGCTTTAAATGGGATGTTAAATCTAATATATTTATTCATTCTCTTTGGATACTGACTTTGGACAGTTTGCAATAACAGAATAGCATAGGAGAGACAACATACAGGAAAAAGGCAAAAATAATTTTTAATCAAATAGGAGCAGTTAAAAAAAACCTAAAACATTACAAACAGAAAATTATCATTCACTGTATTCCAAGACTTGAGCAAATAGCCAGGTTGCAGGCTTTCCAGAATATCTATAGAGTGGCAACTGCACTGTTACATAATCCAATAGGAATTATATAGCTACAAGATCTGTATCAAGTATAAATGGATAATGTTAATACTAAATTATTGTTTGATCTGATGCTACAATAATTTAGCATTAACATTAGCCACACATTTTTACCATTCTATCTTTAGCATGCATGTCTGAATGATATGAAGATAGTATGTCAGTATAAAATATTAAGTTTTCAATTCTTAGACAGCAATCAATATTGCATTAAAATATGCTGGTCAGGAACTTTGAACTCTTTCCCAGGTTTTTTTGGTGGTGGTGGTGATTAAGTTTGTATGACATTTTGGAGGTTTTTCCTTTTTTTTTCAAGAATAGACTTTTCACTAGGAAATGAACTAATACAATTTTAGTCAAAATAGCAGCAGAATGCTTATGTTGACTTCATATATGTTTAACAATTGTTTCTTTAGTTCATTGGCACATTCTTCCAAAATGCTTTTCAATGGGGACTTTACTAAAACACAAAAAGACACAAAAGTTTTATAATCTGTAATTAATATATTATCTCTTCATTACAAGCTATATACCTGCTGTGCGTGCTTTTTTACAGCTTGTTGATTCTAGGGCGGAAATCACTTCAAAATGTTTAAAGGAATTTCCTATTTTTGAAAGTTTGAATCAGTCTTATGTGTCTATTAAAGCAGTGAGTATTGTAAATTAATAAAGAAAAATATAGTTAAAGGGAAAGCATTGTTATGGCAGATGCCAGTATTTTCATAATATAACAGTAGTCTTCTATAATTAATTTTTAATCAATAACTTTAAAAATATTAGTTTCTATTTGTGGCAAGGAGAGAATTTAAATTAAAAGAAAACAACAAATATAAAGATTATGCCGATGATTAAAATTCATTTCCTCTTTCCCTTGTGAAGTTGCAAAGAAAAAAAAACTAAGTAGCAAACATTGTGTTTACTCTAAATTTTCTTCTGCTGTCTAGTTTTTTCTAAGGGGGAAATTCACACATTCAAAATTTTAAAAACTTGAAATGAACATGATCTCATTTTGCTGTTAGCATGGAATTACAATGGTAATATAATTGTACTTCTGTTTTTTGTCAAGCTTTCAGCAGGAGGGAGGGAACAGATGAGCTGTGGGTAAGGATTTATATTTTTTATCAAAGACTTTTGTGGAATCTTGAAAGAATTTAATTTGTTTTTAGAATTAGGTGTGTGATGCTAATCACATTTTAGGCATATCACTGGTTGTTCATTCTGTAGGCTTTTAAAAATATACAGAATGCTTTTACACCTAATGTGTGCCTAGGACAATCTAAAGATGGATTTAATGAAATGAAACATGCATCAAACTAAAATGTAAAGATGAAAGGGAAAATTGGAAATTGCAATAAAAATCTAATATATAATTATACAGAGTTGCTTGATAGTGAGATAGATGGCATATTAATAAATAAATAACATATTCAAAGCTTAGTGCAGCTATGCCTTTACCAATGATTTGTGGAACACTCAAGAACAAAAGGGCTTTTCTGCCAGTGTTAGAATTGGGCCTCATCATAAATATGTTATAAGCAAGCTCATATGCCTATATGTGATAAGCATTTGGGGTTTGAGATGCTGAAAGAACCTTAAGAAGACATTATTTGGCATAAATTGTGATTTTACCGTTCAAAGAATATCACAGTATGCCAAAGGATTCCTCATTCCCACTTCCCCTTTTTTGATTTCCTTTTGCTTTTAATTTAATACAACATAAGCATTGAACCTAAATCCAAACATGTTGTAAATTTAGCCTCTGGGTTCTTTTGCTTAATTTAAAAATTACAATCCTGTTCACAATGTTATTAAAAATCTTCTTTTGCTGTTCCTAATCATGCTTAAAGTATATTAAATTCTGTTTAAATGGGAGACAAGTTGGTGTAGTGATTAAGGCACAAGGCTAAAAAGCTGTGAGTTATTTTCACTTTAGGAATGACCTAGCTGGATGACCTTGACTCAAAGACATAAACGAGCAAACACATTATTTTATTCTATAGTTGGATATAGCAATAGCAATAGCACTTAGACTTATATACTGCTTTATAGTGCTTTACAGCCCTCTCAAAGCGGTTTACAGAGTAAGCATATTGTCCCCAACAATTTGGGTCCTCATTTTACCCACCTTGGAAGGATGGAAAGCTGAGATAACCTTGAACCTGGTGGGATTCGATCTGCCAAATTGCAGTAGGAATAGCTTGCAGTACTGCACTCTAACCACTGTGCCACCAAGGCTCATTTTCATTCTTCACAAAATCTGAAAATTATGTAATTGTAGGCAGCTATTTAGGCATTATGTCTTACCTATTTTTCAGTGAAGGAAGCCAGAATCATGTCCCATTAACATAAACATGTGGAGCCCAGCATTTATTTGGTTCTACTTTTCACAGTTATTATTCTTTATGAAATACTTACCTACCACATTCAATAAAATTCTGCCCTCATGTAGCACAAATACCTTATTTCATGTCCTGCTCTCAGGAATGATGTTTTTTGTTTTGTTTTGTTTTACTTTGTTAACATTCTTCTATGTGACATTGCTTTACGAACTTAAAAATGCAATCATGGTACTCTCTTAATTTACCACATGAGTTAGTTTCTGGTCCTTTCTTCTTCTGTTCTGAAACTTAATCAATTTTCCAGAATCTCTCTTAAAGTATAGTGTTCGGAATTGGATCTAGTATACAATTTTTATTTTCTAAGTGAAGAACTTCCCATTTGTTTAAATTTCAATTTGCTATTATCAGTTATATCATGATTTTTCTCATTTTTCAGTGTTTTTCAGGATTTTAGATGTCCTAAGCAAGTATTTGTATCATCTGTACTAGCTCGACACCGTGCTTTACTACAGAACTATGTGGTCAGGCTTAGTTTTGGGGAAGGAAAATAAGGGGTGGGGAATTCTGTCTCTGCCTACCAGCATCCATTGGCATTCATCTGACTAGTGTCCTGTCAGTGTGTGAGAGAGTTGAGGGCTATTTGGAAACTTAAACAGTATTTGTTGTGTGAGCAGGAAGGAGACAGCAAGTAGCTTGGGCGTGGCTTAGCTCAACTGTTCTGTACTAAAGCTGCTTGGTGCTATGAAACTAAAAGTGAAACTGAAACTCCTCTCCTCTGCTTGTATTTTGCATTTGGAACAGATTTCTTTTCAGGTGGGGAGTGGAGTAGAACTCCTTAGCATCAGATTGTGTTAATAATAATATAGGAAATATTAATGCTCTGATGTCATTTCGAAAAACCCTTTCTTGGTGAGCACCGAGAAGCCAAGAGGAACATACGTGCCAAATTTCAAGTTTGTAGGCTTTACAGTTCTGGAGATTTTGTGATGATGCGTGAGTGGTATTTTGCTTTTACATATATAGGTTTGGAAGGTTTTTTTTTTTTGTCCTAATTCATTAGTTAATTAAAATATTGAAGACAGGGCCCAGAACTGAATCTTGAGGTATTGTATTCATTATTTTCTTCTTGATGAGAAACTATTGATGGGAACTCCGAGTATGATTTTCAAACATGTACAAAGTCACTTAATTGTTATGTAATACTGCCCCAGGATTTCTCAGATATCAAGATATGAGCAGTTCCTTTAGTCACATAGTTCTGGAGATGTAAGCTTATTTAATGTAACCTTAAAGCTGGACCATATTTACTAATCTCAAGATCCAATCCTGAAACTTCTAGTTTGATCTTCAAAACTTTCTAATGAAGTACATACTTTCTATTTGAAAGAGGCTTAACTAATTAAAATGACATGAAGAAAAATGAAATGTTTCAACATTATTTTTCCCTTTGTATTGAAGTGGAGAAAAAGAAGTAAATCACCATTAATAGATGGATATTTTCATTGGCATTACAGATTTATAGAAGCCATCACAAGTTTACAATGAAAAAAATATTTTACTGCATTTAGGCTATACTATATAATGGCCCATTATTCATTAACGGTTTGTTTATATGATTTGTATCACCATAATAAGTCCTAGAGCAACACTTAGAATAGAAAAAAAATAGCATGAGAAGTTATTTCCATATTATTAAAACAATCCACACAGCAGCTTCATTTATCATCATGTATGCAGGCCAACTTTTTAACTCAGCCATTTCATTACATCTTCACAGTTTCATTACTTGAGTAGTTTGACTTGCAATCAACATCTAATTCATGAATGTTTGTTTTATTCCTGCCAATTAAATGAAGAATTTGTTTGACATAGTTTATTTTCTGAAAATCGAACATGGCATATGTTGTTGCTCTTTAAAAATGCATGTGATGGGCATATGATGAGGATGTTGGCACAAATATTAACTTCTGGCTGAATGTACAGCATTTCTGAGGTTTGTCTACTCCACCCAGACATCTGCTGTAACTAGTCTTCTGTGTTGTACTTGTTAAAGCTTGCTGCAAAAGCCTCAAAGTAATAATTCACCATTCCACTTTTGAAAAGCTACAATATAGAAAATTTTAAATAGAAGCCTCTGTAAATTGAAATATATTTTGGAGGGATAGGGTGAGGCACAATGTTTTTTGGAGGTTTTTTTTGGTAGAGAAAAAATGTTCAGGCATATATATTTGATATTATCTCTACTTATGTATTTAGTATTTGAGGATACATGAGCCAGTGTTTTATAGTTTTAAAGCTGACAATTTACTGAATAAGGTTGAAAAGGGAGAAAACAGCTACAATTTTTTTGGTTTTGTCCCAAATAATATGTGTTATCTAGAGGAGATATTATATTAACAGATTAAATTTTCTAGCACAAAACTGATATTCAGACTTCTACTATAATTAAAATCTAGCTCCAATATTTAAAAAGATGCAGATAATTTTAAATAAAAGTAATATGAAAAGTATACAAAATTATTAAACAATGGAAGTAATTAAAAGGATGCATTGTTATAAGTAAGCAAAACCTGCAAGGGTTAGGAATCACTTATAAAACCTTACTTTCAGAAATCACAATCGTATTATCTTATTAGTACAAAAACATATAACTTGTTTGTGAAACACTTTCCAGTTTTAATAAGGATCAAACATGTTGTTTCCAAAGTTATGTTACAGTTTACTTAATT
This sequence comes from Pseudonaja textilis, assembly GCF_049901715.1. Lineage (NCBI taxonomy): Eukaryota > Metazoa > Chordata > Lepidosauria > Squamata > Elapidae > Pseudonaja > Pseudonaja textilis. Next base: position 42,779,472 of record NC_141996.1, read on the forward strand.
CTGTTTAAAATAATGTATCTTGTACGATATACAGTCTTTGAATAGGCCGTTGTTTATTCACATCTTAATTGTTGAAGAACTCCATTCCAGGGGGAGAAGCTTTTGTTAGTAGTTCATTATATGCTCAGGGGAAATTGTTGTTTAGGTTCACTTTCTTGGTTGAGCAAAATAAATAAAGCTTGAAATGTTGATGTATTGACCAAGCTTTATACCTGAATGCATCCTAGAAATGAAAGTAAGCAGTGAATCTTTAGCAGTAAAATGCTTTAGATATAGATACTATGTACTTCCGCTGCTGCTGCTCTGCATAGGCTTTAACTCCCTTAGCTAAATAATCACAAGAACTAGATATGGATACAAGTTCAAGAGTGGAATACCACCAACCACCTCTCTACATGGATGACATTAAGCTGAGTACTAAGAGTAAAACAGATATTGATATGCTGATCCACCTGACATCTAGAGAGGACATTAGAACATCATTTGGACTGAATATGTGTAGCCAGATAGTAGTCAAGAGAGGGAAAGTAGTTAAGACTGCTGAAAATGGAATTACTAGACATACAGGACAGCTGCAAGTAGCTTGTAATCCCAAAGTCAGATGGCAAGCACAATAAAGCAAGGAAGTCAACAGTATCCATGTATCATCAAAGGAAAAGACATTTATTGAAGAGCAAACTCTGATTATGTGGAAATAAAAATATCCACAAAATCATAAATGCTCTGCCAGTCATTAGATATTCTGCCCATATAATGAGCTGTCTAAAGAAGGAGATAGAAACTGTCCTGGGAGTTTATCACAATGTATGGAGATTTCAACCCTATTTGTACACCAGTTGGAAAGAGGATAGGGGGCATTGGGTGAATGTCACTACCATGGATGAAACCTAGAGCTTCCAGGAGTTCATCAATAAAGATGGTACCCAAAGATGAAATGTTGAGAAAATGTCTGAGGCAGGAAGATCAAATAAAGGAAGTGCAATGTCAAGACAAGACCCTGAATGGAATGTACTATCAACAGATAGCTGAGATTATGAAACCCTACAAGTGACTTGAAAAAGCTTGACTAGAAAACAGCAGTGAGGCACGGATAATAGAAGCACAAAAACAGGTGGCAGGCACCAGATGTATAGAAGAAGGATCTACCACACTAGATAGGACTCTGGCTATAAGTTCTGGCTATTCAGAGAGGCCTCAGAAATGTCTATCACATAGAGGCAGGATGGAAGATGCAGGCAGGAACAGCATACATTGAAAGGCATAACTAATTAGCTGGCATTGCATACAGGAATATCTGCACAGTATATGGGCTATACCCTCCCAAGTCTGGATGGGAGAATCCACAGAAGTTCATAGAGAATAAGAAGGCTAAAATCCTGTGGCACTTCCAGATCCAGACGGACAGTCAAGCAGATATTGTGGTAATGGACAGGGAACAGAATACAGTGGTATAGATGTACTCATGCTGAGTAACGGTAAAATCAGGAAAGAGTGTGAGAAGGGGTGTTGTTATAATAACTGAGAATGCCATTTCACGTTCAACTGTGAGAGAGTCTAGTTGTGGGATGTCTCCACCTTGTCAGGTGACTGAGTCTGCCAAATGGTTAACCTTGCCACCATTGCTATGGTTACCCTAGCTTCCAGCAAAGGAATCTTGACAGATGTTGTTGTATTCTGAAAAATATTAAAATATCCTTTTCCACTCCTTTACCAGACCTCCTCAGGGTGGGTCTAGACCAGAGGTGGGCAACTATGGCCCCTTTATGACTTGTGGACTTCAACTCCCAAAATTCCTGAGCTAGCATGGCTTGCTCAGGAATTCTGGGAGTTGAAGTCCATAATTCATAAAAGGGCCATAGTTGCCCACCCCTGGTCTAGACTCTCTCGCAGTTGAATGAGAAAGGGTGTTCTCAGGTAATTATACCAATGTCCCTTCTCTGTTAGACTGCTGCGATAGACTAGTTGTGGGTCTTACCAAAGCCGGCATGCCTTTGGGAGGTTAGGTCTGGCCCTTTTTGTCTGCTTCAATATAACACTCTGGAGCACCCATGTGCCAAAGGCCACATCTGCCGAGGCAAAAATGTCCAGATGGTAATGATGGATAAACAGGGAAGGAGATGACCAGGTGGCAGCCCGGCATATCTCCTTTATAGATGCTTGAGTAGCCCAAACTGCTGGTGTGACTGTACTCCTTGTGGAGTGAGCCATGAGTACTGGGCATGGGAAGCCCCCGGGTCTCATAAGCCAGGGATATGCAGGATCGAATCCACCTGCCCATTGTAGTTGGAGAAACCCTGTTCCCTAATGAAGCCAGTTGAAAAGAAATATCTATTCTGTTTTATGGAACAAAGAAATCCTTTTTACATATATCTTCAATGCTTTGCGAACATCCACAGCATGCCATTTCTTTTCCAATTCGTGAGTTGGATTTGGACAAAAACCTGGTAATACCAGTTCCTGTGCTCTATGGAACAAAGAGTTAACTTTCAGAACAAAGGTGGGATCTAGCTTCAGGACCACCCTGTTATGGTGAAAAATGCAAAGGTCTCCTCTAACCGAGAGCAGGTAGGTACCAACGCCCTTTCTAGCCGACGTGATGGCCACCAAGAAGGCCACCTTAATAGTCAGAAATCGAAGGCCAATCAATCTCAGACGCTCAAAGGGAGTTCCCATAAGAGTCTGCAGGACTTTGGACAGGTCCCATGTAGTGTACCTGTGGACTACCGGTGGACTCAGATTTGATGCCCCTCTGAGGAATCTGTGGACTAGGGGATGGTGAGAAACGGACTCCAATGACCCCATGGATAAGAAAGAAGACAAAGCCACTACCTGTGAAGAGTATTGGATGAGAGCCCCCTGTCCAACTCATACTGCAGAAATTCTAGAATGCCCCCAATAGAGGCATCCATGGCCGAACGATTAGTCTTATTACACCAAGTATAAAAAATCCTCCAAGTAACATCATAAATGTGATTGGTAGATGCTTTCCTAGATGCCTGTATAGTATCTATGACCCTAGAAGAGAAGCTGTCCTTGGTTAATGACCCCCACTCAATCTCCATATGGCCAACTGAAGCCAACAGGGCTCTGGATGCAATAGCATCCCCTGGCTGAGGAAAATCCTGGACAGGAGAATCCTCCATGGAGGGATCACTGACAGGTTCACCAGATCGACGAACCAGGGGTGTTTGGGCCAATGGGGGCCAGGAGTAAAACCTCCACCCTGTCCGCCAACAACTTCCTGATTACAGCTGGAATGAGAGGAAGAGGTGGAAATGCATACAAAAGACCCTCTGGCCACTGGCACCAAAGGGCATTGATCCCTTCTGCATTGTTTGGGGAGGCAAACAGGTCCACAACCAGGGATCTGAAAATCCCAGTCATTTCCCTGAATAGGTCTGGATGGAGACGCTATTCCGAGTGGTCTATCTTGGCCCTGCTTAGCCAATCTGCTTGTACATTGTCAACCCCCGAAATGTGCTCTGCCCTTAGAAATAAGAAGTACCTCTCTGCCCAAAGACCTATCCACTCTGCCTCCTGCATAAGCGCCTTGGACCTGGTTCCCCCCTGATGGTTTATGTGCACCTTGGCTGCCACATTGTCCATCATTATAAGGACATGGGTCCCAACCACTTTGCCCCAGAACTGTCTGAGGGCCAGATGGATATCCCAGAGCTCCAACCAATTGATGGGATGAGTGGTCTCCAGCTGGGACCACAGCCCCTGAGCCATCTCTGACTGAAGATGAGCTCCCCAGCCATACAGGATGGCATCTGATAACCACTCTGCTGGGCTCCTTGAAGAGCTAACCTACGCTAATGGTTGGGAACAGCCACCTGAAAGATCGGAGAACTGCTCGGCGAACTGAAACCTTGATGGCCAAGTGGTTCCTGCATGACCTTTGATAAGAAAGAAGGAACCATTGTAATGAACGGGCCTGAAGTGTCACCCATGGGACAATGGATTTTCAAGATACCATCTTGCCCAAAAGCTGAGATAGAAGAGACAGGGGCACAGTCTGATGTTGTTGGATCTGCTTGGCCAATAACTGCAAACTCTGTTGATGATCTGGAGACAGGAAGACAGGACACCATATCTATGACTGCTCCCAAGTGTAGAAGTAGGTTGGTTGGATGCAGCTGGCTCTTCTTGATGTTTATCAAGAATCCATGCAACTGCAGCATCTGCAAAGTAATTTGGAGATCTCTCCTGGCAGTGAGCTCTGAGAATGATTGAATTAAAATATCGTCCAAGTAACATTGAACTCTCACTGGCAGTACTCATAAGGAGGCCGCAAGGGCCATCAGTACCTTTGTGAATACCCTTTGGGCTGAAGAAAGCCTGATATTGGTAATGTCTTCCGTTGTAATAGAAATGGAGAAATTTCCGATGAAATGGCCAAATTGGCACATGGAGGCAAGCCTCCATCAAGTCAATTGATGCGATATAGTTATTCAGACGTTTGAGATCTAGGATTGCTGTCCAACTCCCGAGGCCTTGGGGATGACAAACAAACAGGAATAGAATCCCTCCCCTCCAGTACTGCCTGGATAGTGTGAATATCCACTAAGTGTTGAATGGGCAAAGACCCGCAGCTGTGAGAGTAAAAGTGGACTCTGCTTGGAGCAAGTGCCACCTAAGAGGCTAATGAAAGGCTGAAAGGGCAGGTTCAGCCCAAGCAACAGGCCTGTTGCTGGGGCCTTTTCTACTTAAACCCTGAGGCAAAGCAGGATTAAACTCAACAGCTCCCTCTGGTGACCAAGCCTGTGGGATTTGAGTGTTAACAGTCTCCAACTTTGCCCCAGCAGCAGTTGGGTGGGTTGACTGTTGCCTCTCTTTTTGCTCTCGGCCCTTTGCAAACTGCCATTCAAGGGCCTCATGTCTTCTTTCTACTTTTTCCTCAGCTTTGGTTTTCTTCTTAGAGGCAGTTGCCGTTGCCCCTTGAGCTGAGAAATGTCACTTGGATCTTTTCTTGTACCTTGAAGAGGATTGTGCCATTGCAGGGGAAAGGGACTCTTCTCTGTCTGCTTCCCTTCCATTATGTCAAGTCTGTGACACTCTGCTTTAACACCAGGCGAGCCAGATAAGGCTGTGGGACAGCAGAGGCCTGCAGGGGATCGATCTATCCCACCACACAATTAGCACCAACCCACTGGTGCGGTCTGGCACAGTGGGAGCTTCAGGCAACATTTAAGAGGGGAATTGGCCGTTTAGGGCAATGTAACCTCTATCATCGCTCCACTCACTCCTCACGATGACTTACAGCTTTGAAGATCCTCGGTGGGTGTCTTCAGCGTCAAGAATGAATCTCTGGCCCTGGAATCACCATGGGGGGAGAGCCCTTCCCACCCCACATGATGTTGTCTCAGAGCTCCTGGGTCCCTGGGAGTTGATCTCTAGCTTCATGCTCCTGGGTCCCTGGGAGTTCATCTCTAGCTTCAGCTGTTTGTTAAAAGCCGAATCGCCACTTTTCTGCTGAATTTTGAGTTTTGGCTCTGAGGAGAGCTCCTCAGAACACAACTGCTTTGACGAGTTGACTGAGTCGAAAGCTGGGGAACCATAGCAACAGTGACAAGATTAATGATTTGGTAGACTCAGTTACATTATGAGGAGGCGGAGACATCCCACAACTAGACTCTCGCAGCAATCTAACAGAGAATATGGAGGAAGTCCTGAAGGAGGAACTAGAAAGAATTTGGAAAGTAATGGTCAAAGTGGGTCCAGTGATAGTATAAGCAGATAGGGCTGTGACTCCCAAGCTGGAAAAGTGTCTCCAACACATCATAGAAATAATATCAGAGCTATCTGTACAAAAAAGGTAGGAACAGAAACAGTGAGGAAGGAAGGAAGGAAGGAAGGAAGGAAGGAAGGAAGGATCGATCTTTTAAATACATTTGAGACTTTTGGCTAGAATAGCTATTTGTAAAATGTATACAGCTTATCTAAATATATAATGTAAGTCTACGTTATTGTGAATTTTTTAGAGGCAATGCCTTTATCCTAATCTTGAAGTTATGAACAGGCCATTGAGTAGTGGTAAGAATTTAAATTCAGTTCATTGAACTAGAACCGATTTGTGACATCTTGAAAAATACTGTATGTAATGATATTGAATTTGAGAAAGGACTATGATTATGCAAACAACTAAAATTATAGACAAATAAGGCTTTGAACTCAAAATGCTGTCTTAATGCATCTAGGTTCCATATAATGTTTCCATATAGTTAAAGTGAATATGGCTTATTATCCTGTTTTTAAGAAATATTTCAGTACAAAGAGTAGATTAGTAGAGTTACAAACAGTTGTTGGTTTTTATGTCCCATGTCACTGTGACAAAAGGCTTTTAAAAATATAATTGACTGATATTACCTGATTTTAAAGAATATTCCAACTTCAATGTGGGAATACACAGAAAATTTTATTACCAAATAAATTGCTGGTAAACTGATATTAACTTTTTTAATCATTCTGTAGATATCCAAATCATATCCAGCTAAGGAAGATTATTGAAAGGCTTTTATGTGTCATATTTTAGCCCAAGCAGAATTGTTATGAGAATAAAAATGGAGGAAAGTCATTAATAGCTGGTTGGAAATATGATACATAAAATGTATCAAAATATTTTTATATTTAAATATTTCTTTACTAAAATGATTCTTAACTGATAGCAGTGGGTTTGTTTTGTTTTTTTGCTTACTATTAATGCCATTACTTTGTTTTTTGTATGAAATATTTATCTGGGAAAATGGGAATATTGGTTAGGACAGTTTTTAGTTTTCAGGATATATAATATAGTATATATAATATCTTTTTTATTTAGCAGATTTATTTTTAAAAGAAGAAAAGTAATAATTTGAGGAAATTACCTCTTTACTGTAATACAAAGAAAGCAGTTTCTTCTAGCTCATGAATCAAGAGTGAAGGGTGATTACCTTAGTCTGGCTGCACTCCATGTAATTTTAGAGACTAGAATGTTGTTACAAGCAAAGAAAGGTGAAAACATAGTAAAGTTCCACTGAATGACTTTTACAGCTTTGGGCTAATGTACACAAACAAAGAAACTCTTGTTTTCTTCTCTCCATTATATTTGTAATGAGAGAAAGGTGAAAATTGGGTAGTCTTGAAATAGAGTTGACCCTCTATTTACTTCCTTAAATTTCACCTAGAAAAAAACATTAAACATATAATTCACACATTTGTATCATTAAAAAAAATAGAAGGCAGTTATAACTGCACATTTAAAATGAGTTTGTATTCCTTATCATTAAGGAATTCAAAGACAAATGTAAATTTATATGCCTGTTATTGCTTTTTGAATTACATTTCTTGAAATTATATAGAAAAAAAATGAAATTACACAGAAAGCTAAGATATTACATGAATGGCTTAGTAATGGTGGAAAGCACTTTAAATTTTTCTTATTAAATCATTAGTAAAATGCATAAAAGTCTTCTCATTTATGATTTCTCACTTTTTGCCTTAATTTACATTTTCATTGTACATGAATAAGATTTTTTATGTTAAATCTATTGTTATTTAGTTATTGTTTGGATGCATATAGCTGCCCATCTCACACACAAGTTAAAAAACAGAAACAATACAATTAAAAAATATAAAAAGCATATTTCAAAAATCTTGAATCCATTGCTGAGCTAATTTCTATATATTATCTAAAATAATTATACACACTAAAACAGCAATTAATGCCAATTTACTACAGCAGCTTAAAGCTTAGAAGAGTTACCTTAAATTTATGATGTGTCATTCAATTTCTGAGATAAATAGTCATAATACAATCCCTTATAGTCAACATAAGTTTCAATTTTATTAGATAGTTGCAATGAATTACCGTAATTAAATTATGTGTTTAGAAATGATGTGTTTACAACCCTTTTGTCCATACTGTCCTAAATTAATATTGGTTCTCATTTAACAACCACTCATTCAGTGACTCTTTGCACCTATGATTGGGCTGGATGAATTGGTACCATATAAGTGATGCCATTTAGACTTAGGTTGCAACAGTGTCCCTGTGGTCATGTAATTAGGATCCAGGTGCTTGGCATTCAATTCACAATTATAATGTCACAGAGTTGCACAGTCACATGATTGCCATTTGTGACTTTCTTTGCTGACTTCCTACAAGCAAAGTTAATGGGAAGCCAGCAGAGGTCACAAATGGTGAACCACATGACATCTTTGTTTAACAATGGCATGGGATTCATTTAACAATAGAAACCAGAAATGCCAGAATTTTTGTTGCAGAACTGCGCGGTCACATGATGGTGTGCTTTATGACCCTATCCTTTAGTGGCAGGAATTCCAATCCCAATTACTTTTATTGAATGAGGCCTACATGTGTAGCATTTGAGCTTGCTAACAACATTTATTGTTTGAAAAATAAGACAAATACAGTTGTATGTATTTTAGCTAGCATTTAATGAATTATTTTTCTCAATGATTATACTAATGTTTTTTTTAGGAAGAGGACCATTTGAACAAACTGAATAAATATTTATACTTGCCTCAAATCATCAAGTTGAGTGGGAAAGGACTAGTTGCCCATAGGAAGAAAATTTTAAAATGGAAGCTGAATTGTTAATATGGAATGCTGTTTTGATTTGATTTAGCCAAAATTACCTTTTCCAATGACATGAATCTATGAAACAAAATTGCAGTGTTCATATAATTGTGTATATAGTTATGAAATGAACTGCACAAGTTTCGAGATCCCCAAAGGAACCGTAACCAACCACATGCTACAGCACTTTCAATGTTTTCTTAGCTTCCAGTTTGGACTAGCTGGTGGCAAAGCAGACAATTCAGCAGCCAGACTGCACAATGAACTTTTCTCCATCCCATAGCTATCTAGCCAAGTAGTGATACCTTAATCTCTAGTCACAGAGGACAGAATGATCTATTGGGGGCAGAAAGAACTGTGAACTTTATGTTCAAATTACTTGCTTATGCTAAAAGATTGCCAAGCCAAAGCAGAAGAAGACAGGAGTGAGAAAATAAATTAAAGCTTCCTCCCTGTTCTTTTGGAAACTGCCAACTAGTTCCCTCCTGCTGAAAAATAATGGAAAACTTGATATTATGGCCTAAGATGAGAGCATGGAATAGCCAAGCAAAACTAGGAGATGGAGCTTAGAAGTTTGACAGTTACCATATTTGATTTCAGTCTTCTGTACATCTTGCAGTAAATATTGGGTTAAGGCAGTGACAGATTAATAGAGAAAGTGAAATCTGGTATTATTTAAATGCCAATGTCAACCTTGTAATTGTATTTTTGAGGTACTAGATGATGATTGTATAAGTATATTGGTTGAGTCAATAGTATTTTCATATCAGTTTGATGTGAATATAGTTTGACTGGATACTGTGTTGAATATGCACTGTAAGTTCTGAATTTGGTGGTTCATACCACTATTTCTGTAATAAATAAGTAGCTAAAATATGCCTAGGTACAGAGTATAAAGGAAAAGATTATTGCTGGGACAGTAGGAAAACAAAGCTTGAGATGTCAGAGAAAGAATAATTTCCTATTTTTGAAATCTTTGATTAGTTACTAATCCCTCTAGACCAGTGGTTCCCAACCTTTTTTTCGCCCTGCACCCCTAAAGAAATTTCACTCGAACCTCGCACCCCCTGAAATAAATAATAAATAAAAATGCCAAGATATAGCCAATATCCTATTATTTACCTGGACTTTTCTCGCACCCCCTGGAATATCGTCTCGCACCCCCACGGGGTGCGAGCACCCCAGGTTGGGAACCCCTGCTGTAGACCTTTCATCTAACTGCCCAATAATCTTCCTGTCTAGTAACAGGAGAAATTAAAACAATCTTTCTGGTCAGGTCATATTTTAGTAAAGTGTGTGTTCATTGCAACAGTTAATCTCAAAGGATTAAATAATATATTAAGTAGACTGTTCTTGTCTTATGGACCTTCATGATTTCTGAAACCTTTGTAATATTTCCAACAAGCAGAAAGTATTATTATATGATACCATAATGAAATAGCGAAAGAAGAAAAGCTTTTAATACTTTTTCAATTTTACAAAATGAATCCCAGGTGATAAACAGACTTAACATTGGCTAAAGTGCATTTAGCATACAGTAGAATAACATTATACTGTATTTCAAAAGTGAGTCAATACAAGATAATATGCTTCGTATGCAATACTGAACTTGAACCAAGAATAGAAGTAGTTGGTTGATAGAAATAGAGACAGAGGGGAAAACGGTTTATAGGGGTCTGGCAGGGCAAAGGTAGAGTGAAAGAGAAGAATGAAGTGAACGTTTTAAGTGTTCTGTTGCTGAACATTTCTGAAGTTTATAATGCAAAAAAATAATAATTAAATTTACAGTACTGCCATTTTTAAAGTGTTTATTTAGTTGTAAATTACCATACCTTAGTGATCAATTGGTATGTTTAGAAATGCAGGTAATCCTTGACTTGCAACCATTCATTTAGCAACCATCCGAAGTTACAATGGCATTTAAAATGACTTAAAATGGCAAAAAGGTTGCAAAATCAGGAATAACTTACTTAACAACTTCCTTGTTTAAAAAATAGAAATTGTGCTCCCAATTGTAGTTGTAAGTTGAAGACCAACTGTAGATAAAAAGTTATCAATGGCAATTTGATTTAAATCAAGACCATTTTTGAAGACTTAAGTATCTTAAAAACCATTTTGCTAAATGTTTAACACCTGTTAAAATGTTTTAAACTTAACTGATTTCATCTGTAAGTCTTACCCACAGTAATGGAATCATACCTCACATTTAATGATACTTCAACTTTGGAAATTCCTGAATTAAATACAGCATTCCATTTAATGCTGTCTTGTTTCAGAAAACCAATTCATAGTATGTCCATTCAGTTAGGCATATACAAGTACATAGGCTACTTTTGAATTTTTTTACATTTTTATTGCACTTTATTGCTGCACTTTGCTTATTTTTATTGATTTGTTGTATGGTTATTTGAATTTGCAGGTTTATTGGAAGAAATTGTACCATATATATGAGAGAATAATTACTTATATTGCACTATTTAAATGTCACTTTTATTTTTATAACATTCCTACAATTTTAAACTGGAAAATTCTCATAGTATTAGAATTTGAAATGACGGTAAACATGCTAACTAGTTTTAAAAAGATAGCATTGTAGTCTGATGAATAACTTCTTACTTATCATTGTACATGGAAGAATAATTTTGCATGTATTCTTTGCTCTCCATTAATTGTTTATGTTTGAAAACACGGTAATATTTGTTACGGTTATGTGTTGGGGATAAAGATAGTTTGGATGTTTTTAAACTCATATTCTGTATTACAACATAGATATAATATTGTTAAGATGGCACAGTAATAAGATTAAAATGATTAGCATTTAATAAGATGTAAAGTTTAAAAATGAGTGGAAAAAATTACTGAGTAGGATCCAATTTAATGATAGGCCTTCTGAAATGGATTGTTGTAAACACAGTCAAAATGCTAAAAGTAACTTTATTTTACCAGTTGTACTTGCACAATCTGGTATTGATAGAAATTATGTTAAAATATGATGTAACCATACTCTGTAACAACAACAGAAGACATTTTTATCAGTTGGATATATTTGCATATTTTAACATTTGAATGCTGATTATTGGCTTATTTAATGCTTAAAATTGAAAAAAAAATTAAACCATTCTGTTTATCTGTTAAAAATATTATCTTAACATTAGGAAGATCTGATAGCAATTTAGTACATTTAAATGCCATTGGAAAAAATGTAGATATCTGTGTTTAACCTTTGAAGTTGTGGGACAGAGTTTAATAACTATTTAATAACTTAGATCTTTGAGCTTTAATGGGTAAATGGAATAGTAAAGTAAATGCTGTAATGTACTTCATTCAGTCAAGATGAAATATAATGCAATAAATTTCTATTTTTACTTGCATGATTTAAAAGTTCAGTGTTTTGCCCAAAGTGTTACCATTTTATAATGACATACTCTTTTGAAGTCATCTATTCTTTATTTCCCAACCTCCATGTTAAGTTGTATTTGACTGCTTTGATATATTATTCCTTATTTCTTCTCCATTCCAAGGTTCAGCTACTCTGAAGAATGGGTCCTTTTTGTAATAAAACCGTGCTTGCTGGTGCAATTAGTAGGACTCTTGCTAGCAGTAGGAATAACCGTAGCCTCTCATGGATTTATATGGGAAGCTGTGAGCTTTTTTGATTAAAATAACTTACCCATTAGCAACAACAAGATATTAACCTCAATACTGATCAGTGAAAGCATTTTGTATTAATTATGTTTTAAAATTACATACATACTCTCTAACACACACACACACACACACACAGAGAGAGAGAGAGAGAGAGAGAGAGAAACTTTGGCTTGATGGCTTGCCATTTCTATTCATAAGAAAATTTGTATAGCAATTGACATATGTGGCAAGGACTGGGGAAATCTTGGTTCAAGGTCAGCTCCAGTGGGAAAAAACACTCACTGATTTTTAGCTTATTCTTTCTAAATGAAATCATAGTATCTTGGATGGTTATAAAATAGTTTCTTACACAATTTGAAAGAGAGATCTGGGCTTTAGGAAATAGCAACTCTTGTTTTCCTATCTAGGAAGAAGAGCTAATATACAGTAAAGCCTTATACACGACTACAAGAATGAGAATTGACAAAAATATTTAAGTGGAAAGCTGAATCAGAGGATTCTATCATTTAGTGAATGCATTAAGGTTGTCTTGTATGCATGTAAATATTAGAAATTCTGGGTCTTTAACTGTGAATACTTATTTTCTTGCACGCAAAAATAGCTTATTTTTAAAGTTAGACTAGCTGGTATGAAATAATACCTATGGCACCATTGCTCTTATCTTAAATAGACAAGAACTATTTAAAGAAAGCTCTTTAAAATTTATAACCATGTTTGGCTGAATCACAATTAATATAAAGTATATATAGGAGATTCAGGACTGAGTACTGCTATTATTCATATAAATATTAAATGTTAAAATACTTTAAAATCTCAATTTATATGTAATAATTTTTTGCCTGAAATTTGTTGAATAAAGCAAATTAAATGCGTAAGTTGTTAATTTCCATAACCGTTTGGTCTTTTCTGATAATTAATGGAAAGCTAACACATTATGTTAATCTAACATGCAAATGTACAATTTACAGCATAGTTCATATAATTAATTGGATTTTGTTATATTGTGGAATAGTTTGGCTAGACAACCATATGTTACCAATAACCTTTTTTACACAGGAAACACAGTTAAGTATTGGATGCCTTTTAATTCTAAAATGTGGAATAATTATAAGTAGGATATATTCCTTTTACTGCTGAAATAGATCAACAGTTTTTAGATACTAAATAATACTGGAATAGTTGAACAGCTCCTACCTGCATAGGAAGATTATTCTATTTATTTCATTAAGTTGAAATAATGTTTGTTCTGCAAGTTAACAGAATAGTCTCAACCAAGTACATTTACATATTTTATTAACTCTAGAAACAAGTGTTTGATTTAAAATATGCATCCAACTAGGGTGTAATTCTCTAAGTTTCAGGTTTCATTGATTGTCCTTTTTTCTTATCAGTCATATTCATATCTTGAAATATAACAATATTCCATATCCATCCACTAATACAAGATGATAAAATCTATTTGTGCATATGAAAAACACATATCTATTGTTTTATTTTGTTTGTTTATTTTTCAAAGCTAATTCAAGGTATTTATAATAATCAACTGAATTTCTAATAAAAATAGATGTGTTAAATTGAAGCAAACAAACAAGCATCAGATTCTTGCAGTTCTACCAGTTTTTCAGATCAAACAAAGCAGAAATCTGGAACAATTCTGAGTGAGTCTGGAATTATTTTATGAGGCAGATAAGAGCAAAGTTGAACAAATTTCCCTTTCTCTCCTGTCCTTTTCAACATGACACATTTATTGACCCACCATTTCTCAATCTCTTCATCACTTTCCATGCTTCTTTTCAGCCAATGACACCACCAATTTCAAAACGTCATATCCTATCTGCTTCTCTGTATTTTATTCCTTGCTATTATCTCCTTATATGCCAATGCTGACTCAGTATGGCACATTCTATCTTCCCTGACCAGTCCACTGCCTTACCATTTATCCATGCTACTAGTTGACCAACCCACCTCCCATCTTCCCTACTATTTTCATTTTCCTCAACAGTTAACAGTGTCAGATGTTGTCCAGGGACCAAAGCAACTTCTGACTCCAGCAACCTATTTTGAATCATATCGGATATGTCTAAATGCCTGTTTTGCTCCATGTACAGATAGCTGAGCCACAAACCATTCAAAACCAGTTGACCAGTGCCTGTGTTGTGCAAAAAAAAATACATCCCTGAATATTAGTATTTTAATAAACAGTTTTTACAGATTATGGAGCGTTAAGAATTGGAATAAATAGAGCTGTCTGGTTTTGTGTATTTGCTTTTAAAGGTTTATCTGTGGTTGCTAAGAGTCGACACCAACTTGATGGCACATAATCAATCTTCTTTTTGAAAGATTAAAAAACACAAGAAGAGGCAGGTCCTGTCTTTAATCTGTGGCAAATAATGATGGTGTGTCTTTCTTTTCCTCCTGTCCCCTCCCAAATTCTTTATATTTGATATAATGAACAAAGGCTCATTTTAAGTACTTCTTTACTTCCCGTAGCAGTCTGTACACCAAATAAAATAAAATGTTAGAACAAACATCTGGCTTCATTTGCAGACATAATGTACTAGTTAGCCAGTAGTAATGCTTCATCCTTTCCCAAAAGCTTGCAGTGGATTTTCTTCTAGTTTTGTGGGTTGTGGCCTGCCAGTGGAAAAAATGTTCTTCAAATAAGGTTCATAGTGTTGTTTCAAAAACAAAATGCTGCTTTTAATTAGGAACAATGTATCATATGAAGCACTTTGATTTATAGATTAACTCAAAACAGCAGTAGATGATGATGATGATGATGATGAAGACATAAGGATAAGGAAAATATTTGTAATATGTAATGTTGCTGTTTTTCTGCTGAAAGGAAAGGAGCCATTTCTTATTTTACAAGTATTGCTTTCAGTCATACACAGTCTTTTTTTCCCTAAAAGTATTGGGTCCCCAGGCAATGCTTTGTAAGAATATTGGTAACTGTGGGTTAATTATCAAGTTGGTCCTAGTTTGAGGTACAGTTTAAAATAGATAATTTTATAAATCAATAATGTAAAAACTAATGCTACCAAAATTATATTTTTATGAGCAAAAATACTAATTCAATAAAATTTAAATCTTAGTTTACACTACATTTTAATAGCATTATTAAAGTAGTAGCTTTATATTAATGCTGTTAATAATGGTGCACATTTCATGTTCAAGAGTTCAAGGCTTTATAAATATATTTTTTTCATTTGATTAAATTGACTTATTAGAATTGTTAAACTTGGATTTCATCACAATATTATTTTATTATTTACATTTTACATTACATTTACATTACATTACATTATATTTACATTACAATATTATTTACATTTCTATGGAATATTAAAAATTTTAAAATAGAAAAATCCAGTTTTTAAGAAGTTATATTTAATTTTTAAACTTTTGCATAACATACTGATTAATGAACCAAATTTATTCTTAATTTAACAGAAAATCTATCAAATTTCATTCAGTTTCACATTTTATATATTATATTCCTCTAGCACCTTTTGCTGTTTGGTTCATATACTTTAGAAAACATAGTTTATTAATCTTAACTGGTTTGGGTCACATATAGTACATAAACTATAATCCATTCAGTAAATTACTACCACCCTAAAGTCTGGTGACACATCTGTTAAAGTTAATTGTTTGGAATTCCATATTTTTATGTCATCTCTGCTAAAAATTTAAAGTTTTTTAAAAAACAATCACCCAAGAAACTCCAGAACAGATATGCACCACAGCTTTGTAATAAACATGAGATTTAGTCTTATCATCTGTTGAGCTCAGCTGTTTTTTCAGGGTCTAATTTCTTTATATTTTAAGAGCTCATTTCTTAATACCATTTATGGAGGAATCTATGAAGAAGCTGAAATGAACACTAGCTAGATTTACAAGATGTTGGTAATAGATGCCATCTATCAAAAGGCAACACTATATTTTAAATATGTTCTATTTAAGTTACATACTAAGTTTTGGTGTGTTCTATAAAGTAGCCATAATCCCTCCCCTGCCAAATTCGACTAATAAAGTGGTGTCTTGACACCATCTGTCTATGTAGTGCAACCACTCCCATGACCTCTGTTCATTTTTTAGCAAAATGCTCCCCCCAGCTATCTCCCAATTGTTGTTGCTCCTCTCTTCACAGTGTTTTATACAGATGGTAACTGCACATGCAAAAAGGGGAAAAATACAGATAATTAAATGTGCTCTGCAGATTTTCTGTATAATGTGATATGTTGACAATGTCAAATTGGCAGAAAGAAAACCCTGAGGAAATCTGGACAGAAAATGAAATGGTGGTAGCTCGTTTTACAGTTAATACCCTTCTGTTCTTCTAGAAAACTGTGATGTGAGAATGTAAATTATTTCAGTGGGGGTATGCATTGAGGTCAGATCTTCCTTAGTTTTATGAATATTTATTTAAACAGAGCAGTATTTCTGCGTTACTTTATCTTCAGTGCTATTCAGAAGTAACTGAGAACATATGAACGATGGTTATTTTTAGAACTCCTACTCTTGAGATTATATACCACTAAAGGCTCATATTTTTATTTATATGGGTTGTCACTACATTCTGTTCATTTTATTATGTGCTAGGTGCTAAAGGAAATTCTGGTGAACTAAAGGAGGATAGAGTGAAAAGGAAAAAATGTTTTGTTTCTTGAGTAAGAACATACATCAGAAATGTCAAGCAAATATTAGAAACAGACTATAACTACAGATCATTTATTGTTATAACAAGCATATTAAAGAAATTGTACCTGTGTACATAGAATTTCATAGTTATAATACAGGTAGTCCTCAATTTAGGACCACAATTGAGCCTAAAATTTAAGTTGCTAAGTGAGAAATTTGTTAAATGAGTTTTGCCCCATTTTATGACTTTTCTTGTCATATTTGTTAAGTGAACCAATGCAGTTGTTAAGTTAGTAACATGGTTGTTAAATGAATCTAGTTTCCCCATTGACATTGCTTGTCAGAATGTTGCAAAAGGGGATCATATGATCCCGGGACACTGCAATGTCATAAATATGAACCAGTTTTCAGTCCAAATGTAAATCACATGATCATGAAGATGCTGTAATGGTCATAAGTGTGGGAGAAATGGTCATAAGTCACTTTATGTTGTAACTTTGAATGGTCAGGAAATGAACTGTTTTTAGTCAAAGACTACCTATATGAATGTTTGAGATGTACATATTTAACTATGAGATGTACATACTTAGCTGGGTGATGATTTTGGGTGACTGTGATTCAGCCCAACAGGGTTGCTGTTATGGGAAAAATAGGAGGAGGAAGGCATGTTGGATATATTCACTTTCTTGAGTTTTTTTGTAAAAATAAAGGTAGGATATAAATAAATAAAATCAATATCATAAATTTTCAAATATATGAGAACGATCTTGTCTACAAATGGTTTTAATGCTTCTCCCCACTCCCCCAAAAAGCATTTACATATTTAGGTCAGTTTGTTGTATGCATACAATGTAGCATATGTCCCATCATACCTGAAAATGTTAATCATGGTCTTCCATCTGTGAGAATTTGGTACTTTTTTGTGTAACAGATGAGCTATGCTGCTAGAAAAATTCAAAATTGATATTGGCTTAAACAACTTTTATTAGGAAAACTTATTCGAGATTTTAAAACAAGTTCAATTATCTATCTAGCCTGAAGACAATATCTCTAATCATAGTGCAGGTTTTACATTTGCTGACATAGCTTTCTGTTCTACTCATGACATCAACAGTTTCCCACATATGTCCCTAAAACCATTAATAACCAAGAAAAGGGTTTTGAGACTCATGTTGCACACTCATACATAATTTTATGGAAGTACATCCCACAGAATTCAGCGGATATGCCTGCCTGCCTCCCTCCCTCCCTCCCTTTCTTCTTCCCTCTTTGGTATGGGGAAGAATTCTTTTTCAGCCACACTGATTTACATATTCTCTTTCAGTCCGGGTTTCAGGCAGGAGGACAGTCAACAAATGGTCTTGCCTCTTCTATGGAATGTATCTGCATAGTCTTGAAGCATTAGGTACTCCTGCCACAGCTATTGCCTCTTTTTTTTCTTTTGAGTAATTCTTTCTTCTTTTTCTGTTTTGGATTGTGAGTCCTCATTGGTGATATTTCCCTCACATTAGTTTCAAGGGCTTTTGGGGCCTCATATTTGGCTCTTCTCCCAGATAATGAGCTTAGATGATCAGAGCCCCTGCTGAGTGAATGGTAGTTTACATGTTGATTGGAATTGCCATCTGTTTGCTGTTGATGGGGATTGTTATTTTTATATTTTAACGTAAATTGATTGTTTGGATGAATAAAAATAAATAGTTGTCTATTTACATCTAAAAATGAATGTTTACATATCGCATTAGGCTTAATATGGGCAAAATGAAAACCTTGATGGATCCCAACTGCCTTTCTCCTCTTAACACTTTTTCCAGTATTTCCAGTATTCATTAGCTTTTTTTTCTCACATGTCTGGAACTTAAGGGAGGTTTATAACTTCAGGATGGGGAGATCTGACTTGCATTTAAAACTGACAATATAAGCTGTTAACCAGTGTATGATGAGACATCTAATAGATTATTCTTTAGGGTTGGAGGTTGGAGCAAAATTGTTATAAGAAAAAATAATAATATAATATTAAGAATATAACAGGTAGTCCTCGCTTATCAACCACGAGTTCCTTGCCAAATGACATGAATTAAAATATCATGTGACTGTACCCAACTTACAATGTCAGTTTCAGCTATAGTCACTAAGTAAATCAACCATAGTTGTTAAATGTGACATAATATAATGGTGACTTTGACTTCTTGCTGGCTTCCCCATTGAATTTGCTTATTGCCAGCCGCAATGGTACAATGTATCAACATGTGCTGGTTTGCAATGATGATCATGTGACTGTGGGGATGAAGAAATGATTGCATATCCAGGACTGATTGTAAACTTACTTTTTCAATGCTGTTGTAACCTCAGTTGGAAAGTGAGGATTTACTTGTATATCCCTAATTTTATTAGGAATCCTGCTGTAAACCATGTCTTTGGTTAAATAAAGTACTGTTTATGAGAAGATAACGCTTTTTTCCAAACAGGAGTATTCTTTAAGCCAGGAGTGTCAAACTCAAGGTTCATGGGCTGGATTCGGCCTGCAGGGTGCTTAAATCTAGCCTGAGGGGTCAACCTAGAAATAGCAAAGAACTGACCCATGGTGCTTCTGGCAGCCAAAATTGGGCATGGGGGGCAAGCAGCCAAAATTGGGCATGGGGACCAAGCAAGGCCAAAGTGCTGCAGGAGGCCATTCAGGATAAAAATGGAATGTGGATGCCTCATGCCCCATTTTCTCGATCATCTCTCCCCCCGGCCCACAGAGGAAAACTACAGTGCTGATCTGGCCCTTGAAGAAATCCAGTTTGACACTCCCACTTTAAGCTATTGCAATACAGAAGTATTTTACTTGGAAGTGTTTACATTTTTTACATGTCTGATCCTGACCTGTAAGGCCTTGTATCAAGTCTGTCTTGTGCTGCAGTGTCTTTCTTAGTTGTCATCTTTAGTCTAGTAACTCCACCACAGGTTTGTTTTTTGACCCACAAAATATTCATTTTAAACAAAAATTAAATGTTTATATTCATAAATGTAGTGATCTTCCCAGGGGGGAGTCTCTTGAGAACCATGTTGAACAAGCACAGCAAAAATGATTGTAAAATTGTGTGTAACTCACTTAATGGATACATTGCTTATTAAGAGAAGTTCCAGTCCCAATTGTGGTTATTACTTAAGTACCAACTCAAGGAAGTCCTCAAGTAAGAAGTAAATATTTCCTCAGGGAAGACCAGCAGCAACACAATTGAAATATTCTATTAGTTAAATATTTTAACAATTGCCAAATTATGAAGTAGTGCTGATACCATACAATGGCTGCTATTCCACTAATTTTCTACTTGTAGGCTACCGTATTATTTTAGTTGGTGCTGGGGAAGAGGATGTTGGGATTCCTGGTCTTTTTGTGTATTCCCAAATATTCTTTCCCATTTTAAAAGAAATGAAATAATGAAGAATTAAGTTAAAATAAATGTAATAAAATAAAATAAACATTATTTCAGTTAAATGTTATGGGGAAGTAATAAGTAAACAAAAGATCATCTCTGCTTGTGCAGTTTACATTCCAAGTTCCTCAGTGACAATTAAAGTTTAAAAGTATTTTTGATAGACTGTTCATTTAGATTACAGACTCCATTAGGGAATAATCATGTTGATTTACCTGCAAAGGGGTCACACCTTTTATTCTTTAGTGCCTCATTAACCTGGAGTTTTCTAATGCTTCTTGAATGTTGGGAATGTTAACTTTAAAGTTTCACTATGACTGAGGTTGGTCACATTCCTTTAGGGATTTGTTACTAATCCTTTAAAAGGTTGCTTGAAATATTTTGTGTTCTAAAAGTATAAATGTGTCTGCAAAATTGCTCCTAAAATTTTGCTTTTCTGCTTTCTGTCACAGAAGCTAATAACTCACATAACCCAGAGCTCTGTAAACCACTATATGGGTGTAACTATTATGTAGTAGAAAACCACGCACAAAACCCCACCTTCACTGCCTATTTGAATAGAAGTCAAGCAGAAAAATTCAGCAGTGTCTACTTGACAGGTTTTTGAAGAAGCTTCTGGAAAGGAATTAATAAATTGTACTTTTATCCTCCATGGAAAAATCCTTTAATTCATACCAGACTTTGTTTCTTTTACATTATATTCATCACTTCAGTTGCTTACTGAGTATTTATAGTACTTACAAACTTGCAGTATTTCTGTCAACATAGATCTGCATATATCTATTCAGGATCAAGTCTCAAATCTTTTCAGGTTGACATGTATACAACTGTGTGACTATACAAAATACAACATTGTAATTATTTTGTTATACTTGACTTACAACCTTTCATTTAAGGACCATTTGAAGTTAAAAAGCACTGAAAATGTGACTTATGACTTTTTTCACACTTATGACTGTTGCAGCATTCCCATGGTCATGTGATCAGAATTTGGGTGCTTGGCAGCTAGTATATATTTATGACAGCTACACTGTCCCAGGATTATGTGTCACCATTTGTAACCTTCACAGCCAGCTTCCAACAAGCACAGTCAATGGGGGAAACCAGATTTGCTTAATGACTGCATGATTCACTTAACAATTGCAGTGATTCGCTTAACAACCCTGGCAAAAAAGGGTGTAAAGTAAGGCGCAACTCATTTAACAACTGCAACTTTTCTGTAGGAAATGAGAAATTATACAACAAAATGAAGGAAAAAGAGCAAAGCTCTATATGAAAGTCTTCCTCCACCACAAATCCAATGTTAATTTGTGTGGACCAGGACTTCCAATTTGAGTTTCTTCGCTGACAGACTGAAACCGTGATTGTGCATGGTTTCAATCCATGCTCGCCACCGGAGCACCCCGAGCCAGCTGGTTTCGGGGCTAAGCCATCCCGTAGAGGTGGTGAAGAGTGGGGAGACTGCCAGCAGAGTTGAGGAGAGCCACATCTCTCCTCCTCAGCTGGCCATATTCCCTTTCCCAAAGGTGGTTGCAGTGGTGGTCAGAAATGGCCATCTCAAAGAAGAACTCGACCGGAAAAGAATGTGCAGGAGGAAGATAAGAAGAGAAAGTCTTGGTTGACCGGGTTAAACTGCAAAAGCAACAACACGAGGTACCCTGGAATTTAAACTATTAAAAAAACAACATTGTTCCCAAAGAAGATTTTGAAGCAGCGAAGCAGAGAGGGAAGGGAAAGGATTTGTTTTTGTTTTTTTTCTCTTCCCTTCCATATACTGACAGCTAAGAGACTTAAGCAAGAAAATGAAGAAAAAATCCACTTTGACATCAACAGACATTTAAGCTGAAAATAAAATGTCAAAGGGATAATAAAGATTTCTGGATACTTAAAGGCTTTGAAAAGCAGGAAAGGAGAGAAAAAGAATCAAAGGACAGGATCTGGAAAAATGGAGGAGACTGCCTGGAACTAAAACCTCAACAAGATTTCTAAAAGATACATTTTAACTGAACATCAACAAAATAGTAGAACCCCAGGAAGAGAAAGTGGAAAAAAGAAGCAAGAAGAAACAGCTTGGGATTATTTGGATTACTTGGTGATCTCTGCATTTTTGGTTATTGCATTTAAATGACTAAAATCAATCGGGTGGTTGTTTAAAAGTGTTTAAAATGGCACCACTTTTAGAAGAACTGAAAATGGAACTTAAAAAGTACAAAGAAGATGCACAAGAAGGGAGAAGTTCTTTCGGCTTCGTATTTCAACTCTTAGAAATGGAGATCTGGAACAATGAGAAACAACAAGAAACGCTTGCAAAACAAGAAGATTGGGACAAAGAAGAAGCCATCTTTAATGATCAAGTAATTTTATCTGGGAGGAAAAAAGGAAAGGGGGGAAAGAGAATGAAAAGTTTAAGATTTGAAAAAACAACCAAAAAGAAGAAGAATAGTTTGAAAAATAAGTATAATATTAGAAAGCAACAGAAGAGGGGATTACAGAAGAGAGAATTAGAAATAGAGAGACAAGGGGGTAAAAAGGGGAGGGAGAAGAAGAGAGTGAAGAAGGAAAGGAAAAGAAGTTATAAAGGATAGAAACAAGATATAGAGAAACAGGGCAAAGGTATAAGAATTGAAAGTATAAGCCTGTTTAGAGATAATGGGTGAAAACTTAATTGTAAAAGGGATTCTGCAAAGGTACATAAGATAGTATTGTTATATTACAAATAGAAATAATTTTTCAAAATATGCTTAAAATGATGGATAAAATATTTACCATAATCTAGTGGAATGTTTGTTAATAAAAAAATGAAATAAAACGAATGAGAGAATTGAATTAGGAAAGGATGGGAACATTTTAATTATTATTAATGATTTATAAAATATAAGTGAAGAGAAATATGGGGAAAAAATTAATTATGGAAAGCTTATAAGTGTTCCCAAAGAAGTATATTTAATTGAAAAGAAATGTTAAAGATGTTAAGATTTTAATGAATATTAATGATAGAATTGAATTGGAATGGAATGAGTGTTTTAATTACATATATTTATACTCTTTTTTTTAAAGAATATGGTGTGTATTTTAAGAATGTACCAAGCAGAATTTGATTGGAAGTTATGTATTATATTGAATGTTATAATCTTAAAGGTATACATTGAAGCTTAAATAAGAGTTGAATGGATAAAATTAAAAGATATAAAGGTGTCATACTCCAATTAGTAACTACAGGAGAAAATTTGTTTAATGACAAAAGGTAATATGAAATTGAAACAGGACAGAGTATATTATATAATGATTTGAATTGAGATGAGATAATCAAAATAAAGTTGAGAAAATGAAAAGAGGGGAAAAAACTATGTAGAAAATGTAAAACAGTAATAATAGAACACAAAAATGATCATGAAATTGAGTTTGTGTCTATATGAAGAAGTGTAACCCGGGACCATGCTATTTTCAAAAAAAGTTGTTTTATTTGTATTATGGTTTTTTTTGTGAAAACGCAAATAAAATTTTCAAAAAAAGAATTGTGTGGACCAATTAATATTTTTGTTGACAAAAGACCAAATTGGGCGTTGGTCTTACCTGACACGCCATTTCTAGTTGAGCTGTGAGGATCATCCAGAGAGTGGGAGGTGCTCCAGTCTGCGTCTGTGTAGGCTGAGCTTAATTACTGAGGAACGCTCCGCCCTCTGTCACGTGGTCCCTTGTAGCATTCCCCAGTTTATGCGAAATCGAGAGAGGAGGAAAGTCATCTAACTCTCATCTGACTAGACTTAAGGTATCATTGGCTGAAACAAGGTTCCCCCAGACGGAAAAAAATAAAAAAGGGTGGGGCTGGATGATCCTTGCAGCTCGACTAGAAATGGCGTGTCAGGTAAGACCAACGCCCATTCTCCCTCGAGCTGCTCGGATCATCCAGAGAGTGGGACATACCAAAGCTTGGCTGTCCTACGGGAGGGAATCCGTCGGGGTGGAAGCTCCCCTGGGTCCTTGATGACCCGCTGGAGGACTCGTCTACCAAACGAGGCCTCCACTGACGCAAAGATGTCAATCTTATAGTGCCTAATGAAAGGGGAGGGGGAAGCCCAGGTGGCGGCCCGACAAATGTCTGAGATTGGAGCCTGGGTAGCCCAGGCCACAGAGGTAGCTGCACTTCTGGTGGAATGTGCAGTGACCCCGCTGGGAACTGGCAAGGCCTGAGACGAATAAGCCTTGGCGATGGTGGCTATGATCCACCGCCCGATGGTGGAAGGGGACACCTTGTGGCCTAACGACTTGGGCTGGAAGGAGAGGAATAAGGACTCGGACCTTCTAAAGGGTTGCGTGCGGTTAATGTATATGCGGAGGGCCCGCCTCACATCTAGGGTGTGCCATCGTTTCTCCCTTTCCCGCGAAGGATTGGGACAAAAGTTCGGGAGTGTAAGCTCCTGAGCCCTGTGGAAGGCTGAATTGACCTTGGGCAAGAAGGTCGGGTCGGGACATAGGACCACCCGATCGGAATGGAAGTTACAAAGGTCCTTTCTCACCGAAAGGGCAGCGATCTCTGAAATTCGGTGAGCCGAGGTAATTGCCACCAGGAACACTACCTTAAATGTCAAAGTTTGGAGAGACGATTCTCTAATAAGCTCGAAGGGAGGTTTGGTTAGGGCCACCAGGACCTTGTTAAGGTCCCAAGTGGGGTACCGGTGCACGACAGGGGGACGGAGGTTAGTAGCTCCCCTGAGGAAGGCCCTGATACGGGGATGGTGAGAGAGGGGACCCAGATTGTCGCCGGAGACGACGGTCGAGAGGGCCGCTACCTGGCGTCTCAAGGTATTAGGTGAGAGACCTTTTTTGAGCCCATCCTGGAGAAAATTCAAAATCTGGGCCACCGAAGGCGAGAGCGGGTTGACCATGGAGGCATGGCACCACCTGCAGAAGCTGACCCAGGTAGCATTATATATACGATTGGTTGAAGGCCGTTTGGCGGCCAGGATCGTATTAATGACCTGGTCAGATAAATTCTCCTTCCTCAACTTTTCCCGCTCAACCTCCACACGGTTAGTTGGAGCCATTGGGGCTCCGGATGTTGAATGGGACCCTGAGACAGGGAGATCCTGTCTGGAGGGATTCTCCACGGGGGAGACACCGAAAGGCTGCGGAGGTCTGCAAACCACGGCCGCCTGGGCCAATAGGGGGCCACTAAAATCATATCTGCCTTCTCCTGGATCAGTTTCTGAATGACTCTGGGAAGTAAAGGTAACGGCGGGAAGGCGTACAGGAGTCCCAGGGGCCACGGACAGCGAAGTGTGTCGTGATTCTCGGCCCCGGGGGAAGGGAATCTGGAGAAGAACCGAGGGAGCTGGGTGTTGCGGGGGGATGCAAAGAGATCCACTGACGGGAGACCGAAGATCATGGTCGCCTCCCTGAAAAGGGATGGGTGAATGCGCCACTCGGACTGGTCCATGGTGGCCCTGCTTAACCAGTCCGCTCGGGTGTTTGAGGCCCCCGAAAAGTGTTCTGCTTTGATCGAGAGGAGGTGACGCTTTGCCCAATGGCAGAGTCTTTCGGCCTCTCTCATCAACCGGATAGACTGGGTCCCGCCTTGCCTGTTGACATGGGCCTTGGCGGTAACGTCCGTGAGAATAAGGACATGTCACCCGCGTACCTGAGGCAGGAAATGGCGCAGGGCCAGGTGGATGGCGTGGAGCTCCAGCCAGTTTATGCTGCAGGCCCGCTCTGCTTGGGACCATTTGCCCTGCGTTGTAAGGGACTGGATGTGAGAGCCCCAGCCGCTCAGGCTGGTGTCTGTGGTGAAGATGAGGCGCTGGGGATCTTTGAAGAGATGACCCCTGTTGATGGCGGGGTTGGTCCACCAGAGGAGAGATGAGAGGACCTTTGGAGGTACCTTGATGGAGGATTTTGAATTGCTTCTGCTGGACCTTTGAAACGGGAGCAGGAGCCACTGCAGGGACCTAGTATGAAGACGGGCCCAAGGAATAATAGATATGCATGAAACCATTTTTCCCAGTAATTTAGACAATTCTAATAGAGAAGCCCTCTTAGATCGTCGAATAACCTGAATTGAATTTCGAATACTCTGGAGCCTTTCCGGGGAAAGGAACGCTTTTTCCTGCACCGTGTCAATGATGGCCCCCAAGTGGGCAATTCGGGTAGAAGGGACCAGTTGGCTCTTTTTTTGGTTGACCAGAAAACCATGGGCCTGGAGAGCAGAGAGGGTAGTCTTGGTGTCCAGTTCTGCTTGGGATTGGGAATGGGACAGGATGAGGATATCATCCAGATAGCAGTGGAGCTGGACCGGGTAGTCCCTTAAGCGAGCTGCCAGGACCGCGAGGATCTTAGTGAAAACCCTGGGAGCGGAAGCTAACCCGAAGGGAAGGGCCACATACTGGAAATGATGGTGATTGTAACAGAATCTAAGGAATTTGAAGTGGGAAGGCCGAATTGGGATGTGGAGGTATGCCTCAGAGCGGTCTATAGAAGATAGCCAATCTCCTTGCCTGGTGCCCTGCAAAATGGATTGAAGGCTGTGCATTTTGAATTTGTGGAGGGTTAGGAAGCGGTTGAGTCGTTTGAGGTCCAGGATAGCCCTCCATCCCCCCGAGGACTTGGGAACCACGAAGAGGTGGGAATAGAAACCCTGGCCCCTCTGAGAGGGAGGAACTGGCTGGATGGCCTGGATGGAGAGTAAGTGGTGGGTGGCAGAATCCATTAATTTGCATTTGGAGGGGTCCCTAGAGGGAGGAGATGACATGAAGAACTCGGGAGGTTGAGAGTTGAACTCCAGAGCAAGCACAAACCTAATGGAGTCCCTGACCCATTTGTCGGAAGTGGTAGAATCCCACAGGTCGGCGAAATGTCTCAGCCGACCACCAATGGGGGGAAAGAGACAGGATCTATTTGGAGCGCCGGAAGGGTCTCCCCCCAGAACCCCTGAAGGGACGCTTAAATCCTCCGCCCCTCCTATTTCGATCGCTCGAGTCGGAACGATCCTGGGGATATGATGCTCTATACGAGGGAGGCCTCGGGTACCTGGGGGGGGAAGGGGGACTGGTAGAAAGACCGGGAGGACCCTCTTCGAAAGGGCTGAGGGGTTCGGGAGTCAGGCCTCCGAAAAAGAGGAGGAAGGAATTTCTTCTTTCCCCTAGTTTCGGCCAAGAGGGGGTCCAGGGCCGGCCCAAAAAGCTTCTCCCCCAGCTTGACCTTGTTCTTCACGTCCGCCTGCCATGGTTTGAGCCAGAGCAGGCGGCGGGCAGTGACCTGAGACGCTAACGCCCGGGAAGCGAATTTAACCGAATGGTACGTGGCGTCAGCTGAGAACTCTGCTGCCGCTGTGATTTTGGCTATGTCCTGAAGCGCCCGTATATTGGATGGAGGGATGTGTAACTTCAGTTGACGGAGCCACCGGATAGAGGATCTGGTAAAGAAGGAGGCTGCGGTGGCCAATCTAATTGCCCAGGCGTCGGCTAGGTGAGCCCGACGCAAGGCCAATTCAGACCTCCTATCCTCGGGTTTGAGGGCCTCCAGTGGGTCACTCGGGGAGGAGGAAGAGGCGAGACCAATAATGGGCTCGTCCACCTCCGGGGTATTGGGGAGGGAGCAGAAACTCGGTTCAAGGTTAAACAACCTCTTATCCTGTGTGGATGGGGCCGGAGGAGCCCCCGTAAAGCCCAGTTGGTTAGAAACCTGATCGTGGAAAATGGGAGGGGCGGGAATCACATCCACGGCCACCACGGGCTGCTTGAACATTGCGTCCTCCGGTTCCTCCCCAGAGGAGAGGGGGGCAGGGGGGAGTTGAGTGGCCAGGCCCGAGGTCTTCTTGGCCTTGAACAAGATGGACTTGAACATGTGGGGCTTGAATAACCCCACAAAGGAAGGCTGATCGGGGGTAAGGCCCTCGTCCTCCGATAACTCTGCTTCCATCGGGTCTAAATCCGAAAAGGGTTCCCCATGGAAGGTGGATCCCCATTCAAGGTCTTCCTCCTCCTCCCTGTATTGGTCTAAAATTTCCATTCCCTCCTCCAGTTCCCTTTCTGGAAGAGGGCTGGCCCCCCGGTAAGGTACCTGACCAAGAGCGGGGTCCAGGGTGGGCATGGACCTAGTTGGCACCGGCTCCTGTGCGGGAGCCGTCTGAGGAAGGCTTGGTCCAGCCATCTGCTGCATGCCTTGAGCTATCCCCTGTCAAATAGCCTGCTCCATCCAAGTTCTCATGTACTCAGGCATCTCGATCGTGGGCGGGTCCTCCTGTCTTAGGCCAGCGGCCGTGGGAGTGAAGGTTGCTTCAGGCATCCGGCTGGTAGCTGGTCCAGGGGCGTGAGACTCCTGGGATGAGCTGTGCCTGGAGAGAGGGGAACAAACTGGAGGGGGGGTGCCTGGAAGTAGAAGGGGCGGCTGGGGGTGTTGGTTGAGTCACCCTAGAGCGCCTATCGAACTCCCTCTCTAGTGCCTTATGACGCCTCAAGGCGTCCCTTTGAGAGGCCTTAGAAGTCTCCTGGGAGGTTTCCTTAGCCTGTCTGCGCACGTGATGGGACTTAGATTTTGCCTTCAAAGAATGGCGGGAGTTAGGGTTATCATCTGCCATGGTGAAACAACAGAAGTATCAATATGAATATATAGATATATATATATGTATGTACAGGCGGTTGGCACGCCTAGGATACGACCTGGGTAAGGCCGGGTATCCAGAAACTGGCCCGCGCCCCCTTTTGGAATTTGCAATGAATAATCTGAAAAATATGACCAAAAAGGAAAAAAATTTTAAAACTGCCACAGATATAGACTTTTAATGCACAAATATATCCCACCGGGATAAGGATCCAGGAAAAAACACACTGCAGGGGCAGTGATGGGAGGTTAAGTCTCTCTAAGCAAATCTGAGAGAGAATAAATGCCAATTGGATGAAATTGGATCACCAATGTAAAGAAATATGAAGATATTCTGTATTAGGGACTGAATAACAACCTGGCAGTTGGTAAAAGGAAGAAGAAGAAGCCAATCAGCCAAATCAACGCCAGCAATACAAGGCCTCAGGCAGCTTGCCCCCCCTCAGGGAGGGAGTGGCTGCTTTTCTACTTCCCCGCCCTGAGTTCTGCTGCGGGAGCCAACACTTACACCAACAAGTAATAAAAGAAGTACAGTTTTTTTCCCTTTTGAGGGGAGAGGGAGATAGAGAGATCAGCCCTACTAGGCCTGGGAGCCTAAGGCTAGGGCCAGCAGATCATCGCAGCAATAGGAGGCCTGAAAAATGGGGCCCGGCCACGAGGCGGCGCCCAAAATGGCGGCCGCCTGGAAATCAAAAGCAAAAAACGAAGCGGGTGGCTCAGGGCGGGTGCGTCCTGCAAGCCACGAGGGCGAGGACGCTGAAATCGCCTCTGTCTGGGCGATTGGCGTTAGTGGGGGGAAAACCAGAATAAAAGGCTCCGGACCTCTAGAAAGGCACAAGGACGGCAAGGCAGGAACGGAAAGAAAATAAACGGCAGAGTGGGGGGGGGGTAGCGCTAAGCGCTGCTAAGCCGCCCGCTCAGCCCCCTGGGGGCGAAAACGCACACCCCTAAGTCTCAAGACACCCACAGATGCACAGAGGCTAAGGAAATAATAAACTGAAATCCAACCTGTAATTGAAATATTATCCTGCTTGAATCAGCCAAAGAGTGGAAAGCACAATCAAAACACACAGCCTAACTCTGCGAAGGCTGAGCATAAAACTGGGGGACGCTACAAGGGACCACGTGACAGAGGGCGGAGCGTTCCTCAGTAATTAAGCTCAGCCTACACAGACGCAGACTGGAGCACCTCCCATTCTCTGGATGATCCGAGCAGCTCGAGGGAGAATGCCAAATTACTGGAGCACAGTAGTATTTGTCATTTATAAAAATAGTAAAGAAACTCAAGTATAGTATAATTAGTAAATTATGGTAGTAAGATACACATACATACATAAATACACTACAGCAGTAAATTCAGGGACTTGTGTGTACATTCTAGTGCTGCATTGGCCTTGGGGAATCAGGGTAGTGAGTTAGTGGGGATTTTGAGGGCTTGACTGCTGTAGTATCTTAGAGAAATTGGGTATCATCATTTTGTTTGTCCATGGTGAGCAACATTATCTTAAATTATTTCAAATAACTTCCGAGTTCAGTTTCCAAATCTGAGTAGCTGTTCAGGCTCAATGCACTGTTTCTTTATAGTAGCAGCAGCTTTGAAAGATAGTTGTAATATGATACATTAAAATAAGGCTTGAATATTTGCTAATAAGCATTATCAAAATATATATCTGCTTGCTACTAAGTCAGAAGCATGTAAGCTGTATGGATCAGCAAAATAACCTTTCTGCTTTCTTTTTTCCTTTGATTTGCATATTTATATCTCATGAAGTTAATCGGATGAATAAAGAAACTGATCCATAGTTACAGACTTCATTAACTTATGAATAGGTGAACTGTTAAGATCTTGTTTGAGTTAACATGCAGAAAGGCTGATACAACTATGGATAAAATTAAGCTTTTTTTTAAATTTCATGTAATTAGGGAAATTCATATTAAGACATTTTAATGTTTTGTTTCCAAATATATCCATAGTTTTAGAAGTAATACAATGCTAGAGATCAGGCTAGGCATCTGATATCATCTGGATATTTTAGACTTCACTTTTCATGATCTGTTTGCTGTGCCATCTAAATTCATGAATTATGCTAAGTCATAATACAATCTGGTTTGATTTACTATATTTATAATCTATTTTGCCTTGCAAAGCACAATTCATGTGTTGGTGTGGTATTGAAATATACCAAAAATGTTTCTTGAAAAGTTCAGCTGATAGTGTAATGTGTGAATACTACCACATTCATATTGATGACAAGGTTATTTCAATCTGCGTGTAGAGCATCTCATTGCCTTCTGCTATAATTTATTGCTTGACTGAAATTAAACATACATCTTGTATTTAATTGCATTGTTTTTAATCTATAAAGATTGAAACCAGAATCCCAAATTGACAAGTTTTCTCTAAAAATTGTTTAACAAACACAATATGACTAAGATTGTAACATTTCTCCCCTAAATTGTATTAGTAAAGTATAACAAACAATCAAAAGAGAGAGAATATAGTAAGAAACTATACACATTGCAATGATTAAAAAAACTAAACATAAATGGAAATAATAAACAGGAAAGGAAGAAAAATCCTTAAACTTATTAAAACTATATGGAAATATTTTGTTTCATGCTCTCTATTTGAGAAAACAGAAATGTATGAATTCACAAATTGATAAGGATCACTTAAGTAAATTTATTTTACAATCTACATAAAATACTTCACAATAGAGCTAAGACTGTAACACGACCCACATAATAGCTGACCATAGGGTCGACAATACATCACCCTTAACATATTGAAGGTATTGCCTTTACTCTGAACTTTATTGATATTTTATTGAGGCCTCAAATCCGTGGGGTTGCGGAGAATGGGTTAGCTGTGAACCATCTTATGACCTGCTACGTGCCTCTGATTTTGAATATTCAGTTGAACCCTTACCCTAACCCCTTAAAAAATTGCCAATCCTTGTTAGATATCCTTATTAACTATTTAAGGTCACTTAGGATAATTATACAGTACATTTTTATGGTTTATTTTTTTTTAAATCCAAGTTTGAACATTTTAATACTAGTAGAAATTAAAAATGTAATTTGCATTTTTAGGTTCACGTCTTCGTCAAGATGATTTCCCACCTCGAATTATTGAACATCCTTCGGATTTAATTGTTTCTAAAGGAGAACCAGCAACTCTGAACTGCAAGGCTGAAGGCAGACCAGTTCCAACAATTGAATGGTACAAAGGAGGAGAAAGGGTTGAAACTGATAAAGATGATCCTCGTTCTCATCGGATGTTGCTACCGACTGGATCTTTATTTTTCTTACGTATAGTTCATGGACGCAAAAGTAGGCCTGATGAAGGAGTTTATGTCTGTGTAGCCAGGAATTACCTTGGTGAAGCTGTGAGTCACAATGCATCATTGGAAGTAGCAAGTAAGTCTTTTGTTTCCCTTTTTGTTTGGCAACTATTTAAATAACAAAACAGTAGAATTATTGTTTTGATGTAAAGACAGAATGAGAAATAGTTATATGCACTGTATAGAATCATTTCCTTTGCATAAAAGCAGATGATATATCTAATCAACTGAATGGATAATAATCAATAAAATCAAAAGTCCTGATTTGCAAGTATAATTTATGAAGCTGCTATATATGCATTTAGAAAACAATGGTTTTGAACTGTTGGAAGAAATATCCATCTGGCTCAGTTCTAAGCCAGAAAAAGACACTGTAGACAAAATGGAGGCTGGAGGCTGATTAGAAAGAGGGTCCATTTATTGATGAACAGAACCACATTGAGTTGAGAGGGTGGTTTATACCTTCTCTTTGGCTTTACACTTGAACTTCCGGTTCCTGTGCAAGAACATGTATCCTATTGGCTGTTGTAGGGGTTATGTAGGGGTCATAGCTGGCGCTATAGGCAAAGTACAAATCCTAGGTGTTGTCTGAGCTAAATTTGTTTGAAGTTTGGAGGGTGATCCAATAATTCCTATTTTGGCTTAATGGCATTGGTTGGCTCTTGAACGAAGGCTAATCTACCTTTGTTCAGATTTTGCTGCAGGGAGTAATGGATTAAGCAAATTTGCATTTCTAAAAGCTGTTCCAGCTCAGTATCTGCTTGGGGGCAGGGGCAGTGGTGGGATTCTACAGGTTCGGACCGGTTCTATAGAACTGGTTGTTACGATTCTGTGCAGTTCAGAGAACTGGCAAATCGAGCCCCTGACTGGCCCCTCCCCTCTCTGCCCTCCCCTCCCCACCCAGTAAGTCCTTAACGTGCATGTGCGACATAGCTGACTGCATTCTTCCCCTCCCAGTCATTCCTTAAGGTATTTCTTTTTTCCCCTTCCGATGATCAGCTGTTCCAATGATCAGCTGTGCCGGGATCTGCCTCGCTGTATTACTGCTTCACCCAGGAGTCTTCCCTGAGGCCCAGGAGGGTCAAAAATGGAGTGCAGGGGGGGTGCTGTGCGCTTCCCCCATGCTCTGTTTTTTTTCCTTCCTGAGCCCTTGGGAAAGCAAAAATGCTACCCCAGGAGGCTCCCCTGAGGCCCAGGAGGCTCAAAAACAGAGCACAGGAGGAGCTGCACACCCCTCCCAGGCTCCATTTTTTGCCTTCCTGAGCCCCAGGGAAGCCTTCTGGGAGCAAAAATGCCTGCCTAGGAAGCTCCCTTGAGGCAAAAAAAAACCAGGGGAGGAGGATGTGCTGCAAAAAAAAAAAAAAAAAGGACTCCCAGTCACACGCCCAGCTAGCCATGCCCACAGAACTGGTTGTTAAAAAATTTGAATCCCACCCCTGGGCAGAGGGTCGGGGTTCTGAGTTTCTGTGTCCCGGAAGATTTTTTTATTTCTCTTAGGGGAAATATTTTATCTTGCCTTTTTCAAATATTCCTCAAAATATTTCATTCTTCTAGGGGAGGATGGCTTCCCACAGAATTTTACCACCTTTGCCATTATAAAAAACAATGTTGTGTTATCTGGATTTAATAATGAAACAATTTAAAAATATTTTTACTGTCCAGAATTTTGCCAAATTAATACAAATTGGGTCAAAGCTTATGTTCACTGAACAATGTAAAAATTATTTTGTCATTCATTCTAGTAAAATTGCATTGATGATATATTTAAATAATGGCATGTTTACTCAATAATTACGTTTAAGGTTTATTCTAAGCTGTCTAGCTCATCTACACATGCAGTAGCATCATGCAAATGTGTTGTGTTAGATGTGCATTATTATTTGGCAAACATCAGTGTGACTACATTCCATAAATAATATGTATACTGAAGTACTGCTATCTATCTATCTATCTATCTATCTATCTATCTATCTATCTATCTATCTATCTATCTATCTATTATATTATATTATATTATATTATATTATATTATATTATATATTATATATTATATATTATATATATAAGCGAACCTCGGTGGTGCAGTGGTTAGAGTGTAGTACTGCAAGCTACTTCTGCTGCAGCCAGCTGCTTGCAATTTGGCAGATCGAATCTCACTAGGCTCAAGGTTGACTCAGCCTTCCATCCTTCCGAGGTGGGTAAAATGAGGACCCAAATGGTGGGGGGCAATATGCTGATTCTGTAAACCTCTTAGAGAGAGCTGTAAAGCACTATGAAGTGGTATATAAGTCTAAGTGCTATTGCTATTAGCAATATCCACCGTATGTTCACAGGGTAAATGATGTCTAAATTAGGTTCCACAATGTTTTTGTATTTTTTTTTGTTAAGTGGAATAATTAAGTGTGCCTCATGATTTGCGCAGATAGGAATATAGCAATAGCACTTAGTTTTATATACCACTCTGTGATACTTTACAGCACTTTTGAGCAGTTTATAAATTTGGCATATTTGGGTCTTCATTTTACCGACTTCGGAATGATGGAAAACTAAATCAATCTTGAACCAGTGAGGATTGAAATCCTGGCTGTGGGTAGAATTAACCTGCAATACTGCATTCTAACCACTGTGGATCATATATACAGTATTTCTTTTTACATTTGTAAAGGTCTATGATTGGTACCTGCAGTTTTTAAATAATATACCTTGAATTCTGCATGTTGTTATAAACCTTAGAGCTTGATTGTAAAGATTAAAGTTTGATAACATCTCTTTCTCTTAAGTAAGTACAACTTTTCCTCTGTCACTTGAGTTCTAAACAGTGTTTTTGACTTGTGTGGTAGCTATATCTCTTTATATAGCTATTATTTTATTTTATTTTTTTCTAAATACGGTACATGCATGTCACAGTAATCCATACTAGTACTGTACTAGTTTTGTGCTACTGTAGAATGTTTGCTGGAGATCACTTATTTATTTATTGTTACAAAAACATCGTTCCAACAATTTGGGGCAACACGCAATAACTTTGAACAAAATTTATGGTGACATTGAAATTTGAAACTACTAATTTGTTTAAAGAGTTTTTAATTAGTATCTTTACGTATGTAAAGTATCCTTAACTGGAAAAAAGGATAAGAAGAAGTAAAAAGTGCAAGAAAAAGAGATAAGAAGAAAAAGGAATATAATAAAGGAAGTGAAAAATTTATTAAAGTGATATTCAACTTTAATAACAAATATAAAATTTAATATTTCACACTATGAATGGCTACAGACCTTTATTTTTTTTCATCTCTTCTCCCAGGCATGGCAAACTGGATTTCTTTGAGGGCCAGATCAGCATTGTAGTTCTCCTCCATGGGCTGGCTGAAGGGATATGGGATGGTCACCTCTTGCAGCACCATGGAGGCCAAAATGGGACGTGGGGGCAGTGCATACCCCCCGTGCACAGTTTTCAGCCTGTATGGCTTCCTTCAGCATCCTGCTGGCCAAAACGGGGCAGAGGGGATGCATGCTGCATCCCGTTTTCGGTCTGGATGGCCACCATCACTTTGCTGACCAAAATGGGGCATAGGGGTGTGTGCACAGCTCCCTGTGGCCCGTTTTCAATCCGGACGGCCTGCAGCATCCTGCCAGCCAAAATGGGGCACACTCCATTTTCACTAGCAGAGGCATCGCAAGCCGGTCCTTTGCTATTTCAAAATTGGCCCTATGGCCCAGATTTAAGCACCCTGTGGGCCTGCGAGTCTTGAGTTTGACACCCCTGTCTTGTCCCATCCTTCATTTGTCAGTTGTAATTCCCTTTAATTTCATCTATCTTGTCAACTAAAATTTATTCTAGGTGTTATTTCTTCGACATCTTTTGGTCTGTTATAGAAGAAGACTTTACTAACCTTGTTGATTCCATTCTTTGTAAGTCTCCATCATTTTTATTGTTAGAACATTTTCAAACATTTTTCAGGATTGCAATTTTTTCCTTTCCATGAGTAAGCAGGAAAGGCAGGAATATCAATAATTTGCTCTGCAATAAATAGAAGGCAACAGATTGGACCACCCAAGCAGGAACTGCTTAGTAGGCATAGTTTTGCTGTGGTTGGCATAGCTCTACTGAGACCATGGTTGTCTGCTAGAAAGGAAAGTAATGAAACTCTAGACAAAATTATACCTAAAGTGAATCAAACGGTGCATAGAATGAGATAATAGGAGAAAATTCAACTGGACGTGATAAGAGCTCATTTTGGGCCTCAACAATACCAACCACACTTTGCTATTATTTCATCTACAGAATACAATTCAGCAGGTCATTTCTAAGTCAGGTTCTACTAAGGAAGATTTGGGCAGAAAAATAATTTGATGGAGCTTTGTATGGAATTTGCTAAGCATTTGGTAAACTAAATTGCTCAGATCCTCTCAGAGTTAGATCCCAGCTAGACAAATGTGAAAGAGTTGAGTGAAGTGCAGTTTTCCAAGTTATCTGAGATATGTTAATCCTAAATAATTGTGTAGATTATCTATAGCTTATTATTATATATAAATATAATTGTCTTTATAGATTATCTATGACGAGACAGTGACCTTCCTGGTACTGTTTGATCCCTCAGTGACTTCTGATGCCATATGGCAATGTATTATTCTGAACTCCCTAAAATAAATAGAAAAGGAAAACATTGTGCTGCATGGTAATGAACTAGTTTTAGTTGGTGGCAAGATGTGGGTAGGGTTGCAGTTCTAGGCTTCTTAGTTATGTCTCCTACACTCCTTTTTAACACTTTCATGAAGATATTGGCTGAAAACATCCATGATCACAGAGTCAGATATTATCAATACAACGATATACAACTTTACATCTCAATTTATACATCTCAACCATTGATGTGATAAAATGTTCTCCAAATGCCTGCAGGCAGTTCAGACCTGGATTAAGTTAAGGCTGAATCCCAGAAAGATATTTTATGTCCTGGTTTTCTTAACACTCCTGTAGGAGCTGTGCAATTTTTGGACACAGGTTGGCTTTCCCATAGAATTTCTTTGAGGGAAGCTAGGAGTGAGCATCAGAAATCTTTCTTCCTTCCTTCCTTCCTTCCTTCCTTCCTTCCTTCCTTCCTTCCTTCCTTCCTTCCTTCCCTCCATCCATCCCTCCAGCCATCCATCCCTCTACAATTGCTAGTATTTTAGAAAGCAAATCTTTATTTCCATAATAAAACATTCTCAAAGAGCCCCATCTTGGCTGGGAGTCAGAAGTAACCAAGACTGAAATCTTTAATCATATTGAAATTCGAGGGTCAAGAAAGAATTCGGAAAGGAAGCTTGCCTTCTTCTTTAAATGGAAATGGGATGATCACAGGAAGGTGTAACTTGTTGCTATGTAATGTTGATTCTTACATTTTTGTACTCTAAATAATAGGCTTGACCTCTTAAGTCTATTTATAAACCTTTTTTGTAGTACATTTGGTTTAAGATGCTGTGTTTAACAGGTTTTTTTATGTGACAAAATTGTATCTTCCCATTGTTGATGTGAGCACTTAAAGCTAAAAAAATTATCAAATTGTCTTTGGTTTTTTTGACTTTTTGTTTAACTACCCTGTAATCCCTTGCATGGGGGTGGGAGATGGGGTGACTGAATGGAGCTGAGAGTTTACTGCCCAGATGCCCTTCCTGAGGCCTATGCAGAGCTTACAGCAGACATTTTCTGTTTGCACCCAGAGAGAGAAATATTTGCTGCTACCTAGATTGAACTCATAGCCTCCTGATTGTGAGGTGAGAGTTCCACCTCTAAGCCACCACGCTGGTCAAGTCCTTCTTCTTATTTTTAATAATGTTAATATTTAAATTATAACCTGTGCCTTTGAAACTCTCAAAGAGATTGTTGTTAAATGAGATCAGAAAATGACACAATAATGCACAGGGTATAAGTTCTGTAACCATCCCACCTGCTGATATTAAGAAGAATGTGTATCCCTAAAGAATAAGAAGGTGGGAACAGAATATTAAACTGCTGCATTACAGTAGCAAGGTAGATCATAGTTTGGACAATTGTAGAAGACTTCTGGGAACAGACCATGATACTTCCTCCTTTCTTGCACCTGGTGCAGTGGTGGCTAACCTTTTTGGGCTCCTGTGCCAAAAATTGTGTGTGCGCTTGCATGCTCATGCTGGTGTGTCAGCCCCCAGAAGACAATGTACCCTCCCAGACCCTCTATGCATGCATGCGCAATCTCCACCCTCCGCCACCATCTTACCTGCACTGCACCTCACAGCTGATTTTTGGCCGGTTTGAGGCCTTTTTCGGCCTCCCAGAGGCTTGAAAAAGGCTTCTGCAGGCTTTGCAGGCCGAAAACTAGGCTCGTTTAATCACTTCTGGTATTTCCGTAAAAACAGGAAGTGATGAAACGGGCCTGCAAAGCCTGCAGAAACCTTCCTCAAGCCTCTGGGAGGCTGAAAAAGGCCTCAAACCGGCCAAAAATCAGCTGTGAAGCATGTACATGTGCAGTGAGGTAAGTTTGCCTGCAGCTCGCATGCCGGCACAAATGGCTCTGTGTGCCACCTGTACCACACGTGCCATAGGTTCACCATCATGGACCTAGTGTATGCCACAGTCCAGCAGCCTTCTCCAGTTATCACTTAACTGAACATTGAAGAATATTATGAGCAATTATTTTCTGAACATAATAATTTATTTTACTGTTTTACTTTTTATTGTGTAACTTGCATTAAATGACTATTTTACTTTTGACAGATAAGTATAGAATAGAAGTCATACTTTTCTACCATTTCATAAATTCTACTAAAAGATGCATATTGCAGAGGTATTGGAAATGGTGTTATACTAACAATAAGATTAATGAGTATCTACCATTAGTAAAACATTTTAATCCTGCTGGCCATTATTGCATCATTATTCAATTGTAGTTTCCTAGATTCTTTATGAAAAATAGTTCTCCAGTGCTTTTTAATGACAGTATTTTTATTCATAATATCATGTTATATTTTCTATGAATAAGAAGAAAATTACATATAGCATGTTGCTTGTTATTTTGTAACATTCTCCATAAGAACACTTTTTTACATGGCAAATAGCTACTGTAAAGTTGAGTAACAATAGCATTAGCTATTTGAAATGTAATACAATGTATTTCTGGTAATTTCTTCTATGTTTCAGTAACTATTGTGACTGGTAAAATCTTGTCTGTAGGTAAGCAGCCTGTTTCATAAGGAAATAGTAAACATAAAACCTACGACAATGCTAAAACAGAGAGAAGAGATATAAGAGAAGCTGGAATATTTTATCTCCTAAATAAACACTTTGCCTTTTTTTTCTGAGCAAACATGGCTTAACTAAACACTATTTAAGTTACCTATGGGAGTCACAGCTGGACACAGCTCTAAGTTGATTGAAGTTGATAGAGCATGTAAGTAGAAAAGGCTCTGCAGCTTTTAAAGGTTTATATAAGCGGACTCAATTTATATAGAAATGGTAACCAATGCAAAAGAGATGTCTTAGCTTTTCTACTAAAATCTGTTCTTGACTTTCTGAACTCACTTTCTGATGACTTGAAATATTTTTCAATTAATTCCATGTTTTAGTTTTGTAGGATTATAAGCAGGTTCATATTACATCTGCGGGGACATGTTTTCTGGTAGTGAAAGGTCCCTATGCAAAGTCGTAAAGGGCATGTTTTTGTCAAAACAGTTGGGTAATTTTGTCTACAAATCTTACGTTTCACAAGGGAGGTGTAATATTTATTATTGACTTATTTTCTTACTAGTCCATAAAATTTATATTTCAGTGTATATTTTTTTTACAAATGACAGCTTATTTTCCTCGAAAATCTCACTAACAAATGAGACCTATAGCATATATTGAAGTAACATAAGCATGTAAAAAAAAGGAAATGCTGAATTTTAGCACTTTAGCAAGGAATAACAAATGAATGTAGAAGCCTTATATTGATATTCCATGAAAAAAGCTTGTTTTATATATTTAGTTGAAAGTCTTCCAAGCGATTTTTAGCTTACAATGTAAAAGGTATGATATAGAGGGAGAATATATTGGAAAGGAGAAACCTTCAGGAATGTAAGTCTGATATCTGGACTTTATTTCAAAGTTCTGAAAAAGAAATAATTTCAGGAATGAAGAAATCACTGTAGTGGCCCAGTTTGTCATTTCAGGGGCTAAAAATTAGATGGAACTGTTTCAACTCTGTTTTTTTTCCTGCCTCTTAACATTTCAGAAAGTTTTTTTTTTTCTTTCACTTAACATTAGAAAAGCCCAACATAGTGTGTAGTTCTCAAAAAGTAATATTTTAGGAAAGTAAGCTGTAATTTGTGAAAAAAAAAGTACATTGAAATATAAATCTTATAACCAGTACTTGCCAGGATCTCTAGAAAGGTAGCAGACAAATAATGAATGACAAATCTCAGCATTAAACAAGACGAAATGTAATTTCCTGGTCTGATCAGGTTGGTTAACCATAATGTAAAATTATTTTATTAAGAATTATCCAACAAAAATTATGAGCCTAAGAAGGATATATGCCACTGCAGAGATAAAAACATATTGTCTGCAAACTGGCAATGTTGTAATCCCAAGGCATGGATAGGTATTAGAAATGTGTTGCTGAAAAACAATGTTCTATGAAAAACAAGATCTATGGATTTAAGCAAAGCTGTTGAAATATACCAGGCAATTGAAGTTATTATTACTTGAACAGCAAAAATGAATGGAAGAGATATTTCTACATAATATTACTGAAAATAAACAAAGAGAATGAAGGAACAAGAAGTTGCATATGAAAAGGAGAATGGGTAAGAAGAATGTAACTAGAAGTGGGCTTTTAATTTTATTTTATTTTTCTCTATTGAGTCACTCTTGATTCCTAGCAACTGCCTGAACAATTTTTGTTGCTGTTGGCAAGATTTTTAGAAATGGTTGCCACGGCCTTTTTCCTAGACCTGGAAAGTGATTGGCTCTAACTCATATATAGCAGTGACTTCATGGATGATCATTCATAGTGTCCCAGTTTGCAGTGCTTTTAACCACAACAGTAACCAACTTCTGAATATTGTTCAAAATACATGCTTTTGTCAGATTATGAATGTCCAGGAGTTATAATTTTATTGTTTGTATTTTTATGTATTTTTTAAAGTTTTTTAAAGTTTTAATTAACATACTATAAAACGCTGGGAGTTTAGCTGGAACGTGCAGGCTATAATAGCAATTAAACCAATTTAAAACCAAGTTGATACTTAAAGTTGTTTTGTAGAATATATACATTAACAGGTTTCTATATATAATTAAGTTTCTACTTGTATAAAATACTGTATGCCTTTATTATTATTTTAAAGCTATCTTCATATTTCATTCAACAGTGATGAAGGAGTGGAAGACTCAGATATATTTTTTTGTATTTTTCTAATATTTAAAATAAGTTTTAATATGCATTTGAAGTAGTAGATAGTTTCTTACTGCCAGGAACACACTTTAATTAACAGAAGTTTTAATGTTAATCCAGTACACATATCTTCATTATTTCTGTTTTTTCTAATTTAGTTGATTTAATTCATCTGAAAATATCAAAATATATTATAAATATATTATAAATATTATAAAGACTTATAAATAGTTTAAATGATGAAAAAATATTTGTCCTACAGATAGTCCTCGTTTAACAATCTTAAATGGGATTACATCAATTCCACCTCTAAGCAAAGTGTTCATGAATGAAAAATCTTTTTCGGCTTATTCTCTTGAAATCTTTTTATGATATCTCTGCTCTATAAGTGTGGGTGGAAAGGAAAAAGTGATACTGTCTACAGAAATTATTTGCTCTCCTCTTCTTCCTGCAGCAAGGAGAGATTGGGGAGAAAGTGTTTCAAGAGAATAAGTTATTTGCTTTTCTGAATATTGAGACCAATATGATTGTACTGCCAATGGGAAAGAGTCAGGCAAAGGAAATATTGCATACATAAACTGCTTGGTCTTTTTCTGTTTTTTTCCCTCATAGAGAGAAGAGAATGGAAAGATACATACATATACAACTGTACATATACGTATACAATATACAATTTTACCTTTTTTGCTAAAGTTACTGTGAAAATGGTGAGGCTATAAATGGAAGAAGTAGTAGATTATCAACATAAATTTTAGGGCATGATAATAGTAGCATGAATTATTTAGTGGATGATATTTGTCAGAACCAGGGTGGAGATGATGCAATTATCGTTGTTCATATTGATTTACATGGGACCACGTATCAGTACTCTGCTAATGCACCACTTGACTCCTTGTTAACGAAGCAATCCTACTGAAATTTTGTCCAGTGCATACAGGCTGTTTGAACATGGACTGAGTGGAAAAGACTTAAATCCCATACTGACAATACAAAATGGCTATAGAAATATGGTTCTTTCAATGATGGTGATTTTCTACCTTTGGTTCTGAATGGGGATAGCACTTCCCCATATAAATAGTCATCAACTTACAACCATTCTTGTAACAATTATTCAATGTTAAGGTGGTGCTAAACCAAGGAATTTACAACCTGTGCCCAAAATTAAAGCTATTGCAGCGCCCCTGCACCATGTAATTCAGACACTTGACAGCCTATTTCTGTTTTCAGCTTCAGTGCCCTGCAATTCCCTACATGTGCCTAGCTCCTCCTTGTCTTAGCCATCCACCAGAATACACACCTGCCAGGGTCCAGGAAACTTCACAAAACACCCAGCCTACCAGGGTATGGAAAACATTCCACTTACCTTAACTGTTTTTCTCCAGCTGTTGGCAGGTTCACCTAATACATAGTTGATATAAAAATTCTACACATCCCTGTTAAAATGCCAGATTTTTGAGATGTAAAAAAATCACTCCAAGATAAATCAAAAAATTTTCCACTTTTAATGTAACATATAAACTATACAATTCAATTAAAAAACAAACTGAAATCATTTAGGGGGAATAATATTAATAAAAACATACAATAATGTGATTGTATAAGTGTACACACTGTCTAATAAGTAGATATGTGACTCTGTTCAGAATCAATCACAATCTAATTTATAGTAAATAGTAGTCAGTACACACCTGCTGTCAATTAAGGTGACCCTGATTAAGCCTGTTCAGCTGTTCTAGTAGGATTTTTTTTTGTGACATTTACTCAGTTGCCTGTTACAAGAAAATCATAATCTGCAAAGAACTTACAAAACATCAAAGGGATCTTTTTGTTGGAAGATATCGGTCAGGAGACGTGTGCAATTTTTTTTCCAGAGTATTGTATATACTATGTACCATAATGAAGACGGGAAGTGTACAAAATCATTTCCAAGGCATTGGATATATCATGGAACACAGTGAAAACAATCATTAACAAGTGGATAAAATATGGTAGTACAAAAACATCCCCATGAACTGGAAGTCC
Source organism: Pseudonaja textilis (assembly GCF_049901715.1). NCBI lineage: Eukaryota > Metazoa > Chordata > Lepidosauria > Squamata > Elapidae > Pseudonaja > Pseudonaja textilis. Next base: position 42,823,114 of record NC_141996.1, read on the forward strand.
CTCCAAAATTGATGAAAAAGCAAGAAGAAACGTGGTTTGGGAGACTGAAAAGATCAACAACACCAAGGGAGCTGGAGGAATTTCTGGCAAGTACTGGTTGTTTTATTACAAATGACAACAATCTCTTATATTCAGCATACCTTTGCGCTATGGGGTAGGTCAGCAAGATAGAAGCCCTTTTCTTACAAAGAAAACCATCCAAGCCCAGTTACATTTTGAAAAATCTGCATTACATTGGACAAAAGCATTTGGGAAAATATGTTATGGTCTGATAACCAAGGTTGAACATTTTGGCCATAATTTCAAAACTATGTTTGGCGCAAAAACAACAGTGCATCACCAAAAGTACTCACAGTGAAGTGTTGTGGCAGCATTATATTTTGGGGCTGCTTTTCTTCAGCTGGAACTTAGTCAACGTAGAGGGAATTACAAACAGTTTCAAATACCAGTCCATTTTTGCACAAAACCTTCAGGCCTCTGCTAAAATGCAAACAATGAAGAGAATTTCCACTTTTCAATATGACAACAACCCAACACATGCTCCAAATCAAGAAAAGAAATAGTTTCACCAGAAAAAGATCAAAATTGTGAAGTGACCCAGCCAGAGTCCAGTCCTCAATCCAATTGAAACCTGTGAGGTGACCTGAAGAGGGCTGACTCCAGGAGATGCATTTGCAATCTGACAGATTTGAGTACTTTTACAAGGAAGAATGGGCAGATTCCAAGGCAAGATGTGCCATACTGATAGGCTCTTACCCCAAAAGATTGAATGCTATCATAAAATTAAAATGTCCTTCAAACAAAGTGTTAGCTTAAGGATATGCACACTTACGGAATCATGTCATTGTAAGTTTATTCTTAATTTTCCCCTCTAAAGTTTTGTTTTACTTTCAATTCAATTATACAGTTTATATTTTATAATACTGGTGGGAAAAAAATACTGAAGTGATTTATGTTGGTCTGACTTTTTTATATCTCAAAAAGCTGACATTTTAATGGGTATATAGACTTTTTTATATCCACTGTATTTGTGGTATAGTCTCCTTATTGAGGCCACCTCCCCCATTCTCCAAGCGGGTTCCACTCTTGCGATCCTTCAGAAGCTGCCTTCTACAAATCTTGTGCTCACTTATGATATCTAAAAATAACTATATCTTCAATTTACAACCACTAATTTGACAATCATCTAAATTACAAATCCTATTACCTGTCTCGGTTTTTACCATTCTTCCCATAACTGTTCAGAGCATCCAATAATGGGAGATGCTTCGGTCTCTTCTTAGAAAGGCTGGGCTTAATTTTGAGGACGCTCCTCCTCCTCCATGAGACTCCTCCTTAGCATCCCCAGTTTTAGCTTAGCCTTCAGAGAATCAGGTTGTGGTTTTTTGGGCCAGAATAGAACTAGAATATTCAGTGCGTTCTAACACAGATTTGGTACTTTAAAATTTCCATTCTTTGCTACCGACAGCTTTCCTACCATCTGGCCATCAGGAATTGTTCAACTTTTGTTGTTCAATTGTTCAATTGTTTCTGTTTCTTCTTCAACCCCCCACCCCCACCCCCAACACATAATGTACAATTAAACAGTGACATTCATTTAAGCACTTTGTTTTTGGAGAAGAATTATACTAATACTGCAATTCCTAATGTAGTATATTGTCAGATATATAATAAATGATATGCTTTTATAAAGATGTATTCAATAATGTAAGACTTAAATGACCTTGACCACTCCTTTATAACTTTTGATTTTTATAAACTGAATTTCTTGTTTGCTTTCTTGCTTTCAAAAGACTCATAAAACTTTACTTTGGCCATGTCAATTGCTTTCAGCTGTTAGCACTGAACATTCAAATAAATTTAATTTAAAAGCATTCTCCTATTATACTGGATGCTTCCTATGTCATCTGTTAAACAGTGCATGGTCAGCATATGGCTGTTCTTTCTATTTAAGCTGTTTTCTCCTGAGAAAGGAAATTCCCTTCAGACCAGACAGACATCTGCTGGCTCTCCTACCAGCAAAGCCACAGAAGAGTTATCTTTCCTGTGATTAAAAGAAATAATGTCTGGAGGTTTTAGTTTTTGTTCAATTAATCAAAAATTAAACCCATGTGGGACTTGAAGAAACTGGGCTTCTTTGTGTGTTTCATCCACTGGTAGGAAGTCCTATAACGAATTTATAGCTTCTACTCATATAATTGTGCAATATAAAAGTATAAGAAATATTCATACATGATTTTGTTTTGTAAAAAGCATAAGCATGAAATATAAATAGTGACTAAAATAGCATACTGTATAATATACTAGCAAATGAAACCATGATTGGAATAAGATTTCCTTTAGAGTACAAGTGTTTTGTTTCAGAGATAGATACATTATCGTCTCTTTGTGTAAGTATGCCATGCTTCCTCTTTTAAAACACTTCCAGATGCTATAGAATATTGCAACATCCCCTATTCATTTCTCTCCCCGAAAGTTACTTATTCTTAAATGTCTGAATCTAATATTTTGGAATGTTAAGGAAAGCGTTTTCTTACATGTGTGTTTTTGTATACCTATCAAATGTTTTGATAATACTAATTGAGTTGTAGTTAAATATATTAGAATTTAAGCATTTAACTTCTTTTCTGTTCTTTTATCAGCAAAAGAACATACATTTTTTCTGTACCTTTACTGAAGTGATGAAATGATCATTTTTATGAAAACAATATGGTGACAATTTATCTGGTTCTCTGATTCTAAGGCTATCCTTTTATTTTGTCACAAATGTGCAATTCATGTGAAATATTTTATTAATGTGAAGACAACTTTATTAGCAATTAAGTTTTGAGATATCATCTGACACATTCTTCATCTGAAATTGTAAAGAAAAGCAGTTTTCTTTCAATCTATAATATCTTTATCAGAACAATCTGGATATTGAAGTGGATAGAAATAAAATCTTATTATCTCTTTCAGAGGCTGTATCATTATATGCTTCCTCATACAAGACAAAAATAAATTCTTTAATTCAAAATCTTATTACTTGCTTGTGAATAATATGTTGCTACCTCAGAGAAACATTTTCATGATAAAGACTGTCTAGTGCGGTGTTTCTGAATCTTGGCCACTTGAAGATGTGTGGACTTCAACTCCCAGAATGCCGCAGCCATTCTGAAGTCCACACATCTTCAGGTGGCCAAGATTCAGAAACATTGGTCTAGTGTCAGGATGCCTGGGTTATGTTACTTTGATCATGAAAGGCAAAACTGAGTATATTATCTTTTCAACGTCCAAATCATTTTGGTTAAAAGCAGTGCTGGAGTTTTTATTACTTCTTTAAATATACAGGTAGTCCTTACTTAACAACCATTCACCTAATGACCATATAATGACCTATAAAAAGGTACCTCTGAACCAGTTCTAAAGTTCTGGTGGCTTCACACAACACATGACCACATTTTGGGTGCTTGGCAATAAGGTCACCTTTGGAATTGCAACATTTTGTAATCACATGGCCACAATTTGTAACCTTTTTTTTACTAGTTTCTGGCTTTGCTGGTAAAAAAAGGTCTTATGAATATATGGATCACCTTAACAATTAACATGCTCACTTAATGACTGCTACAAAAAAGAGTTATAAAATCAGAGCTGGTCATATAGGTGCCTCATCATGAGAATTAGACTCCATTAAACTCATTAAGTTGAAGACTGCCTACCTACATACCTACTTCGTTAATGTATCAGTAACAGTTACTGAATTGGTTGCCACAGTATTTGAAGCATTGAATATCTCCTTCATCTAATATATTGTTCTGTTTGTGGATACCATGATACTTACTAGAATTTGCAAGTAGGTCATAAGTAAAACAAATATCCTTGTTCATTTTTTCTAGAGACTTGTATTGTTCAACATAAAATGTAGCTAAGATTATTCATGTTCATATTTACCTACCATAAAGTTATTTAATTTCCTTTTAAAGTTTTCAAGGTTAGAAGTTATCATAATAGCAATAGCACTTAGACTTGTACACTGTTTCACAGTACTGTACAGCCCTCTCTAAGCAGTTTACAGAGTCAACATATTGCCCCCAACAATCTGGGTCCTCATTTTATTGACTTCAGAAGGATGGAAGGCTGAGTCAACCTTGATCAGTGAAACTCGAACAACTGAATTCTGGCAGCCAGCAATGAGCAGAAGTAGCCTGTGGTACTGCATTCTAACCACTGCACCACCATGGCTCTTTAATGCTTTAATCCAAATGGATGCCAGTATTTATAAGTAATAATTACATAGATTATTTTCTACAGTAGCACATACAATTTTGTAAAAAAAAATATATTTTCTAAAATTTCTGAAATCATGTTTGAAGGAACAGGAAATTAGAATTAATTCAATAAATTCAAAATAACTTTGATGAATTTCAGAGTGGAATTAAAATTATAAACTGAAATTTAAGAGGGTATTTTAATGAATTATTTATTAAAATTATACTCTGTAAATAATAGATACTTGACTTAATAATAGAATGTTGGAGAGGATTTTGAAATATTTTATTAAATTTAATATTATAATAGTATACAGCATGAGGGACAAAGCTTTATAATGTTTAATTGAATTTAATTAGAAATTGAATTTATAGCATGTCACCTATAAAAAAATATACAATTTTAGGGTACATAAATAAGAGTAGTTTTCAAAACACTGTTATCTACTATATTTTACATTATTTTGACTCTACACTATATTTTGAAAATTCATAAACTGGAACAGGTTCATAGAAAACAACAAGGAAAACAAGAGAACTTCGAACTAAGTTCTATCACAGTAGTAGACACTCCGAAGAGAAGCTTGAGTGTGTGTGTCTGTGTGTGCGCGCGTTTTAATTACAGAAAGGCTTATCTTGGTAGAATATTAGGGGAAAACATCCAGACAATAACAACAGTTTGGTAGTAGAACCAATTACCAAGGAAACAATGAGTTCCCCTTCACTGGTTTTGTTCAAGAAGAGATTTTTTTTAACCATTTATTTTGAACTCATGGACTAAGCCAGGGATTTCATTTGATGGTCTAAATTACCACTTAAACAATTCTATGATACAGCATTTTCTGCATTCCTGCCAGTGCAATTAACATCAGAAGAAAAGAAAAAAATTCAAAACTCAAAACAAACCAGCTTATTTTTACGAGATTTTGAAGCATTGTGCTAAAATTAATGACATGCCCTCAGCTTCTTCTTTCTAATAAATATAATTGCAAGGATATATATCCTAATAAGGCCTCAATTCATCAGGATACTGTTTATATTTTGTTTCAGTATCAGTGTTCTATCAACATCTATTTACAAGTGCATAATAGTAAAAGAATAGTTCTAAATTAGAAAAATATTGCAAAATCAATAGTCTTTAAATGAATACAGAAAATTAACAAAAATCTAAAAAAAAGGATCAACAGCAGCAAAAGCAAAATAACAGGTACTAAAAATCAGTCAGGATCATATATATTACTTACTCAACAGAAGTGGTATTCAGCAGGTTCTGACCAGTTCTGGAGAACCGGTAGTGAAAATTTTGAGTAGTTTGGAGAACCAGTAGCAGAAATTTTGAGTTTGGAATACCACCTCTGACTGGCCCCACCCCCATGTATTCTCTGTCTCCCAAGTCCCAACTGATTGGCTGGGTCTTCTTTTGTTGCCCTGCACAGGAGAATAGAACTGAAAAGCAGGTTAGCGGGGTGGGGGAGAGAAAAAAAAGATAATACAGCATAACAACCACTGATAATCATTATGGAATAATTTCCATTATTAGTTATGAGGCATCATAACTAAGTAGACTTGATACTATGTAGTACTTTGAATCAAATTTACTACCAGAAATGTGAGCAGGGCATTTCCCTAATATTAATGAACAGTTTTTATATTTTTTAAAATAAAAATTATTTATGCAAGAAACTGTCTTCCTTGCCCACTAGGTAAACCAGATAGAAAATCAACTCCAGGCTAAGTTACTTTTACTGATAACAGCATTAATAACAGAATCCTTCAACTTTGATTGTGCTGCAGTTATAACTCAGTGACTTAGGAAGAAATCTGCCTAAACTAGTTTTCAATATTATTTCATTCTGGAGTTCAGCCTATTTTGAATAGGCTAGTGTTGGCTAAACTTTTCGGCACAGGAGTGCACAAGCTTTGGAAACCAGAAGAGCAGCTCCCCAGCATGCATATGTGTGCCAGAAAGCTAAGCTTCTTGTTTCTGGCATGCGCATACGCACCAACCAACTGGTCTTCCAGTTTCTGGAGTTCATGTGCAGCTGGGCAGCATGTATGCACACATCATTCTTTATTCACAATCATATAGAAATGTTTTGTTCAATTGTGAAACCACAGCAATTAGTTAAAAATGAGATCTCATGAATAATGTTACACATAAATTTGACACATTTCATAGGGAAAAACACCAGGATTTAAGACAAATTCCTTTGTGTAAATGAAACCATTGTGTTTCTTTTTAAATGTTTGGTAGGTATACATTAACAGTATTTTAGGAAATTCTGAATTGTCATATTTACTTTGTTTCCCATTGCTTTGTCTATTTTGTGTTCCCACCAGTTCGTTCTTGCGGATCAGTGGTATTTCTTGCAGATATTCCAATGCACTATTGTGGCTACTTTGTCTTGCTGTTATTTGTAATCAGTCTATTTAATCTTCTTGCAGCAGCTAAGTGGTCCACTGCTTCTTCAGTACTCAGTAAGCTTCTGCATCTTTTCCATGGTTGCTTCAGAGATTCCTCCAGTGCTCATTTTTCTTCTAATGTCTAGTGTACTTCCATGATAAATAGATTTTGTTAATATAACTGAATGGTTGAAGAGCGTGATTCATATCATTTTTCTGGGATTCATTCATTTTTACTTGAGTCAAATTCACTATTCGAGCAGTATATGTATTAGCTAGAAATGCCCAGGTGTTAATTGCCTTGATACTTGATATTTGGTCTTAAAATCATATTTACTTTCATGATGGATTCACTTCTAACTTTCTTCTTGACTTCAGTATGCTTGATGCTGTCAGCTTGAAGGATGCTCAGGTATTTGTAGTAATTTTCTTTATCCAGACTCTTGATGTTATTTCCATAGGGCATCTTTGTTACTTCAGTTTTTACTATTTTGCACAGTTGATTGTGAATATGGCATATTTCTCCAGGCTAAATACCACTGCAATATCTTAGATACACATAGACCATGTTGATCAGTGATTCTATTTCAGATTGCTTTTCTACACAGACTGTCTTTTTCACATTACTATATAAGTACCTGTTAATTAACTTATTTTGAGGCAGTGGTCCCCAACATTTTTGGCACCAAGAACCAGTTTCATGGAAGACAAGTTTTCCACGGATCAGGGGAGGAGGGAGAATGGTATCAGGATGACACATAGAGAAGCCTTCACTAGAAGAGGCTTTCTTTTGCTCCCGGGGAAAAAATCAGAAGACACAGAGAAACTTTCACTAGAAGAGGCTCTATGCTTCTTCTTCAGAGGAAACTCCCAATCAAAGACCCATGGAAGCAAAAAGAAGCATAATGACCACTGCCTGCACTTTTCAATAGGTCAGCAATGGCACTTCCAGAGTATTCCAATGATTTTATCTATCTAAGGAAGTAAGAGAAGAGACCATCCTAACAATCTTCCAGAAAAGCAGTAGTTTTCAATTTTCTGAGAGTCTTAAATATAAAGGTATAGCATTTATTGATATCTTAATATCTGAAAGTTGTGTGAGATTTTTGTCAAACTGGCTGCACTGATTGCTGTGGTGTCTGGGGACCCCTCTTTTAAGGAAAACTTGTGTGAATCACTGCAATTTCATTTATTTATTTTGCCTCCCATTAAATATCAATATATATAGATTTTTTTTCATTCTTTACTTTACAAATTCAAACCATATTAGTTGACATTTAACTGATAAGATTGTATCTGCTTTTTCTGCAGGTTTAATAGAAACTTTAAATAATCACTTTTGGATCAGAATCAGAATAGACCTGGAAGCGACCAGGGAGGTCTTCCAGTCCAGACCCCTGCTCAAGCAGGAGGCCCTATACCATTTCAGACAAGTGACTGTCCAGTCTCTTCTTAAAAACCTCCAGTGATGAAGCACTCACAACACCTGAAGGCAAGCTGTTCCACTGGTTAATTGTTCTTCATTGTGGTGGAAATAGCATCCAGGATTGGATTGTCAGTCACTGCAAGCTGACTGGACTTAGTCTGTCAGATATATGAGGACACTCCCCTGTTGTTAAGGGTGCCCCAGAAATTGACTCAGTCAAGTAGCTAGGACCATCGTTCTTTTGGTACTCTACAAATTTGAGATTAATTAGGTAAAATCAGACAAAATCCAATCCTGAATGCTATTGTAGCGACAGCTGGCTCCCGGTCTACCAACTGAGCAGCTGTCAAAAGATCGATCTTTTGGGGCCTTGGCCTGGAGTGACTTGGGCGGATTGGTTGAGGGCTAATTTTCTTCAAGTAAGAGTAGCTGACAAGGCGGTGTGTCAGTGGAAACCTTCATACCCTAACCTGACTTGGGAGAGCTATTTTGTGGCTTTAAACGGCCGTCTTAAGCCTGCTTGTTCCGTGGCAGCAATTTTTTAAAAGGGCATAAAAACAGCTAACTTTGGAGTCTGGAGTTGACAGTTTTAACACTCTGCCAAATTTTTGGTTTAGGTTTTTGTTTAATTCCCCAAGCAATCAAATTCACAGGTCAGCAGACTCACAGGGGAGTTAGGCTGCCTGTCAGTTATTTAAATGTCAGATTCAACAGTAAACGCTGGCCGCGCGAATATGAGAGTGGAGAAGATGGCTTGCTGGCTGTTTAGTTCTCTGAGCCCTACAACCAAATGCTTTAGCCTCATTAGAAGACCCCAAGCCAAGAGCCAAGCTGCAGGGGCTTGAAAGGGCTCCAAGGCAGTAGAGTGGGATAAGCATCATAGGGACAGGGTGCTGAACATGCTGTGGGCTAAGGGACAGCAAGAAGCAGCCCAAGAAAGCCTGGAAGCTGTTTCAAACAGCATTGATTCCTGCCAAAATGAGGAACGACTGTTGAAGAGAAGAGCCAGGTCTCTTCAAAATGACAGGAGGCATTGCAGGTGCTGGCCACAGGGGGAGCTGGAGAGCAGTTTAGATTGCAAGAGCCTGAAGTCTCTTTTGACACCTCTGAGGGAAGATAATTTTTCTCTTATCTGTCCAGCAACAGGACAGATAGCAACAACTGTGTAAAGAACCAGAGTGCTCCACCCAGCAGTGGGACAAGATCCAGATGTTCAGTTCAACATGCAGGTTTTGCTAGTGGAGGCAGTAAAACAAGGGGTATCTGCAGCCCTAAAGCAGTCTGGGCAATCTCCCTCAGTAGCTTCCTGCCCTTATTCCAGACAGGGCTTGAGACAAGTCTCTCAATTTCTTGATGACCTTTCCGTGTATTCTAAGACTGATTCTTACGTTCCCTCTCTGCTTGATCACTCTGCCCATTTTGACATCGGAGATCAGATAGAGAGAGAACCTCCCTGATATTGAAGGCTTGGATTCTGAGAATCCTTAATTTCAGGGCTTTTTTAACTGGGACTATTTAAATCGTTCCTCTTCAAGGCAAAGAATGCCACAAGGCAAGGCAGGGCTGCTGTACCACATGAGCCAGCAGATGCATCTGAAGACCCCAATGATTCACTTTTCTCCAAGAAAACCATAACTGCAGAGGTCATCCTTTCACCAAAGATGTTTACAACAGTCATCCAGAGGTAGTGGTCTTCTCCTGGGTCATGTCCAAGCCCTTCCTTCCTTGATAGGAAGTTGTTTAATGTGGGAGCTGATCTTTCCAGAGCTCTGGAAGTATCCACAGTAGATGCCCTGGTAGCTGTCCTGCAGTCCAATTCTGAGATTCCTGCTGAGCCCGAAGACTCACTGAGAACAGAAAACAAGAGGGTGGAACAGATACTTCAGCGGACACATCAGTCAGCAGCATGGGCAGTGAAGGCCTCCACTGCAGCATCCTTTTTCAGTAGGGCATTATTCATCTGGCTACGTGAACTGTAGGAGAGAATTCCAGCTAATGATGTCAGATTTCATCAGCACATTAATAAGCTTCTATCAGCTGTGGAGTTCTCATCTGATGCTACCCTCAGCGCGGCCAGATTTGATTCAAAGGTGATAGGATCGTCTGTAGTCTCTCGATGTCTGCTCTGGCTCAGGCAATGGCAGGCAGACATGAAGCATAAGTAGAGGTTGGCCACTGCCCCCTTCAAGGGGGAGAAAACATTTGGAGAAGCACTGAACAAGGTCTGGTGGACTTCAAAGACATGGGGAAGATTTTGCCTCCCAGGTCAAGAAAGGGCGACTTCTACTTGATGCCTTACTTTCGCCGCCCCTCCCTTAGGGGGAATGAAACTGGAGGGGAGTTTTCTAGTCCCCAGAGGCCTTTCATCCCCAAGCAGGAATAACAGCAGGACAGGATAGGTAGTTCTAGAACAAGCGGCCCTTTCAAGGGGGAAGAGGTTGTCCCTTCCAACGCCCTAGAGAAATCTGCTGTCAACCCTCCCATTGGGGAATGTCTGGCCCTGTTTGCCAGGCGTTGGCAGGAAGTAACCACAGACACCTGGTTCCTGGAGATGGTCTGATAGGGCTTTTCTTTAAGAGTTCCTCTCCTTACCCCTGAGGTTTTCTTTCGTTGCCCTGTTTCTAAGAACAGAGAGAGGAAGGTTCTCATGGAAACAGCTATTCATCACTGGCTGGAGATCCATGCTATTCAGCTGGTGCCTGAGGACCAACAAGGGATGGGATTTTATTCCATTCTGTTTGTCATACCAAAGGTCTCAGAGAGTTGGAGGGCAATTCTGGATTTAAACTGTCTAAACCGCTGACTAAGATACAGGTGGTTTAAGATGCATTCTCTCCAGTTTATTCTGGAGGGAATTAGGGAAGGGGATTTCCTCATTTCCATAGGTTTAACTGAAGTCTATCTTCTTCTTCTTCTTCTTCTTCTTCTTTTTCTTCAGCGTTTGTCTCGCGCTCGGGCGAGGTCCGCTAATGTCCTTGAGTACTGCTTCCACACCTCTCTGTCTGCCACGTGTGTCGGGTCTGCCTTCGCGATCTCTAGATCGGCCTTGATCGTGTCCATCCAGCGTTGTTTAGGTCTACCACGCGGTCTCGCTCCTCCGACAGTCACCTTCATTACAGATTTGATGATGGATTCTTCCTTGGCGCGGCTCACGTGGCCGAACCATCGTAGCCGGGACTGCCTCATGACCGTGGGGATGGGCACGACGTTGAACCGTCTACGCACTTCTTCGTTCCTGACGCGATCGAGTAGGGTGAGGCCTACCGACCATCGGAGCATTCGCATCTCCATTATCTGGAGTCTGCTTTCGACTTCTTTGGTCGTCGGCCAGCACTCTGCGCCGCATATGGCCACGGGCGCACCACAGAGTTATAGATTTTCGCCTTCAGGCGCATCGGCATCTTCTTGTCACAGAGGACGCCCGTGACGGACTTCCATTTGCCCCACGCTGCATTGATCCTGGCTGCCACCTCAGTTTGTAGTAGGCCTTCTTCCCCAAGAGTAGTTCCCAGGTACTTGAAGGTGGAGGCGCGCGGTAGCTCCTGCCCGTTCACGTGGATGGAGCCTGTCATTTCATTGTCAGTGGTCAGGTATTCGGACTTCTTTAGGTTCAGCCGGGCCGAACTGCTCGGCGGTCGTGCCACTGTTGGACTCGGTGCTCTAGTTCAGCCTTGCACAGGTTGGCCAGGAACACATCATCGGCGTAGAGCAGCGTCCATGGGGCGGGCGTGTACAGGTCGTGTGTAATTGTGTCCATCACCAGAATGAACAGCAGTGGTGAGAGAGCAGAGCCCTGGTGTACGCCGACGGTAATATTAAACTCCTCTGATATCCCAGCTGCCGCTTTTACACGGCTTTTGTGACATCTGTATAGGAGTTGGACCCATTGTACGAGCAGCTCAGGCACGCCGTGGTCTCGCAGTGCGTACCAGATGAGATCGTGCGGGACTCGGTCGAAGGCCTTTTCCAAGTCTAGGAAGGCGGTGTGGAGCGGGATTTTCTTCTCTCTGTGAGCCTCCATCAGCATCCGCACACCGAAGATGGCGTCGGTGGTGCCGCAGTTCTTGATGAATCCAGCCTGGTTGGCGCTGATGTCGACGGTGTCCCGAATGCGCTTATCAAGGGCGCGTTCAAAGATCTTCATAGTGTGTGACAGTAACCTGACCGGTCTGTAGTTGGAGCAGTCCGCTGGGCTGCCCTTTCCCTTCCAGATCGGAACAGTGGTGCTGCGGTACCAGTCGTGTGGCACTTTTCCCGTGGAGACGATGTTGTTGAACAGCTCGCACAGCCACAATGCCGAGCCGGTAGTGCCTTTTTCCAGAAGTCGGCAGGGATGTCGTCTGGTCCTGTTGCCTTACCGTTTTCATGGCCTTGATGGCGTCGGCGACCTCGCTGGCATAAATGCCTGAGACTGGGCCTTCAACTGGGTCACCTCGCGGGGTTCGTGGGTGTGGGAACTCCTCGGTGGAGATCTTCTCGAAGTATTGCCGCCACCTCTCCGCAGCGTCTCTGGGGTTGACGATCAAATTTCCCCTTTCGTCGTTGATCCCATGAAACTGGTCAATGTCCAGGGTCTTCCTGTGTCTGCTTTTGGCTAGGCGGTAGATCTCATTCTCGCCTTCTCTCGTGTTCAGCTTCTCGTAGATGTCATCGTAGTGGGAGCTTCTGGCTGTCGCTACTGCTTTCTTGGCTGCCTTTTTGGCCGCCTTGTATTCGCAGAGCTTCTCGCTGGTCTTGTCCTGAAAAAGGCCTTGTAGAGCCGTTTCTTCAGGTGTACGGCATCTTGTACTTCCGGTGTCCAGAGCCATGTATCTTGTTCGATGCGTCTCCGTCCTGGCTTGGTGCAACCAAGCTGTTGGCAGCCGGCAGTGTGAACAGTGCTCTTCAGCATGGACCACGCTTCCTGTGGCTGAAGTCTATCTTCATGTCTCCATTATACCTGCCCATAGACAATTTCTCAGGTTCTGCTACAGTGGCAGACGTTTTCAGTACGGGGCCTTGCCCTTTGGTCTTTCATTTGCTCCTAGAACATTCACAAAGCTGTAGCAGCCCTGGCAACTCACTTTAGGGCTATCCCAGTCAGAGTCCAGTGTTATCTGGATGATATCTGGTCCAGTCCTCCTCAGCATCTCAATCAGCAGAGGACTTGGAGCTCACCATCCAGGTGCTACAGGAACATGTTTTTTCTGTCAACAGGGCCAAGAGCCATTTCACTCTCACCAATAAATTACTCCACCTGGGAACTGTAATAGATGCTATAACATGCAGGATGTTCTTGTCCCAGGAGTGTCAGGAGAGTATCAGGGAATTGATTGGGCAAGTGAAATCTAAGAACAGGCTGGCTATGCTTTCTAGACTCCTAGGCAAGATGATCTCATGCATTAATATAGTGCCCTGCGCTAGGTTGCATGCCAGGGCGCTTCTTCCTTTTCAGAGGACAGGCAGGAGTTGTTCCCACTCCCAGGTTAGGTTAACCCCTGAAGTCATCAGGTCCTTTAGATGGTGCTATCTGTGGCCCTTTATTTACTCATTCAAGAACCCTAACCGGCTGGTGTTGACCACGGATGCCAGCCTTTATGGCTGGGGAGCTCATCTCCAATCCAGGATGGTCCAGGGGCAGTGGTCTCATGCAGATTTGGACCATAACATGAATTGGGTAGGACTCAGGGCAGTCCATCTGGCCCTGAGGCAATTCCAAAATATAGTAGCAGATAGGGATGTCCTTGTCTTAACTGACAATGTGACCACTAAGGCGCATATAAACCACCAAGGGGGTATACATTCAAGGTCCCTGATGCTAGAAACAGAGCAGCTCTGCCTCTGGATGGAAAGGCATCATGTATCACTCAGGAGCTGAGCACATTACAAGTGTATCCAATGTTGAAGCAGACTGGCTTAGCAGAGCCACCATAGACCACGCAGAGTGGCATTTGCACCCTGCTTTGTTTCAGGAACTGTTGGAGCGCTTTGAATGACCAACAGTAGAGCTCTTTGCCTCTCAGGACAATGCGCAACTCCCAAGATTCTACTCCAGGTTTGCAGTGCTGGAGGCAGAGGGGACAGACGCCTTATGCAGCCATTGGCCAAGGGAGCTTCTCTATGCATTTCCTCCTCTGCCCCGATCCCGAGGGTGATACAGAAACTATTGGAGGAAAGAGCAGAACTCATACTTGTGGCTCCTCATTGGCCCAGACAGCCATGGTTGGCAGACTTAGTAAACCTAACTGTGGCCAGACCTTGGAGGATACCGGCGGACAGAGTATCTCTCAGTCAGGGACTTTGTTACATCCAGATCCCAAGTGGCTTCAATTGACTGCTTGGAGATTGAGCAGGGATCTCTGATCTGGGACCATTATTCCTCCAAGGTAATACAAACCATTCAGGCCTCCAGGAGGCCTTCCATCAATCACATTTGTGATGCGACCTGGAGGGCTTTCTGTGAATGGTGCTCTCAACCTGGGATGGACCCTACCGAGGCTTTGGTCGCCCAGGTGCTGGACTTTCTTCAAGAACGACTTGACAGAGGCCTGTCACCCAACATGTTACAGTGGCAGGTGGCGGCCTTATCTTCTGTACTTTCTTTGGGGGACTCAAAATCCCTATCTAGGCATCCTATAGTCTGCAGATTTCTGAAGGGAGCTACACATCTGAGGCCTCCAGTGGTTTATCAATACCCGACATGGGATCGCTCTAAAGTACTTCATTGGCTGACTTTGAGGCCCCATTTGAACCATTCTGCAATTTTTGTCTTGCAAGGTGGCCTTCCTGGTAGCCATCACCTCGGCCAAAAGGATTTCGGATTTGGCTGCCTTTATCTGTCAGGAAGGACCTTTGTATTTTTCACCCCAAGCAAGTTGTGTTGAGATTGGACCTTTTGTTCGTGCCAAAGGTAAACTCCTGGTTCCACATGGCCCAGGGACTGTTTTTAGCTGATTTCTGTCCAAAACCATTCTTTTTTAAAAAAGGTGGCACACTCTGCATGTTCAAAGGGCACTACATATTTACATTAAATAAAATTATCCCCTCAGGAAGTCTGAATCCCTTTTTATATCTTTTCAACCCTCTACCATAGGTTGCAAGGTCTCTCCAGTGACTGTGGGGAGATGGATCAGACTGTGCATATTCAAAGCCTACCAATCCCAAGGATTTGCGGTTCCTCCAAGAATAACAGCCCATTTTACAAGAAGTGCAGCCATGTCAATGGCGTAGGCCATTCTCTGGAGGAAGTTTGCAGGGCGGCAACTTGGCCTTCGCCTTCTCCGTTCATAAAATGTTATAAGCTGGACTCCTTTGCATCTTCAGAGACAGCTTTTGGACGGAGAGTTCTTCAAAAGGTCCGCCCTGTCTAGGGGATTCAGACCAAACTAGGCCCACCTGTAGGACAGCCAGCTTTGGTATGTCCCAATCCTGGATGCAATCTCCACCACAATGGAGAAGGATCATTGGTTCTTACCTGATACAACCTTTCTCTTTGGGTGGAGATAGCATCCAGATCTACCCGGATGGAGGTCCGTTCCAAATCCAGTGGAGCACGAAACAACAACAAGAAAACACGTCAGTCTGTCACTACTCCTTTGCCAATTTCTGGGGCACCCTTAGCAACAAGGGAGTGTCCTCACAGATCTGACACTCAGTCCAATCAGCTTGCAGTGACTGACAACCCAATCCTAGATGCTATCTCCACCCAAAGAGAAAGGTTGTATCAAGTAAGAACCAATGACTCTTCTCACTGTTAGAAAGTTTCTCATTAATTCCAGGTTGCTTCTCTCCTTGATTAGTTTCCATCCATTGTTTCTTGTCCTGCCCTCTGGTGCAGGCAGGCAGGCAGGCAGAGAGTTCACTGTATTAATTCATTCAGGATTCAGAGTTCACCGAATGTTGCATAGATTTTACTAGCAACAAAAGGCAATCTAAGTGTTGGTGTGCATTTGTTTGCACCTTTCAACCTGTTTTATACAACCAAAGCTTTTTCTTGAACTCCACAAAACAGATCTAAGTCCAAGTGAGCAAACGATTTAATCAGGTTCTATTTGATCAAACATAGGTTGCTGGTTCAGAAAAAAAAATGCACAGGTTTCAAGTTTTAGGTATAGAGAGGTTTACTGGCCAATGGTTACATATATGGAAGGTCATCACATGTGGAAACCAATTAAAACTGATAATGTTCTTAACTGGTTAGGAAACGCACCTATCTGTTCTATCATGAAGTGAGTAGTTTATTGGGATTAGAGCCTGATCCCAATTAACCAGTATTAGTATAGCTGCTTCAAATGATTGCTAGGTGAATTGGTTTCAGGTTCCTAAAGCTTCCTGGGATTGTTAAATTTTTTGGAGTCTGACTTGGGAGACAGGAAGAAATGGATAAATAGACAGAGAGATAAATATATAGATAGATAGAATTATTCATAGATAGAATCATTCATAGAATCATTCAGTGGATATTTTGCCTGTAATTGGAGTTTTCTTATGTAATGTAAAGTCTATTGCTTGTCCTATTCTTCTTTCTAATGGAATTAATTCCTGATAATTCTCTTTTCAATTTTTATTTCATTCTAAAATCTGATTGTAATAGGATTTGGTATTGTTTTTCCATCTTCGTTTATCTCATTTGCTTCAGTTAAAGTTCTTTCATGATTACTTTTGAGAATGTAAGTTAACTATAAATTCTCTTGTAATTTCTCTGATGTTCTTAAAATCACATTTCATTTTTTTCTGTTATTTTCTTGTATTTATTGCATTCTTGATTAAAATATCTTTCTTGATATTTATTTCATTATGAGCCACCGTGGCGCAATGTTTAGAGTGCAGTACTGCAGGCTATTTCTGCTGACTGCCGGCTACCAGCTGCTAGCAATTTGGTAGTTCAAATCTTACCAGGCTCAAAGGTTGACTCAGCATTCCATCCTTCCAAGGTGGGGAAAATGCAGACCCAAACTGTTGGGATCAATATGTTAACTCTGTAAAGCACGTAAAGTGGTATATAAGTCTTAAGTGCTATTGCTATTATAGTTGGGATTTTAAAACAATCTCAAGAGCTTTCTATTCTTTCATATGGCCTCATGTCCTGAATTATATATAATGTGATAATCTGGTTTTAAAAGGTTCTTTCCTACCTAGCTTTATTTTTTCCTCATTTAGTATGCTTCATTATGATTTCATGATTTTAGGTAGGTTATGAGATTTTTTTGTTTTGTTTTTTTGTTTATGCTTCTTGCATTCGATATTCAGTTGTTTTTGTAAAACAAGAAACTTATAGTATTGGCATCAACTGTCAAATAGTTTCTTGTTTTGTTGGTGCCATGTGATCCCTATTAGATTTACTTACAAAAGTTGAATATTCTTTCTCAGTAGCAAGAGAAATAAATGCCTTCTGGCCTGGAAAGTTGCAATATATGGAACTAGAATTACATAGCTATTTCAGCCATGCTCATGTGCAATAACACAAAGGGCTTGTCATTCTCTTTCTTTGGATTTGATTTTGGAGTTTCAATGTCCTAGTGAATTGGCTCCCTTCAGAACTACAGAGACTGTCCCTGCCTCACTCTATGAGGATTACCCTTCGTTTTACCTCTTCTCTTTTGACCTTATCATCAAGGATAATCCTACAGAGGCTCATGATCCTTCCAACATTGCTCTCAGGCATTTGTAATTATTAAATTCCTTCATCAAACAGAGGCAATCTCATGGAAAGGATATTTTATATTATTGATAAAACTTATCTGGATCTCCTATTGGATAACAAATGCTCTGTTACTCAATTTCAGTTTTATTTCCAAAATGCAATTTTCCTAAGTTTTACTTAAGGTTCGAATATTGCAATTATTTTATGCTAAGTAATGTTTATTTGTATATCACTTGTCTTTCAGGACTCCTTAAAAGAAATATTTCTCTTTTTTTATTAACAATCTTTTTGAATGAGAGTGGAAAATACATTTATTCCATGAACAATTAATGAAGGAAGGGTCCAAAACATTTTTAGCAGTTTTTGGATAAAAATTTTTAGCGTTTAGGGTCAAAGTGACATTTTTAGTGGCTTTTAAAATAAAACAGTTACAAATAAAAACTGACAAAAAGTTATCGTTTCATCTTAACCCAGTTTTACTTGGGATATTTAATTTGAAGCTAAAATCCAAAAATTTAGCATACTAAAGAAAAAATACACAGTAGTTTTATACACAGAATTGTGCCACTTTAAAAATAGAGTTTTTTTCATCATCAAGTTGGAAGCACTGAGGTGCTTTTGGGTTGAAAGAATTAACTGCTGACATCACTGCTACTCAAAGGTGATCAAGTTGAGAGCTCTTTTCATGTACTCATTAATGAGCCCACTGAAGTGGTGCCTATTTATCTACTCACATTTGCACCCTTTTGAAGCTTCTCAGTCTGCAGGAGTTGGAGCAAAAGATGGTAGCTCATTCCACCACAACAATATCATTCAGATCTTGAATACAGGCTTGCAGATTGTTTAACCCATCATTCTAACCATGTGAATCACTGCACTTTCTTATGTTTAGATTTAATATTTGATCTTATATATAGCTTGTAATATTGATGTGATATATTTTTTATTCTTCATAGGTTTTCGTATTTCTTTCAATCTATTAACCTAGTACTTTTTAGTGTGGTGGTGGTGGAATAGAAACTAGAAAACTATGAATTGTAGTCCTGTGTTAAGCATGAAAGCTGGCTGGCTGACTTTGGGCCTTTCACTCTTTCTTAGGCCAATCCATCTCACAGTGTTGTTGTGAGGAAAGTAGGATGAGGAAGGAATATTATGTATGTTTGCTGCCTTCAGTTAAGACAGATTTTTTTTTAATACATACACACTTTTAGCTTAATGTTCAGAAGGCACATTTGAACCTTGAGTAGAAAACTGATAGGAAATATTTCACAATGTCAGGTTTTTTATGCTATACTGGAATATATTAGTTTTACAATACCCCTCAGTATTGCTGTTTATCCACCTATATTTCATTATAAGTACTTTATTTTTCTATCTGTCATGTAATTTATTTCATATTTTTTTCTTATTTATTTTTCAAAATACATAATATAAAGAACAAATAGATCATTTGGCATGAGCTACTAACTTCTTGTTTCTTTTTTTAAAATTTATCAACTTTATTGAATACAAAAAATTAAAATATGCAGATATACAGACTCAAAAAACAAGGATTCATACAGACAAACATTACCATAATCTCTGTGGTAAAACTAATTAAACTTTCCTTTAATACATCTGACAGTGAGTTAAATATTTCCTAAATTATATTATGTGGCAGTTATTTCTTACTTCCTATGGGTTCTCTGTTATTGATGTTCTATCAAACATAATGTTCTGTTGTTAATATTTGTTGTTGGATTATACTTATTTATTTTTATCAATGAGTTCCTTCTATTGATTGTTTAAAGTACGAGAGAGTCTAAGACCGACATCAATGATTCCTGTTTATTATTGTATGTATCAAAATCTGTTTCATAAGTTTATTTCCCCCCCTTGATTCCCCTTTTCATTTTTTTTTTACGTTCTAGCCAATTATACCACTTATTCCAGGTCAAGTAAAATTCCGCCTCCTCTTTTCCTTTTAATTTTAGTATGAGTTTTTCCATTTCTGCACATTCACAAATGTTTTGAAAAATAAATTGTATTGGTGGTATATTAGGCGATTTCCAAAATTAAGCCAGTGAGAGACGTGCCGCTGTTAGGATATGGATAATCAAATATTTTACTTTGGAGGGATAACCTTCCTTAATGATACCCAGAAGATGCAATCTAGGTTCCCACTCCAATCCACCCTGGACAATTTCTTCTAACCAAGTTTTGATTCTAATCCAAAAAATTTTGACCAAATCTCCAGTTCGTGTTTGTTTCTTCTTTTTATATCAATTGTAGTTAATAGAACAATTACATACACACATATATATTGTGTGTCTATGTATTACTGTATAATCTATACAAGTAAGAGATTTGTGGAAAACATTAAGAAATTCATGAACAAATAAAAAATGCATGAAATGCATGAGAAAATAATTATATTTCTATATCTATGCTAAGACAAGTGAATGTAAACGGTGTAAGAGCATAGACTATACAAAATGCTGAGAATGAAACAGTTGGTGGTGGACACAACTTTTGTACGTTAGTGAATGGATTCATATAAATAGACATAGTGGTCTTTGGTCACTGTTTAATTCTTGAAAATAATATTAAATTGAGAGTGTCTTATTCTGCATAAAAAACGGTCTTTTTTGTTTCTTTGTTCAAGAATAGCTATCTTAAAATCTTCTATTTTTTCCAAAGGGCATGAGCTTTAGATAAAAGTGGATGAAACTAGAAAATGTGCTTCTATACCCTTGTTCTGAGAATGCAGTTTACAGTGGGGAAAAATCAACTACTTGCTTTCCATCCCTATGCTTCTTGTATTACAACTGTTTGTAATGAAATGTTTTAATTCTTGATTCAGAATAAGTGAAATTTCTAGGAATATATTTATTATGAAACAGAATTTTTTAGGTCCCAAAAACTTTGAGTTTAACAACTTATAAAATAAATAAATGATAGTCATGAATTATGTTGGCCTTTTGATTAAATGAAAAACTAATTAGTTACAATGATTTCTAAAGGAAAGTCTGTGGTCCCTATTTTGCAGCCATTGTTTGTATGTTTCAATTTTATATTTTGTACTGAAATTTTCTTGAACCTGAATATATTTTTATAGTGTCAGTTAGCCTGTCCAGTATCTTGACAAATACAGTCTAAGTATATGTTGGCTCAATTTCATCTTTAGATGTTTTAAGACATTAAACAGTCTTGTATATAGTTCATTAACAATAGGTCATATATCTTAAAAGATTCCTGCAGAATCTTAGCCCTTTAAAGTAGATAACAGTGGATAAAAGGAATTTAAAGCATCAGGTAGGATTAAAGATAGACATTATAGCTGAAAGATTTAAAAGAATAATGTCTTCAGTTATAGTCAGTGTCTTTATATACATAGAATTTTAAAGGATTGTAAAATTATACTAATGTTAATCAAATTACAAATGCTTGAATATTATTAAACTTTATCAAGCTTTGATGTAAATCTTAACAATTAACTTTTAAAAAGAAAATGTAGGCTGCCTGCATCTTAAATTATGTGATAACTAGGAAAGATAATTAAACAAATAGTCCTGTTTTTATGGATGTAACATAATTTTTAGTAATATAATAGAACTATATTAGCACTTGTTTCATAATTTACATATTTATATAGATCATGTTGAAATTGACACTGGCATAGAAAAAAAAAGTTTAGAATCTATCTTTAATGTACTTTTCATTTTCACTGACAATAACTTGATTTTTGGAAGAAGTTTTTTTTCTTTGACAGACTAGACTAGACTAGAATAGAATAGAATAGAATAGAATAGAATAGAATAGAATAGAATAGAATAGAATAACAGAGTTAGAAGGAACCTTGGAGGTCTTCTAGTCCAACCCCCTGCTTAGGCAGGAAACCCTACACCACTTCAGACAACTTGTTATCCAGCATCTTTTTAAAAACTTCCAGTGTTTGTGCATTCACAACTTCTGGAGGCAAGTTGTTCCACTAATTAATTGTTCTAACTGTCAGGAAATTTCTCCTTAGTTCTAAGTTGCTTCTCTCTGTGATTAGTTTCCACTAGGGGTGGGATTCTACTGGTTTGGACTGTTTCGGGCGAATCGGATGTTCAAGTTATATCTGTTCACCAAACTGGTATTTCAACCAACCAGATGCCCCCCACACTCCTTCCCTCCCCTCCCAGGAGTCTCCACTCGAGGCAGGTAAGTGCAGGGTCCATGCAGAGGCTCTGGGAAGAGGAAAAACAGGCCTGTTTCTGGCTTCCAGTGGGCCTCCAGAGCCCAGGGGAGGCCATTTTCACCCTCTCAAAGGCCAGGGGGAAGCCTCTGAACCCTTGGGAGGGTGAAAACAGCCTCCCCCAGGTTCTGGAGGCCCACTGGAAGCAGGAAACTGGAAGTTCCGATAGGCTATGCCCACCATGACCATGCCCACCTAGCAACCGGACAGCGAACTGATTGCTGGGATTTTTGAATCCCAACCCTAGTTTCCACCCACTCCTTCTTGTCCTGCCCTCAGGTGCTTTGGAGAATAGCTTGACTCTTTCTTCTTTGTGGCAGGCCCTGAGATATTGGAACACTGCTATCATGTTTCTCCTAGTCCTTCTTTTCATTAAACTAGACACACCCAGTTCCTGCCAACCGTTCTTCATATGTTTTAGCCTCCAATCCCCTAATCATCTTTGTTCTTCTTCTTTGCACTCTTTCTAGAGTTTCAACATCCTTTTTGCATCATGGCAACCACAACTGAATGCAGTACTCCAAGTGTGGCCTTACCAAGGCATTATAAAATAGTATTAACACTTCACATAATCTTTATCCTATCCCTCTGTTTATGCAACCTAGAACTGTGTTGGCTTTTTTGGCAGCTTCTCCACACTGCTGGCTCATATTTAAATGGTTGTCCACTAGGACTCCAAGATCTCTCTCACAGTTACTACTATTGAGCAAGGTACCACATATACTGTACCTGTGCATTTGATTTTTCTTGCCTAAATGTGGAACCTTACTTTTTTACCATTGAATTTCATTATTTTCGATAGTGCTCAATATTCAAGTCTGTCAAGATCCTTCTGTATCTTCAGCCTATCTTCTGGAATATTGGCTATTCTTGCCAGCTTGGTGTCACCTGCAACTAACTACAGGTAGTCCTCAACTTATGACCACAATTGAGCCCAACATTTCTATTGTTAAATGAGACATTTGTTAAGTGAGTTTTGTCCCATTTTACAACTTTTCTTGCCACTTTTGTTAAGTGAATCACTGCAGTTAGTAAGTTAGTAAGAAGGTTGTTAAGTGAATCCAGCTTCCCCATTGACTTTTCTTGTGAGAAGGTCGCAAAAAATAATCACATGACTGCAGGACACAGCAACTGTCATAAATATGAGCCGGTTGCCCAGCATCAGAATTTTGATCATATGACCATGGGGATGCTACAATGGTCATTAAGTATGGAAAACTATCATAAATCACTATCTCAGTGCTGTTGTAACTTTGAACTTTCAGTAAACAAATTGTTGTAAGTTGAGGACTACCTGTATTTTATTTTATAAATGCTTAAATATAATCAATCAAGCTAGTATGGTCTCATGTTTTCCAGTTATCTTTATGTAACAATTTTTCCCATAATCAAGCCTTTTAAAGATATTAATATTTCTGTTGACAGTCACTTTTTTTTTACATTTTAGTGCTGTTTCTTTTCTCTTTCAGCCTCTTTACATTATTCATAATCGTTGTGGCTCCTTTTTAAAAAGTATCTTAAAAAAATCTAAATGTAAAACCAAATCAGGAGGAAGGCTGTATCTTAATTTTAAGCATTGGTCAACAGACTATTTGAATAGTTTATAAAAAAAAATAGGTGTAAGAAGTCTTAAAATGACATGAAAAGCTCTTGCCATGTTTCAGGTAAAATCACTAATTTCTTTCCTTGTGTCTCACATTCCTGTTCAAACATAAACACTCTGTCTACCTTATCAGTAAAGCAGGTTGGCAATTATTCACCTCTAGATCAAATAGCAGGGAGAACTTCAAAGCAAGGATGAATTCTAAAGGTCTTCTGCAACTATTATGATAGCAGTTTCCTCATTCCACAGGCTCTTTAGATAGGAATAAAATGGAAGCAATGCAATAAAATTTTCTCTTTCTTAAACTTAAATAGAAGCTAAATGTTGTGGATTTCACTTTCTTTAGAAACAAATATGAAGTTCTGATCTGTACTTAAACTATTTAAAATTGAAAAAGATTAAATCATTTCCCACCAGGTGTTTCATTGCTTGATTTTTTTTTCACACCAATAGAGGTTTTATTTTGTTATTACATGGTATAGTATTCTTATTTTGTTAACCTTAAGTCACTAAATAAATATTTTAAATAAAAGATGAAGAAACTCGACACTGTGTAAAAATTGTATTTTGGGTAACAGTCTTAACTGAAAACTTCCTTATAGTGTAGTTGTTGAAAAATATAAGATGCAAGCAAATCTTGAGTGAAATTATAGCTTCTAGATTATGGTTATTTAATAGAATCCAAAGATTTGAACAAAATCATAACTTCTATATAATGGTTATTTAATAAAATCCAGTTCTTGGTCCCAAAAGTGCACATATAAATCCTAGTTTCCCATTTTTTTTGCACTCATGCATTTAGAAATAGACACCTGGTGGAATCCTGTGCAAACTCAGAATATCCAGTAGGAGACTTGCAAAGGATTAGGTATTGGAATGACAGAAAAAATAACCCTGCAAAATATGGTTGTAACCCAGGAATATTCTACAAGTGGTTGACTGCCTCCCCTCTCATTCAAGTCATAGGACCAAACTGTTGTGACCAAAACCTGGCTTACCTAAAACAACCAAATCACTTTAAAGATACGACATACATGTATTAGGCATGCAAACAATACAGTGTACACTGTTTTTCCAGCAAAGCATTAACAGCTTGCTGGGCAGCCCTGGGCAAAGAAGTACTTATACAGTTAGTCCTCGACTTACAACAGTTCATTTAGTGCCTGTTCAAAGTTACAAAGGCACTGAAAAATGTGACTTATAACTGTTTTTCATAGATATGACCTTTGCAGTTTCCCATGATCATGTAATCAAAATTCAGATGCTTGTCAATTGGTTCATATTTATGACTGTTGCTGTGTCCCAGGGTCATGTAATTACCTTTTGTGACCTTCTGACAAGCAAAGTCAAAGAGGAAGCCAGATTCACTTTAGCATCTTTACATATTACTATCTTATCAACTGCGGTGATTCTCTTAACAACTGTAGCAAGAAAGGTTGTAAAATGGGGCAAAACCTACTTAAATGTCTCACTTAACAGCAGAAATTTTGGGTTCAATTATAAGTCGAGGACTACCTGTATATCTTTGAACTACTACTTTTCAACGACAAGCAAAGGAAAAGGCAGACACAATGTAAATTATAGCATGATGTTGGAAAATTTTTGCTGACACATCTGGATGACATTCTTATCATTTATCCCTTTCTACCATATTGGTATGTAAGCTGTCCTCTCCTTGATATATATATTCAGTAAATATAAACTCTTTGGTTTACAGGGTGACAATTTCCTGACTTATTCTTCTCCCTGTTTCTACTCATGCCAATTTAGTTTGCTGTTAATGTTTTATTACAAATAGCTGATTGGGTAATGAAACATTTGGAAGCAAACAACCAAGCTTATAGAGCACCAAGGATTGAAATGTATGCCCGAAACAAAATTCACAATTTTGAATCCTGCTGTTGCTTTCTTAATATCACAAATAATAATATATTAAAATAATATATTCAATAAGACAATGTCAGTCACTTTTCAAATGCAAATGTTTTCTATATTAAGTCTGATTAACTTTATTCAACATGTTTTCATGCTTTTTCTCTGTCAGCTGCCGTTTGTGAATGAGAATCACCTATAGTCAATAAAGGTGTAAATTTCAAGCCCTAGCCTGGTTGACACTCAGGGACTTCTAAATCTTGTTGTGACATATTTTTAATAAAAGAATAAAAGAACTGAATATACAGCAAGGAGTATAATTTTAATTCGATGGAAATGAAGCTAAATTCAAATTTAATGTTGCTTCTAGACCCACTTTTTGCTATGCAGCCCTGACATTTTTCTGAAATGTGAAGGATCACACACCATGCCACCTTAAGCCAGACCCACAACTTCATTTACTTTGGAATAAAGAAGCAGAAAACAACCAACTGTTCCTGGAAAACATCACTAGGCATGTTGAATTTTCTGTTTTAATGTCAAACCTGTATTTTGAGCAGGCAAGGTAGAAATGAAATTGAATATCTGTCTTAAGCTAATATATTCATATCTATTACTCTTTCATGGGAAGCAACATTTCACAAACTAGAGATAAAAGAGATTTGAAGGCAAAAGATAAAAGAAAGAGAGAGAAAAAAGGAAATTTTACTGCTTATTTTACAATAACAAGCCATCGTTAATTCCTTTACAGTCATATATCATTTTTTATTTTTCTAGATTAACTGAATCAAAACATAAAGTTTAGTTAATATTTTACACTTTCAAAGTACAGGAGTATTTAAACTCAAATATGGAAGGAAAAACAAATTTAATATGTCTTTAAACAGAAAAAATATGACATAACCAAGATTGGTATTACAGGGATGTCAAATATTTGCAGATAATTAAAGGAGTGTGTGCGTATAAATATGAATAGATACCTGCGGATTTAGAATTTGCTTTAGTATGCTGGTCAATAATAAAGTTAAATTAAGTGGAATTAAGTAGTGTCCTTCAGGTATTTTAGAATCTTACTCGTATCAGCTAGCATAGTCCATAGCTTGTTACTCTATTGTTACCTGTACAATTTAAAGGACACTGTGCTACTTAACTATACTGTATACTATACTGTAATATATATTTTGCCATTAACTTTAGTAAATTGCACTGCAAATAGAAATAGAAATTTTAAATAATGCTCACTTAATATCAGCTTACTTGTGAATAGCTTTGAAACTGGATTATGAATTAACTTCATGCAGAAATATCTCATAATTTAGACCTAGGCTTTAGATATTTTTTAAAAATGTCTTTAATTTCTATTTATTAGTTAAGATTTAAATTGAATTATAGAGCATTAATGTTAATTTTTTAATTGTATTTTATTATTTAATGCAATGTACTATGCCTAGTTCTGAAGTAGCCTGCTTGAAAAATAGAAAATAAAAAAATAGAAACCTTGGTATTCAACTGCTTTGAAATGCATGAAATTTGGTATGCAAAAAAAATTGTCTTGGTACTCATCGTTTGTTTGGTTCTCAACACACAAGCTAAAACTTATCAATGTCAGCTGCCTTGTTTATTTATTATTTCCTATGAGGAAAAAACTGTTTGGTACTCATTGCTTTTCGTACCCATTGCACCTCCCAGAACTAATTAACAATGAGTACCGAAGTACCACTGTATTACAAATGTTACTGTTGCTATCTATGGAAACTTTGTCTGGAGGAACAGCTGTAAATACATCATTCTCCATTGACGCGCTGAGAAAAGGCATTCAGGTAAGACAATGCCCTTTCTGTGTTATAGAGATATGAATAATGAAATTAATAGTACTTTTGTGCCGCCCTGCCCAGAAAAGTGTGCAGTTTGTGAATTTATCTTGGATTTGTGGCTCCTTTTTTACGAACAGTTCTAAAGGTACGCTTTTGCATAAAATTGCTTTGTGTGTCAGTTGTATATTTTCCTATAGTGGGATATATTAGTCATAGTCATTTATGCTTTGATTACCTCCCAATTGAATTCTACATGGAACTGCCATTGGAGACCACTAAGAAGCTGAGGCAGAATACATGCCTTGATATGCCTGTATTCTGCCATTACTCCGTAAGCTTTTCAATTCCCAGTTCGCTTCCATGTTCAATTAAAGATGCTGTTTACCACTTACAATTTTTTTTCGTGGCATGGGGTCCGATTATCTTCTGTTGTTAAAGAATGGTTTAGTGGGATCCAAAAAGCAGACTCTTTGTGTTACAGTATCTCCCCTTTGGAACACTGTACCCTCCAAGATTTGTTTAGTCTTGACACTGTTAACATTTCATAAAGCCTTGTACACACGGATTTTCTCCCAGACATGTGGCCTTTAGGTTGGTGAACCATCTCACAAAAAATGACTGGGTGGTGTATAACAAAGATATAAAATGATAAACATATAAAAAACATTATAAATACAAAATCAAATATAAATAAATACATAGCTCTGAGCTGAAGTCTGGAATTCTTGGTGATCTGTAAGCTTGGTTGTTTGCTTCCAAATGTTTCATTAGCTAATCAGGTAATATCGGTACTAGTGAGCATGGAGTTTCCTCCTTGCTTATGTACAATAGCTACAGTAACTACTTAATAATACTGATGATGTTACTCCGCTGGATGATAGGTGGGTGCTAGGGCAGAGAAGGCCCACCTCCTGGGACATAGGAAGTATTGTTCTCACAGCGTGCCTCTTCTGTCAGATTTGATAGGCTTGGCAGATGTAATTAAGGAAAGGTGGTCAGTCAAATAACTTGGTCCCATGCCATGAGGATCTTTAACAGGTCAAAGCTACCACCTTGAGTTGGACCTGGAGGGAGATTAGCAAATAATGCAGGTCATTCTACTGACCTGCTCCCTTCATACACACATATGTACAGCAAGTGTTTCACAGGTATTTATTTAACACCCCCCACAGCAAGTCCCCAGAAAGCACCACCACTGTGCGGATTTGGATTCTGAACTCAGCAAGAGTCACTGGGTTACCAAGTCCAATGGGCACACATGAAGTCCAGGAAAGCAGTCCACAAGTCAAATGGGTCAGGATACATGGCATGAGCACACATGATTTCAGTTATCATGTTCTACTTCTGCCATTCCTACAATATATTTTCTATACATATTGTACATATATATATATTATACAATGAAGACAGTACTATGTTTTCCCTCTTCCATATTGTAACTCTTTTGGTGTTTCCAAATTCAGCTTATATATCAACTTCTTCATGCAAAGGCTTCATAGAAGAATTTGTGCCTCAATTCATACAGCAACTTGCTCTTGTAAAGTTCCTTAGAAGGATAGCCAGGCTTTGTATACATGCATTGGTCTTAATATTTGCTACATTGTGAAATGAATTACAAAGGTAATATTGTCAGTAAAACGAAGATATCTTAACTTCCTTTTTTGCTTGATGTTAAAAATTTGTTTTTAGT
Source organism: Pseudonaja textilis (assembly GCF_049901715.1). Classification (NCBI taxonomy): domain Eukaryota; kingdom Metazoa; phylum Chordata; class Lepidosauria; order Squamata; family Elapidae; genus Pseudonaja; species Pseudonaja textilis. Next base: position 42,852,010 of record NC_141996.1, read on the forward strand.
TGTTTCAGAGTTACTTCTGTTTTGTTTTTGCCTGGGGCTTTTATCCTCCATTTCCCTCTATGTATGATTTAAGTTTATGTGAAATCTACTTGATTATTTTTTGAAGATTGGTCTTCTTTCTCTCCCTATTCTCATCCCAAGTGATTCTTATCTATTCCCATAGGTCCTGTGGCTCACTTTTTGTATGAGTTGTATGCTAAATCTGTTCCTTCCATTGAAGGAATGTTTGCTAGCTATGCATTCTTGACATCAGCCCCCCACATACACACACCTTTAATTGGATATATGTAATACAAAAAGATTCAAAAGGCAGAATAAAAAAATCTGAAATTTTTTTAAAAAATTCTTTTTATGATGTCAGATTTTGGTGGCACATTTGCTTTCTTTAATTGTCTTAAGTTAACTTCTGTATTTGACAGTAATAATTCATGATCTGTTCTACAGGCTGCCCCTGGAAGATCTATCTTTTGTTTCCCATATATAGGCAGCCTCAATTCCTATGTTGGCCACCTATTGAGGCTATGATGATTCAGTTGCTTAAAGCAGTTCTAATAAATAAATATCGATCACATACTGAGCTGTTGCAAGACAATCGCTCAGACTTACTACAAACACAGTTGCTCAGATGGTCCACTGGAACTTGGGTGACACCTACCATCTGCCTGTAGCAAAGAACTGGTGGGATCACAAGCCTGAAAAAGTGGTCGAAAATGAGCATGCAAAACTACTGTGAGACTTCTGAATACAGACTGACAAAGTTTTGAAACACAACACCCCAGATATCCTGATTGTGGAGAAGAAAAAAGTGTGGATCATCGACGTTGCCATACCTGGTGATAGCAGAATCGATGAGAAACAACTTGAAAAAAATCACCAGATATCAGGACTTGAGAATCGAACTGCAGAGACTCTGGCATAAACCAGTGCAGGTGGTTCCAGTGGTACTTGGCACACTGGGTGCTGTGCCTAAAGACCTAGGCAAGCACTTAAAAACAATTGGCGCTGACAAAATCACCATTGATCAGCTGCAGAAGGCCACCTTACTGGGATCTGTTCACATAATCCTCCAATACATCACGCAGTCCTAAATGCTTGGGAAGTGTTTGACTAGTGATTTGTGATACGAAACCCAGCATAGTTATCTCGTTTGCTGTGTACACTGTCAATAATAATAATAATAATAATAAATCCAGGTATCACAATTATCATAAACCAAAGTGTGTAATTTATTGATATTGCTGTACCAGGAGATGCCAGAGTCAAAGAAAAAGAACTGGAAAAAATCATGACCTGGCCATCAAAACTACGCAATTATGGACATGTAACAGTGATACCCATTGTCATTGGGGCACTTGGTACCATGTCCAAGAATTGTATAAAATACATCAAGAAATTGTAACTTCCTGCAATAACACCAGCGTAACTGCAAAAAAAACTTGTGCTACCTGGAACATCATACATTTTAAGCAGTTACATGGTTGATACCTAGAATGCTGGCAGAAACCCTTATCAATCATCAGTGCCAGACAATGATATTTGTGATATATTTGTAAATGTTCAGTTGGCTGAGTTTCATTTAATGAATAAAAGTGGTGGTGGTGGTGATGATAATAATACCATTTAATAACAAGTTTTATAGGATTATTATTATTTTAAACATCTGGTTTATTTTTGGTTTAATGTTTTTTGAGGTTTCAGTATTTGATCTGAAGCTAATATGAAAATGGAAGATAAAAGCAAACTTTGGCCATCTTGAACTTAAATTCTACAAAAAGCAGACTTGCTTGAAAAGCTCAAGTTGTCATTAAATTATTCCAAGCAGATAGCATATTTCCTATTTGTTTCCAATGGTCCTACTTGTCAAGTTTAAAATTTTAGTTATGAATGAAAATATGCAATAATACTATTTACCAATAATGTGACTGTATTACTGTCAGATGTTTATTTTGGTGTATGTGCCAAGGATTATATTATAAAGAAAAGGATATTGATAATGTTGCGATCAAAGAGTTTTTTGTTAATGTAATTTGATATTGGGAATTTTATAATCCTTACCATCAGTATTTATTTGACTGTGAACAACAAATAAGGCAAAGCTCTTGTGGGATTAATTGACTGTAATTTGAAGCAAGAGTTCTGCATTGGCAAATACTGTGTCACATAAACGTCATTGTTCTATGTGTAAACAATTGTAATATTAATCATTGGCCAGTATCTGACTTTGAAACTCACAGCTGCGTTTCTCTACAGCTATTACAGTTTATAAATACACTGTGGCTAAGTATGAATTTCATAGCATTTCATTACAAAATTCATGTTTTGCACCTTCATTTTATATTTGGTAACTGTGAATCATGGTATGCTACCATTACCCATTATAGTAATAGAGTCTGAAAAATTAAATTTGAAATTGAATATGAATTTCTCACCTGAAATAAGAAAAGCTTAACTTCTGATTTTCAAAACCTCTGCTCTTATGTATCACCTTTACATCTATGTAAAATGACATAGATTCTCTTCAGTGAACTAATTTAGAGGGACAGAGGCAGCCTGAATTGCTTTGCTGAAGATGAAAGTCCTTAAAATTTGCCTTCCAAAATTATTTCTCTCAATCTTCTTCTTGATGTCTGGCTGAAGTGTAAATAACCTGGTTATTTAAATAACCTGGTTAGGGTGTGCCAAGGAAACCACAGACTTTCTGACTTCAAAACCTATTGCAGACACCCTTGCACCACCAGACTTGCTGTAACTACTCAGCTTATAAACATTCTTTCAGAACTGTGAGGGAAGGCTTAAGCATTTTTCTTGAAGTACTCCCAAAAGTATTTTGATCTTATTCCTCTTGCTTCCTGGTACAGCAATGTAAAAGAGTGTGTCTTTTTATATGAGTGTTCACCTTCAACTATTCATCATTGACCAATAATTTGAAGAGTTGAATTGTGCAAAAAAAAAAAAAATCTGCTTGTCTCTGTCTTCTCTTTTCTTCCCAGCAGTGGGAAACAATGAAAAGGGATTGTTCTCTGCCATTGTTGCAGAAATGGCAAAAGGTCTTCAGATGCTTCCTTTCCTTTCTTTCCTTCCAAAGGAAATTTGGGACATATTCCTTCCTGTAGGCGCAATAGAAAATTATAGTCATCTACTTAAGATATGGGCCTTAGGAAGTTTGAGCAACAACAAAGCTAGTGGAGGTAACAGTATTAAAGCTGAGCTATTCAAAATCTTAAAAGATAATGCAGTAAAAGTGCTACATTCAATTTGCCAGCAAATTTGGAAAACTCAACAGTGGCCACAGGATTGGAAAAGGTCAGTTTATATTCCAATTCCAAAGAGAGGCAATGCCAAAGAATGTTCAAACTACTGCACCATTGCACTCATTTCACATGCTAGCAAAGTTTTGATCAAAATCCTACAAGCTCAGCTCCAGCAGTATATGGACTGAGAACAACCAGAAGTATAGGCAGGGTTTTGATGAGGCAGAGGAACTAGAGATCAAATTGCCAACATACATTGAATCATGGAGAAAGCTAGGGAGTTCCAGAAAAACATCTACTTCTGCTTCATTGACTATGCTAAAGCCTTCGATTGTGTGAATCACAACAAATTATGGCAAGTTGTGGACTTGCCAACAAGTCTGTTGTGGTTCAATGGCAGCCTGTGCAGATGGCAGCAGAATCGAACAGTGGGGAAGAACGGGAAGCAGTCCAGGAGTCTAGGGAGGATTCGGATGAGGGTCCTGCGTCCGATGCAGAGAAAGAGCCAGGACCATCTGGGAATGTGCTGACTCCGGAGCCTCCAGAGTCTGGCAGTAGTGAGGCAGCGGAACAAGGGGAGCCTGTTCCCAGTGCACATGTGCACAGAGTTGCTAGAAGGCAAGAGCAGCTAAGACAAAAGGGGTGACTCGGGAGTAAGGCTTGGAGGTGATTGCCCCTCCCATAAAATATAAAGGAAGTGCAGAGATAGAGAAACCTTTGCAGGAAGCAAAATCGTTCGCTATGTTCAATTAAACCTTGAAGCTCTGTGTGGACTTTGTACTTCAGTTGGTTTTTTACAGTTAATTTGGCACTTTAGTTGTTGGCAGCAATTCAAAGGAGATAAAATTGGGTGCTTATGTCGAGGTACTGTTTGGGACTCATTACGGACTGGGAATGAACATAATTCCCAGCATTGAAATAAAACAAGAGTTGTTTGGACTAAGCATGTGCTTAATTACGGTCTCAGGAAGCCTTGGTCAGAGCACAGACTATCTTATTTGTCTCTTGAGAAACCTGTATGCAAGTCAAGAAGTAACTTTGAGAACTAGACACAGAACCACTGATGGTTCAAAATTGAGAAAGGAGTTTGGCAACACTGTATACTGTCATCCTGCCTATTTAACTTATATGCAGAGCACATGATGAGAAAGGCGGGGATTGCTGGGAGAAGTAACAACCTCAGATATGCAGATGATACCACTCTGATGGCAGAAAGTGAAGAGGAACTAAAGAGCCTCTTGATGCAGGTGAAGGAGAGTGCAAAAATTGGCTTGAAACTCAACATTAAGACAACGAAGATCATGACATCCATCCCTCTCAATTCCAAGCAAATAGATGGGAAAGAAATGGAGATAGTGTCAGATTTTATTTTCCTGGGCTCCAAGATCACTGCAGATGGGGACTACAGCCAAGAAATTAAAAGACTTTTTCTCCTGGTGCTGGAGAAGACTCTCGTGAGTCCCTTGGACTGCAAGGTGATCAAACCAGTCATTCCTAGAGGAGATCAACCCTGACTGCTCTTTAGAAGATCAGATCCTGAAAATGAAACTCAAATACTTTGGCCACCTAATAAGAAGGAAGGACTCACTGGAGAAAAGCCTAATGCTGGGAACAATTGAGGGCAGAAGAAGAAGGAGACAACAGAATGAGGTGGCTGGACAGAGTCACTGAAGCAGTTGACGTGAGCTTAAATGGACTCGGGGGATGGTAGAGAACAGGAAAGCCTGGAGGAATGTTGTCCATGGGGTCTTGGTGGGTCGGATATGACTTCACAACTAACAACAACTTAAGACATCCTTCAGGAGTTCCTTATGTACTAAAGGTACATACTCAGACAATGAACGTGGGTTGTATATCAGTAAAAGTGATTAACAATGTCTCACACATCAGAAATCCAGAACTTATTTGGCATCAGGCAAGCAGAGTTAATGGCTGAGCAAGAGCAACTTAGGATGCTGACACTTTAAGAGAAAGTTTAAATACAAGATTTATATAAAATGAAAAAAAAAACCCAACAATCTTCATACTATTGAACAGCTTTTTCTTGCACAGTTGTTTCTCAACTGTTCTCCAGTTCCCCTTTATCCATCACCTAGAAAAGTTTCTTCCTGTTTCCATGCTCTGATATACATTAAACATTTTGTTACCAGCCATTTAGTTTTTCTTTTGGATGTTTAATTTGTTGTTTTATTATTTTATTATCATGTCACTTATTCATGAGTTTATGTATCTTATTGAAAACAGCCAAACTTGTATGAAGAAATATAAAATAAAATTAACCTAAGAACAAAAATGGATTTGAAAATTAACATAATATGTACTATTATCAGTGTAGATATAATTATACTTGGAGCTACATAAACAGAAATTTAAAGTAGATTAACTGAAGTAGTTAAAACTGTTCAACGTTTGCCATAATTTAAACAAACTGTTGTCATGGAATGTAGAGGACTTACTGTTTGAAAATATGTATTTAAAAATATACAAAAATTCAACATTTTTATTTAGAATTTAAAAGTACTCGTTTTTCAGCTTTTTTGTATAATAGTAAAGTGAAAGGTAATCACAAGGTGTTAAGACTTGCCAGGTTAAAGTTCAAAATATTCTGGTTTCATTTTGATTTAAAGATCTTCCATTAAAGTCATTTCATGTTTTTACTAGCAGTTTCATAAATTAGTCTGTGATAAATTAAAATGACTTGGCACAACCAATTCACCTCTAGATTGATAATCATCTTTTAAGGTGATGACTTAGTTTTTCAGAAAGTTGAATCACAGGTTTATCTCCAGTTTTTTTAATGAATAAATTCTAATGATTCTTAACCAAAGCTAGGTAGTGGGTGTATAAGTGGAATATTTTTTTACAATCATGAAAAAAAAAACACCAAATTATCTATTTACTAACTTATTTATTTAGATGGCTGCACTCCAGGATTCACAGTTGTTTGCAATATTCCAATTAAAATTAAAATAAATTATTAGAAATAACTCTTTATTAAATTATTGCAGATTCTGAATTATAAGATCATGGCACTGATCTTATAAATCTAAATATTTTATTTTAGTGTGGCAGGCTTCTTCAAACATGATCTATTTAAACAGTTATGTAAAATGAAAAAAATAAAGAAAAAGCATTAATGATGTTACCTAGTTTGGGTAATGAAACATCTGCAAGAAAACAACCAAGCTCAATTAAAAAACAACAACTTATATTCACTCATTCAGTTGTTTAACCACACCTTCTAAGTCATTTCCTCTATTCACTATGCCTTCTTCTAGGACATTTCCTCCATTCATTTCCTCCTCCATCCCTTGCATCCATAAAGCATGTTCAATCATTATTCATTATTTTCACTTTCATAAAGTTTTTAATACTCAGTAATCAGTGAGGATTTGTTAAGTATACTAATAAATAAAGATGTCAGTCCTTGGTAATTGCAACTGTTCAGGATTTGCTGACAACATAATATAATGTTGACTTCCAGAATGGTTTTTTTTCCCCCAACTTCACAGTTTATATCACAAATTCCCAGACAGTCTCTTTATTCATGTATCATGAGACCTAAGCCTGAGTAGCTTCTGAGATAAGCCAAGGTTATCTACATCCTATGACATTTTCCATGAAGAGTATTAGTTTGCCTACATAAAGATAGATATTTTGAGAATAAGTTGACTGATTGAATGTACTGTATGATACCTCCCTTGATTCTTGTACAAATATAGGTTAATGTAAATGTAATATGTTCATTTTTAATGTGCATTATTGAGGCAAAATATACAGTATTTGCAGCTTGTCTCCCCCTCTCTCTAACTCTCTCTCATTCTCTCATTTTTGTGTATAGTTTTAATGTATTCATATTCTACTGATAGTGCCAAGCTGTTTTTTTTAACCTTCAGCTGTATATGCGTTAATGACTTGTCTGCTACAGTATGCTACATCAATTTATTAAAATTTGACTCATGGAGTGCCAAGATTATTCTCAAGGCTTCTGTTGGGCCAAGCATATCCATCAGGAAAAATAAAATAGAATTTTCCTATAGAGAGAATTAGATTGCAAAATCTGTGCACTTAGATAAATTCAGTAAGTCCTGTTTTTAAAATATTACTGTGGTTTTTTTAAATGTGGTCATTTCCCCCCTTATAAATGATAAAATAGTATGGGTTTAACATTCAATAACAGCCTTCTCTGGTCCAGTCCACTAACTGAACTTGTACAGATGGTATTTAACTTTTTTTTGTAAAAGAATGAGGTAATGATATTCATGTTTTTTTAATAAGATCAAATAGACCACTCAAATTTAGCTTACATATTTTATAAATTTGAAGTAAAGCCAGAATTCTGGATGGAAATAAATATGAATTTGAACCTAAATGCATATTATCATTTAAATAAATTGAAATATAATATAAGCTTTTAAAAAGCTGCTATAATACAAATTTACGGAATACAGTTTCTCTCTTATAAGTTATAGTCAAAACTATAACCAATTACTTTCTTAAATATAAATATTGTTACATTATAATTTTCCAAAATGTAATATTCTAATAAAAAGTTATACTTGGTATTTAAAACCAATAGAATAGAGCTGGAAGGGACCTTGGAGGTCTTCTAGTCCAATTTATAATTATAATTTACAATTTAGGATTATAATTCTTATAATACTATTTTAAAATATAACTGATTTGGTTACTAAAACAAAATGCAAATGGTTTAAGGATATATATATATATATATATATATATATATATATATATATATATATATATATATATATATATATATATATATATATATATATATATATATATATTAAAAACCATAAATTTATATATATTAAAAACCTACTCTTGACTTTCAATTAACAAAGCTTCAAATAATTTTTTGATAAATCAAAGCCTAAGGGCAAATAAAAGACTTTGGTGCCAAAAACCTACAAAGATAGATATTGGTACTGACGTAGATGATACAGGTACAGGTATGCATATACATATAAAGCAGAAAAGCACTTGGGAGCTGCATAATTTTCTTAAACACTTAGTATGTTTCAGTTCTCTGTTTCAAACAATCATTTAGCAATGGTATTTTAATTAACTAACACTAAAATTATTTCCTAATGCTGCAAAATAGTTCTGAGAAATGAATATGGTATGTAAAGCTAGTGGAAACCGTAGGAAACCATTTACTCCAGTTCAAAAAATCTCAAGTAGCAGCAGCAATGGTCTAAGCTTTAAAGAAGTTTTAAAAAATTGAACAGCCCTCTCTTAATGAGTACAGATATGACACCATCTATCCCTTATTTACAATGCAGTCCTTTCAGCAGTTCTATGAAGATTCCACATCCATTTGCACTCTGATTCAGGAGATCCTGAGGGCACAGATAAACCCCCAAGGGGCTTCAACAACTCTCAAAGCGCTAATGACTCACCTTCTGAGTGCTAAACTGCAAGGAATATAAATCCTTCCATTTCCCACCATTCATTCAGAACTGAAGATGCTTCTTGGATGAAAAGCAAAATGTCTTCAAGAAAAAATAAAGTCCAGTTACCTTTTCAAAAAGCACCTTTGAGACAATCGTGACCTGGATGACTAAGGAATGTTTAGAAAACTTAATGTTCAGGAATGTTTAGAAAACTTAATATATTTATTTTATTTATTTATTGAATTTATATTGCCGCCTATTCACCCATGGCTTACAGAATGCAAAACCATATTTAAAATAAAAAACAATAAAAGCTAACAAAAAGAATCAAATAAATTAATAAAGTTCAATAGAAAAAAATCTGGAAAAAATAAAATAAAAAATCACACCCCAACTCCCACACCCCAACGACAGCAGATCACACAAGCCATTTGATGGGATCCATCTGGGTTCCCCAGGCCCGCCGGCAGAAGCAGGTCTTCAGTGCCTTCTGGAAGAGTATTAGAGAGTGGGGCATTCTAATCTCTGGGGGAATGATGTTTCAGAAAGAGGGCACCACCATGGAGAAGGTCCTTCTGGGTCCCACCAGGTGTATCTCTCTCAGGGATGGGATCCGCTCTAATGGGTGGGGTAGATGTGACCGGCAGGAGACATTCCCTCAGATAACCTGGTCCCAAGCCATGAAGGGCTTTAAAGGTGACAACCAGCACCTGAATTGCAGCCAGAAGAAAATCAGCAACCAATACAGCTCCCGCAGGAGAGGTAAGATATGTGCACAAAACCATGCAGGCTGCTGCATTTTGTACCAACTGGAGCTTCCGGATGTTCTTCAAGGGCAGCCCCATGTAGAGTGCATTGCAATCATCAAGACGGGAAGTGACTAGGGCATGAGTGACCATTGGTGCAGGAAAGGGCATAACTGGTGCACAACCTGCAGTTGGGCAAAGGACCTCCTGGCCATGACCGTCACCTGCTCTTTGAGCAGGAGCTATGAGTCCAGGAAAACTCCTAGATTATGCACAGGATCTGCTTGGTGTAGTGCTACCCCAATATACTTGTAAGACTGATTAGAAGCCACTAAAAATTACAAGTACTATCCATGAATAGTTAAAAAGACAACAAGAACAAAAGACTGTCCTTTTAGCTGATGTATATTTGGTTTGTGGAAGTGTGCATTTATTCCTTCAAGGCATATCAGTGCAGTTTTCTTGTCAACATTTTTTAAAGTAATTTGCCATTTCCTTTTTCTTGGGGCTAAAAGAAGTAACTGTCCTAAAGTTATCCAGATATCATCTTACCTGACTGGTATCTTCAACCACTGACTCCAGTTAAGGATACCATATTGGCTTTCATGCAGCTGGCACAATATATTCCTGAGGTATAACTTTGCATGAACTTACCAAACTGACTCTCATGCTTTTACTGGTACAATATATCTTTGAGACATAACATTGCATAAACTTATTCAGTTAATAAAGCAGCAATACAGTGCTTCTCCCCATGTCAAATATTAATATGTAGAGAATGAGATGTAGTCAGCAAACTCTGTCATTTATTTTCTTCTGAACAGAAATATATAACACCGAATATCAAGAAACTCAGTTAGTCATCCACTATGATAGAAATAGAATCTCTAAATTTATGACAGTGAAACATTTTGTCTTGCGTTAGTACAGCAAAAAGAATCTGGTTGTCATATGAAGATATACAGTAGTTGTAGCCATGACTGTTAAATCGTGTAATCATTGAGAAAGAAAACCTACTGCAGGTCTTCTGTGGACTAACACCGGTCCATGGCATGCTAGAAACCAGTCCACACAAACAAGTGAAGCCCCATCCACAGGACGCAGGCAGCACATGAAACCATGCCCCCTTTAGTCCATGGAAAAACCTCTCTCCACCAAACCAGTCCCTGGTGCCTCTGCTGATCAATGGGGCTCCTCCCCCCTCCCCCTTTCTGTTTTGTTTTCCTATGAATGAGTTTCTACATTTGAAAAAAAAAAGTTCGACTTAGTCTTGTTTGAAAAATACTGTTGTCATAACCACTATGAATATAAATTAAAGTAGGAGGAGACATGTATGTAAGTTGATGAAATGTATGATAATGGTATTATCTGAAATGTATGTTTTTTTCAGGAACCACCTTGAATAGGAGAAATTGAGTAGGATATCAAGAAGGGAAAAATAGGCTGAATGTATTAATTTTGAGAATTCTATACTAAATCTAACATTAGCAATGAAACTATTTAATTGGATTGGATTTAATTTATTGTAATTTCTTGCAAGTATATATAATGCAATGGGTAGGTAAATAACGTCTACATTGAGTTCCTAGTTAGTAGGGATATTGTTCCCTAATAGTTCCCCTATACAATACAATGTTTCAAGTTTTCAAAGGACAGAGATCTGGGGGAGAGCAATGGCTGTAGTACTATATAAACCCAAGTTATATTAGGTTTGTTCATTCTCATTCTGTCTCTCTGGAACAGATTGTTAGCAGACATGAATTGTAATGTTCCAGCATTACATTTCCAAAATATATAATCGAATTCAGTGTCTAAGAGGGTGGTCTAGTCCAGCAGAAGCTGATGGTACAATATTTCCTGGTGTGGAAGGAAAATTTTAAAGAGAAAAGTAGCTATTTTTAAAATACTTTGACATTTAAAACAATTTTTTTTACTTTAGATTAGGAAACTAAAAATGAAAATAACCAACATTTTAAGAGTTGTTTAGCAAAAGTGAAATTAGAAATGTTAAAAACAACTTTTTCAGTATTGCTTTTATTTCATCATTTAAAAATGGAAAATAGAAAATTTGTATATACTCCAGATTTCATTCCTAAATATTTCTAGATTTGCTTTCAATTGAAGCAAAGGTATAGCAGTATATGTGCTTTCTTTATATTAATAACATCCTACCATGGGATTACAACATGATTGAAAGGCTAAGTAGCTTCAGTAATCTTGAGAGCAATGCTAATGGGAATTTGAATAAATTGTAAGAACAATCTTACTAGCAACAGTAAAGGAAAGAATAAAGCTAAGGATAACCATCAGTCTGACAGATGGATATATTATATGTAATAGTGTGAAAAACCAATGTACCTAGAAGGGACTCAAAAAGTAACATGTCAAAAGGCAATGGCTAAGTACTTCTGTATTTTTGCTAAGAAGATTATATGGCTATGCTGAAATATTTAGACAGTCTTGGGTACCAGAATATATAGTACTCAATTCAAAAAGCACGGTACTAGTCAGGAAAAAACAAATATATCGAACTGGTAAATAGATCTGGTTGTGAAGTCATAGCAAGTGATGGTACTGATAGTGAATATTGATAAAATTGGATTATATGTGTTAAAATAAGTGAATATACAATAAGCATGAGTTTTGTACAAACATATCTCATCCTTTTGAAGTTTGACCATAATAAGATAAATTCAGCAGGCAAAGGCCTTTAGATAACTAATATCTATTTTCAGTTGTCAGTTTTGTCAGTTTTTCATGCCTTCCTCTTTTTGAACTTTAACAAGGACTTAATCAAACCTGCTTAATCAAACCTGCTTCATAGACATTCATTTGGTTACTTTTAATGGAATGAAGTCTGCTTCTTTTGTTTTGTTTGTGAAGTCCTTGATAATCTCTAAACTTGGTTGTTTCTTACAAATGGTTCATTACTTGACGAGGTAACATCATCAGTGCTACTGAGGATAGCATTAACTCACTGCTTATATACAGTAACTTATCCTGCTGGTGTTAATTGGAGATGTGCTTTACTCCTTCATAGTTCCTTGACTGGGGTATTGTTTTCTACTTGATTATTTGGAGTTTTATTATTGTGTCCGACACATTGTGACCCCATGGACAATGTTCCTCCAGGCCTTCCTGTCCTCTACCATCCTCTGGAGTCCATTTAAGCTCATGTCGACTGCTTCAGTTACTCCATCCAGCCACCTCCTTCTCTGTCATCCCATTCTTCTTTTGCCCTCAATCATTCCCAGCATTAGGCTCTTCTCCAGTGAGTCCTTCCTTCTCATTAAGCGGCCGAAGTATTTGTTTGGAGTTATTCCCTATTTATTTGGCTGTTGGAGAGGATATGTTTTTCTTAGCTATTTTATTATCTCTTTTGATTGGTTTGTAATGTGATTTATCTCTGTGTGTCTATTGATGGCTAATTTGTTGTATGCCAAGCTTCCAGTAATTCTCTAGGTTTTTTTGGATTTAGCTTAGTCTTTTGTTTCTTTTTGTAATGAAGTGTTAAAGCATTTTGTGTTCACCAAGCTTTAGCTTCATTAAATAAATACAGCCAGCTTAGTAGCAATGTTGCATTAGCAAGGCTGTCTGGGGCTTATGGGATGTCTTGTTCCACCTCTTATGGTTATGTTTTGCTGTTTCCACTGTGTCAAGATGAAACTTCACATCTGTGTGGAAAGAACAATAGAGTAAATTTATATTTAGTTTTAATGAAAAAATGGTATCTAGGTACAACTGCATTTCTCTTTTTTTCCCCAAGGAAGGAAGAAAGGAAGTAGAGGGGGAAAAGTATTTCAGTAATTCATATTTTGAACTCTGCCAGAAAGGTAAATTCCCCAAAGTAACCCCCTGCTCTGTTCAGTTTAGTGTGTGAAAATATGACTGCATATACATTTGGGCCAGACATATATCTGTGGGATTACATGTGAGATTCCAAAGTACTCAGGATGAACAGAACAAATATTATTCTGTTTTGACAGACACTGACTTACGCATAGGAATTTATCAAGGAACCAAATGTAATCATGAGTTCAGATTATGTTCAAATATTGCTAAACTTTTGGATTATTGTTAGTACTTTTCTACAATTTACTTTTTTCCACTTTTGCCACAAATGGTTTAATCTCTCTATATAAGCATTTGGGTGGTATGGATGTGTGTTCAGTATTTGTGCTTCGGAAAGAAAGATATAGAAAGAAGTATATTATAACACTAAAACTTAGAGTGGGTGTTACTCAGTTGGGAATAAATATTTTTCTGTGCATCCATCTCGCTCACTCGGTACAGCACTTTCTGTGTAATACCAATCCAGTTCTATTTTCCCAAGTGTTCAGGAGAATGTAAATGTAAATATGCTCTATTGAATTTGTACATGTAATTTCAAATGATAAATTTTGAAACTAACCCCCCCATCCAAATATTTTAATAAAGGGATAATTTATATGGATTATTATAATCTCAGTCTATTTGACCAACAGTAACTACTGCTGATTAGTTTGTGCTAGCAAAGTTTGCATTCTCCACTGTGCTGATGAGAGAATCCAGGAAAGGGTTAACTTCATCTCCTAGCTGATTGGACTGAGTCTGCCAAAATTGTGTGGAAACAGCTCCGTTGCCTACAGTCCCCAGGTTTTGACTCCATCTCTAGCTAAGGATGGATGTGTCAAAAATTGTTCTTCCAGTTAAAATTCAAAGATTCCTGGATTCTCTACTACAGCAGCTTCTATGAGTTTCTTCCAGTGGACAAGCTCCCGGGTTCCTGGTGGAGCTGCCATGCGATTCCAACAAGAAGAGCTTTCGCTCAACTCCGCTGAAGGCCAAGGATTTGGCAGGATTGACAGAAGGGAATTCCAGGGTGAAGAGCTTCTGCTCAATTCTGTTGAAGGCCGAGGATTCAGCAGTATTGCCAGTGTGAAGAGCTTCTGCTTGATTCTGCTGAAGGCTGAGGATTGGCACCCTATCAAAACGTCATCCCAGCATTAAGAGCTCTTGCTCAACCTTGCTGAAGACCAAAGAATTGACAGAACTTCCAGGACGTAATTGAAGGTCAGCTTAGCATGGGAGGCAGCTCAGTGAGTAGAGCTAAACTTGCGCTGCTTACAGCTGGGGGACATAGGATTAGGAGCACGACACCACAGATCTTGTGAATAGCATGACCAGGTCGATTGGCTCCAGGCCCACCCAGAGAGACAGCCTAAAGCCCTTCATCTCCCAACGCAGGCAGAGACAACAGCAGAGTTCCAAGGAATGTGTCTGTTTAACAGGCCACATTAAGATGGCAGAGGCTCAGGCTGCTTGCAGTCATGGGACTACAGGCAGTACCGACCTTCCCACCCAGCAGTCAAGGCCCTAACATCCCTTCTCCTGTGCCTAGATCAGTGGTGAGAGGTGCAGCTACCAAGATCAAGGCAAAGGCTGTAGCTTCTAGGAAAGCCTCTAAGGCAGAAGAAAAGGACACAAAAATGTGTCAGAAAGCCTTAGATAGGCATATTGCCAAAGGACAGAAGAACACTAAACAGCAGGGCCAGACAACAATTCCTTCAGGGGAACCTGTCATTTCCCACCAGAATCACACTCAGCCGTTGGAAATAGTGGCAAGCCAAGTAAACAAGCCATACTCCCAGGCTTGATGGCACTGGAAGTCCTCAAAAATTGCCTGATAGCAACAGGGCCTATTTGAATTCTCCAGCAAACCTGTTTCCCACAACAGGGAATTGGAAGCAACCTCTGAGCAGGCTGAGACCTGTCACTGAGGCAACATTTACCCCCACAGTGGCGGGACTCCGCCCAGGAGCCACACCAGAGGCTGAGATCCTCTCTAGCATGAGGGATCTGATCACAGAAGCCATCAGACAAGGTATCTCAGCAGGCATTCAGCAGTGCAGTCGAACGCCATCTTGGCCTCCTGCTAGTAATAACTAGCAGTCACCATGGGTTTGTTAAGAACAGATCATGCCAAACCAGAGTGACTAAATTAGTAGACCAGCAAAATACTGTGGACATAATGTATTTAGATTTCAGCAAAGCATTTGACAAAGTAGACCACAACCTACTTCTTAGTAAGCTAGAAAAAAGTGGAGCAGATAGCACCACTACTAGATGGACTCGCAACTGGCTGGCAAACTGTACTCAACTAATAGTCCTTAATGGGTTTAAGTCTACATGGAGGGAAGTAAGCAGTGGAGGTACCACAAGGTTCCGTATTAGGCCCAGTACTCTTCAATATATTCATTAAAGACTTAGATGAGGGAATAGAAGGGGAACTTACCAAATTTGCAGATGATGCTAAGCTGGCAGGAATAGCTAACACCCAAGAAGATAGACTAAAACACTGGGCCGTATCTAACAAAATGAAATTCAATGTAGAGAAAAGTAAAGTCCTACACTTAGGCAAGAAAAACCAAAAGTACACATATAGACTGGGTGAAACCAGGCTCAATAGCAGAGAGCAATAGTGAGAGGGATCTTGGAGTCCTAGTGGACAACCAGCTAAATATGAGCCAGCAGTGTGTAGCAGCAGCCAAAAAAGCTAATGCAATCCTAAATTGTATTAACAGAGGGATACAATCAAGATCAAGGGAAGTACTAATACCACTCTATAAAGCCTTAGTAAGGCCACACCTAGAGTACTGCATCCAGTTTTGTTCACCACATTATAAAAAAGATGTTGAGACTCTAGAAAAACTACAGAGAAGAGCAACCAGGGTGATTAGGGGATTGGAGACTAAAACATACAATGAACGGTTGCAGGAACTGGGCTTGGCTAGTCTAGGAAAGAGAAGGACCAGGAGAGACATGATAGCGGTCTTCCAATATTTGAGAGGCTGCCACAGACAAGGAATAATGGATGGAAACTGAACAAGGAGAGATTTAACCTGGAAACAAGGAGAAACTTTCTGACAGTGAGAACAATCAACCAATGGAACAGCTTGCCCTCGGAAGTTCTGGGAGCGCCATCACTTGAGACTTTCAAGAAGAGATTGGACTGCCATTTGTCAGAAATGGTGTAGAGTCTCCCGCTTGGGTGGGGGGTTGGACTAGATGACCTACAAGGTCTCTTCCAACTCTGATTATCGGTTATCTATTACCTGTTGGACATTCATGCAATCCAACTGGTTCCAGAGGACCAGCAGGGATAGGAATTCCATTACATTCTTTTTGTGATCCCCAAGACCTCAGGGGATGGGAGTAGAGGGTAATTCTGGACCCAAAGAGGCTAATCAGCTACCTTGTCTACAGGCAGTTCAAAATGCAGTCCCTCCATACCATTCTAGAGAACACATAAGACAGCGACTTCCTCACATTGATCGACCTGACAGAGACCTACCTACTTGTTACCATCTTGCCATCCCACTGCCGGTTCCTCCGCTTCTACTATGCAGATCAGCATTACCAATATCAGCTCCTGTCATTCGGCCTATCGTCCACACCTCAGGCATCTACCAAACTATTCTTTCAATGCGCGTCCAGTGCTACCTGGACAATATTTTGATTCAGTCCTCTTCTGACCTCAGAGTGAGGGAGGAACTTCAGATCACTACCCAGGTCCTTCAGGACCATGGGTTCTTGATCAATGTCAACAAAAACCACCTGTTTCTTGTCAATCATTTGCTCCCTTGGGAGCAGTCATAGACACGACATTGTGTGAGGTCTCTCTCTCCCAGGAGAGACAAATGAGCTTATATTCCTTGGCAAGTCGCCTCCAGAAGGCACGAACTGTGTCACTGGTCCTTCTCTCACAGCTCTTGGGCAAGATGGTGTCCTGCATCTCCATCATTCTGTGGGCATGCTTGCATGCCAGGGCCCTGCAATGGTTCCTTCTGCTTTACCAAAGGTCTGGCAGGAGTCACTCATCAGTCAAGGTCTGAGTACCACCAGGAGTGCTCCGGTCCTTCCAATGGTGGCAGTCCCAGGCCATCACCAGAGAATGCCTGTTCAAGGAACTCAGTCACCTGATCCTCACTATGGATGCCAGCCTCTATGGTTGGGGGGCCCATATCCAGTCCCAGATGGCTCAGGGACAGTGGACTTAAGTGGAGCTGAGTCACAACATCAACTGGCTGAAGCTCGGAGCAATTTATCTGGCCCGCAGGCGATTCCAGGACATGGTGTTGGGATGGCATGCCTTATCTTGATGGACAACGTGGCCTCCAAGGCCCATATCAATCACCAACCTGTTCCAGGAGCTTCATGTAAGGGGCTGAACAAATAGGCCTCTGGGTGGAGAGATACCTTCTATCCCTCAGGGCAGAACACATTTCTGGGGTGAACAACGTGCAGGCGGATTGGCTCAGCAGGGCCTGGATCGACCATACAGAGTGGCACCTGCATCCATCTCTGTTCGATGAACTGACGGAACAATTCGGTCCCCCAGTCATAGACTTGTTTGCTTCCCCATACAACAGCCAGCTACCTAGGTTCTTTACCAGGTTTCCAGCACCAGGGACAGGGGGATCAATTCACTTCACAGCCAGTGGCCCCAGAGGCTGCTGTACATCTTTCCCTTCTAATCAAGAACATGCTGGTGGAAAAAGTGGAGGTGTTTGTCCTGGTCCCCCACTGGCCAAGATCATCTTGGTTTGCCAACCTGGTCAGCTTGTCGGTAGCCTGGCCATGGAGGGTCCCCCAGAGCAGAATCTCCCTCAGTCAGGGGGCCTTGGTCCATCCAGATCTGCAATGGCTCCAACTGATCATCTGGCACTTGAGCAGAGCTCTCTCAGCCAGGACAACCTTTCCTCCAGGGTGATTTGGACTATACAGGTCTCTAGGAGATCTTCGACCAATCGGATATACGATGCCACTTGGAAGGCATTTTGCACCTGGTGTTCCAGGACAGACATTATTCCCACATCTGTGTCAGTAGCCCTGATTCTGGAGTTCCTCCAGGACAGGCTAGACAAGGGGCTTTCACCCAATACCATCTGTAGATAGGTGACAGCCCTGTCCTCTGTTTTATCTTGTGGGAAGTTGGAATCCTTCACCCAGCACCCTAGGGTGCGCAGGTTTACTAGAGGTGTAACAAACTTGAAGCCTCCAGTGGTGCACAGGTACCTGACCTGGGACCTTTCCAAAGTCTTGCAATCTCTCACTGGGGGTCCCTTCAAGCCAATAAGATTGACTAGCCTGCACTTTCTCTCCAACAAGGTGGCCTTCCTTGTGGCCATTATGTCAGCCAGACAGATTTCCAAGCTTACGGCCATGTCAGTCAGTCAGGATCTATGCATATTCCATCCCAATAGGGTGGTCTTGCGGTCGGATCCATCCTTTGTTCTCAAAGTGAATTCCTGGTTCCATAGGGCCCAGGAACTGATACTGCCAGACTTCTGCTTGAAGCCAATCCAAAACGTAGTCACCAAACCGGTAGTAACACCGGTTGAATCCCACCCCTGAACACATCCAGTCTGTTACTATGCCTTCACCAAAAGCTGGGGACCGCAAGCAGCAGAGGCATGTCCACGCAACTTTGGCAGACTCAGTCCAGTCAGCTTGGAGATGAAGTTAACCCTTTCCTGGATTATCTCATCAGCACATCGAGAAGGAACATTATCAGATAAGATCAATGGAGTGTTGGTCTTATCTGATATGTTCCTTCTGCTCCTATGCCACGTAAACTGGTGTAGACATATCCCGAAACCTACACTGTAAGATTATTTATACTAGTGAGGCAGTGATAGGAGTCTGGTTCATAAAGAAAGCAACTTTACAGATTGCTCTGTATTCAAGGAATATTACTCCTCTTATACTGATTCCCTAGCAAGATGAAATTCATTTCATATAGGTATACATTTTTTTGTATGAATGTCTGATATATGAACCACTATTTTAAGGTTTTAAATACTAGGTGTACTAAACTAGATGTATTTAAACTATATTTTGAAGTGCAGTTTAAAAATAGAATTATATGGAATACAGTTCTGCGCAACAAATAATCTTACATACATCTTGTTACTAAAAGAAGTTACCATTGCTGCTTTATTTTTTTTTATTCAACTGAGGTCCATATAACTGAAAAGTTGTCATCTTTAATTTCACTCTGGAGTTGTTAGATTTATTGATTGAGAGGACTAACTAACTTGAAGTATTTTAATTTCAATGAAGTATAGGAAAATATTTTTTCTATTAGAAATCTGCATAGATCTTATAAATTATTGTAAAATGCACTATTTTGAATATTACATTAGTAAGTTTACATATAATTGAAGTTAACTAGCTTTTGCAAAGATCACTTTCAGAAAATGCTACATAGACAATGGACTTCATATATTAGTACCCTGTTCAGAGATATTTGTGAATATTGTCCATGTCAGTTGCAATAGGAATTACATATTAAATTTCATTTGATGTTGGATGATTGCTTTTAAGTGTTCAATGCTAATATCAACATTTGCAGTTACATTGCAGTTATCAAATATAGAAAATGAACTTGGTATCAGTTGTTTTCTTAACATTGATCTTAAATATAATTTTGGAGTTTTACAAAAAAAAATACTATAATGGAATCTTCCCTTAATTAGTGCTGCTGCTGCTGATAATGATTAGAATATAAAGTTGTATGTAAATGTCATCCAGCATAGATGGAAACTGTTTATATTGGAACAAGTGATTTTAAGTATAATTTCTCTTGAACAGCCTTTTTGGGGGGACAGGCAAAGCCTTAGACTGGAATTGCTCCTATAAATATGGATGACATGTGTTGCAAAAACATTTATCAGATTGAATGTGTACTCTGTATATTAAGTTTTTCTGATCTTGATAAAATTATCTATGCATGTCTGGGATAAATGGATAATCACACCCAATTTTTGCTATTATAATATATCAATATGGTTGCTTTCCAGCTGGTTTGTCAAGATTCCATAAACAGCAAGTAATAAAATATACTTTTCTGATCAGCTCACAGTCATTCTTGTTCCTTGTGCCTGACATTTGTTAAGCTAAAAATAATGATGTGTTTAAGGTAAAGTTGGTTGCAAAAACAGAAAAATATGGAGAGAAAGAATACATTCTGTTAACATGAATAAGATTTAGTTAGACATCATTTCATTTTCATGCATTGTTTTTAGCCACATTTTATCACTCTATACTACACAGAACCTTCTTTACCACAAAATGAAATACATGCTTATAGGCGTTTTTATCAATTGTTGATAAAATTGATAAAAATGTAAAGAATTATCATGGTTTTAGCAAAATAACCCAGATTTATTTAATGAATGAATTTGATAGGATTGGATTTAATTTTTAAAATAATTTTATTGAAAATATTGAAAATTTTAAAAAATAATACAAATCCAATTCAGAAGTAAGAAAAAAATGAATAGAAAAATAATAGAGTACAAGAAAAGAAAGAAAAGAGATAAAAGAAAGGTGGAAATAGGATACAGGCAAACTTAGTATTTATTCCCTCCATATAATGATACATACCTATATCTGTCCTTTACAAAGCCTATCTTTTACCCATTTGCAAATTAGTAAATTATTAACATTTCAGACTAAATTGTCCAACAAAAAGTCTTAAAGGGGTCCCAAGAGTCTAAGAGTCTTTTAATATTTGGTGAAAGATTGGATCACTGTCAAGAGATTGTTGTCATGCTGTGCATGTTATACATCTTGATTTCCACAAGCAATTTTACAGACACTTGTGAAATATTAGTTTATAAATTTTATGTCAGAATGTTTCACAAGATAGAAAATTTCAGATATGGTTTCTCTTCAAATTGGAATTCTATGTTTAGTACTATGAAATATTTTAATCAGTGGTGGGATTCAATTTTTTTTACTACTGGTTTTGTGGGTGTGGCTTGGTGGGCGTGGCAGGGGAAGGGTACTGTAAAATCTCTAGCCAGAGGTGGTATTTGCGGTTCTCCAAACTACTCAAAATTTCTGCTATTGGTTCTCCAGAACTGGTCAGAACCTGCTGAATACCACCTCTGATTTTAATAAATGGCTTACATACAGTTCATAATTAGCAGAGAGTTGTATTGCGAAAAAGCTTATGATTGTATTTATTTATTCACATATACCTTTACTTGTAACAAAGTATTACGTTATGTTACTTTTAAACTCTTAATAAACAGAAACCATAAAGTATATGTCAAATCTAATGTGTTCTGTGTTGTAAAAAAAAGTCAAGATCATTTATGAGTATTATTACCACATATACTGAGTGGACAATCTATGACCTGGGACAATAGACAGAGTTCTAATTGCATTAAAAAAAAAGCTGAAAAACTTTTTTCCTTTTTTCCCCTTTCGTTCTTTGTGGTAAGTTCAGAAAATGTAGCTTTAGAACCATATGGGAATTTAAAAGATAACAGATGTAATCCTTAAAAAAAGTGATATGTTAACATTTTAAGTACATTTTGGGGGACTTTTTAATTTCAGAACAGTATAAAATTTGCACACAAAGAAAAAAAAATACTACATAAGTTCTTCGCCAAAAGTTAGATAGAAGACAATTAATATAGAAGAATGTTATACCTTGATTCCAACTATGACAAGCACTAAAATACTGGTAAATACAAATGTAACATAGCCTTTAGTAAAACACATGTTCTAAAGGAAACGGTTAGGAACTGGTTTCTAAATCCTGAGTTTAAAGTGTAGCATATTCAATTTAAGACTTAGCATGACATTAGAAAAAAAGTTTTTGATGTATTTCAGGACATTCTTTTGCAATTAAACCATAAGCATGAGTTCTTATCTCCTTTCAACTACCAAGTAGTCATGTTGCAGTGGGGCACTCTATTAGTTTCATTGTACTGTAGCATTTAAAATTAGTTTTTTAAATGAAAAAGCCATAGTCTAAAAATATTTTAGCTCATACATTATGGGTTTTCCCCAAGGATGGGCCAAAATCTTAATTCTTGCTTGAAATTGGTGTGTGGCTGGGCCTTGGAATGTGTGTGACATCTCTGTGGCCTCTTTCCCTGTGTGCTCATCCTATGGTATACTTTGTATTACTTTCCAAGAGATAATGCACTAATGGAACACTATATACAAGATCCCAGTTCAAGTCTGATTGACTATGGGTAATAAGCAATGTTCTGGATGAAGGCAAGTGAAGCACTTAATATTTTTATATCCTTAATATCTTCATTAATAAGCCATTCAGCATTTTTTTCTGGGTGGCCTGGACCTGCTTGGAACGGATGGACCACTGGATCATATGTGATGCTGCGGTGAAAAATATTCTGTCTCTTTGGTGGAAAAAATGATTCATATCCACTACAAGCTGAACTGCAACTAAGCAGATCTGGCCAAGGTGCCTTGTGTCTAGTTTTGTGATCTGAGATGAGTCCTAAGGAAGTATCCAGAATTTGCTATGCTGTTAGTACAGCCATCTGTTTTCTGGACCCAAATAATTCATGGATAGTTAAGGATATAGTTGGTTCCATGCTATGGTAGAGCCTCCTTGCACGAAGGAAGTAACGCAGCTGTCCCTGGACCCAACCAATTCCATAACTATTATCCTGTCTGTAATCTTCCTATGTATGGAATAATGTTCAAAAGGTGGTAGGAATATAATTTCAAAGATCTGAAAAAAGCAGATTATCTAAACCTGTTTCAGTCTGGTTTTATGGTGGTATTTAGAATGAAAACTGCCTTGATTGTATTTGTAGATGGCTAAGCTGGGATGCCTATGAGTAAACATATGAATGAACATCTTTTTGCATGAATAAAGTAATTATGAATAGTATTGTTTTAGAATATATTTTACATATTCTATAAACTGATTAAATAGACAGCTATAATCAATATTTTCCAAACTAAAAGCTGGGATCTAAAACTTTGCAATGACATGACACCAAATAATATAATTCAAGGATCTTAAAAGTATATGTACAGTAACTATAACAACTAATTATATAACTATAATTATATATGTGCCAATTCATTTTACCCTATTAGTCTTTTGTGAAAATTCATGATCTCATAAATAGGAAGAGGAATACATGAGCAGGAGCTCTATATATAACACAAAGAACTTGAAAAAGTAAGCCTTTTTTCCATTTGGCTTTAGAAAAGCTATACTTTTCCATCAAGAGAATAATTGAAAATATTTACATTTTTATAATCTTAAATTGTTCATGGTTTAGTGGCTATCTAACATTGTTGATCTTTAGACATTAAATTATAACAATATGATTTATTGCTCAAAACAAAAAAAGAAAAGCCTAAATCTATAATTAAAATTTCTATATCATATAAATCACATCTTTCCCCTTCTAAAACACTTTCTATATTTCCTTTGTTTCTATGTTACACATATATGTATAAATTTATAAACTAACATATGATTCATTGACTCATCATTTCAGAGATATTTCACTATCTAATTAGAGAAACACAATCACCATAGGTGGACAAAAAGCAGAAGCAACTACTGACTACCTGTTGGACTCTCCATTGACTTTCCCATTGAAACCTGGCACAGAACTTTTGAAATAGTGATTGTGGCTGATTGTGGCAGTACTGGAGTGGCCAAGGTTTGCTAAATCTTATCAAAGAAGTCACATTAACCCATTTAAGGCACCATAATTTATCAATTGTTACCATATGATTTCCTATTTTGCCCAACTGAGGGTTAACAAATAATCAAACAGACATGATAGTTTCAATAGTACATAGATAGGTAAAATGTTTGAAATTTTAATGACATTTTAAAACTCTTTTAGCAATTTGAAAAGAAATGCAGGATTGTTTTATGAAATACCTTTGCTCCAACTGCTAATATCAAAACATTACTTCAGTTGTAATTAAACTAATATTTAATTATTTTTTCAGTCATTTATTTTAAATTTATGTTGTATATCTGCATAAAACATATAATGAATTCTTAATTCATAAACATATATGAGAAAATTGCAGTTCAGATTACGAAGATATACACTGCTCAAAAAACTAAAGGGAACACTTAAACAACACAATGTAACTCCAAGTCAATCATACTTCTGTGAAATCAAACTGTCCACTTAGGTAGCAACACTGATTGACAATCAATTTCACATGCTGTTGTGCAAATGGAATAGACAACAGGTGGAGAGCATAGGCAGTTAGCAAGACTTCCCCAATAAAGGAGTGGTTCTGCAGGTGGTGACCACAGACCACTTCTCAGTTCCTATGCTTTCTGGCTGATGGTTTGGTCACTTTTGAATGCTGGCGGTGCTTTCACTCTAGTGGTAGCATGAGACGGAGTCTACAACCCACACAAGTGGCTCAGGTAGTACAGCTCATCCAGGATGGCACATCAATGCGAGCTGTGGCAAGAAGGTTTGCTGTGTCTGTCAGCATAGTGTCCAGAGCATGGAGGTGCTCCCAGGAGACAGGCCAGTACATCAGGAGAAGTGGAGGAAGCCGTAGGATGGCAACAACCCAGCATCAGGACCGCTAGCTCTGCCTTTGTGCAAGGAGGGACAGGAGGAGCACTGCCAGAGCCCTGCAAAATGACCTCCAGTGGGCCACAAATGTGCATGTGGCTGCTCTAACAGTCAGAAACAGACTCCATGAGGGTGGTATGAGGGCCCGACGTCCACAGGTGGGGGTTGTGCTTACAGCCCAACACCATGCAGGATGTTTGGCATTTGCCAGAGAACACCATGATTGGCAAATTCGCCATCTGTGCTCTTGACAGATGAAAGCAGGTTCACACTGAGCACATGTGACAGACATGACAGAGTCTGGAGACGCCATGAAGAACATTCTGCTTCCTGGAACATCCTCCAGCATGACCGGTTTGGCAGTGGGTCAGTAATGGTGTGGGATGGCATTTCTTTAGGGGTCCGCACAGCCCTCCATGTGCTCGCCAGAGGTAGCCTGACTGCCATTAGGTAGCAAGATGAGATCCTCAGACCCCTTTTGAGACCATATGCTGGTGCGATTGGCCCTGAGTTCCTCCTAATGCAAGACAATGCTAGACCTCCTGTGGCTGGAGTGTCAGCAGTTCCTGCAAGACGAAGGCATTGATGCTATGGACTGGCCCGCCCGTTCCCCAGACCTGAATCCAATTGAGCACATCTGAGACATCATGTCTTGCTCCATCCACCAATGCCACGTTGCACCACAGACTGTCCAGGAGTTGGAGGATGCTTTAGTCCAGGTGTGGGAGGAGATCCCTAAGGAGACCATCCGCCACCTCATCAGGAGCATGCCCAGGCATTGTAGGGAGGTCATGCAGGCACATGGAGGCCACACACACTACTGAGCCTCATTTTGACTTGTTTTAAGGACATTACATCAAAGTTGGATCAGCCTGTAGTGTTTTTTTCCACTTTAATTTTGAGTGTAACTCCAAATCCAGATCTCCATGGGTTGCTAAATTTGATTTCCATTACTAATTTTTGTGTGATTTTGTTGTCAGCACATTCAACTATGTAAAGAACAAAGTATTTAATAAGAATATTTCATTCATTCAGATCTAGGTTGTCTTATTTTTGTGTTCCCTTTATTTTTTTGAGCAGTGTATTTGAACAGAGGTCTTGCATAACTTATATATCAACTGTTCTTCTTTTTAGTATATGTACTCTTGCTTAAGTGCTTAAAACTCCAGGGTAAAGTGTGATTAATAATATTTTTTACCCTTTTTCAAAACTATTTTTATGAACACATTTTTCAAATTGAAATGGAGCACATTATCGCCTTCTTGATCATTGTTGTAAAATTTGAGATCTGAGAAGGCCAGCTGGAGCAGCTGTGTTTTTCCTTGAATCACAATACCAAATAACTTTCATCTCTGTTGCTATCTCAGCTGCTAGTCTCAAGCTCAGGCTTTCCCATAATTCACCATTTCAAAGTAGTGGAAATAACCTCTTTGGAATGCTTTGGAAAACCACAGGAAGATGGGGATAGATGGACAGGAGATGGATACATCCACAAACAGAGACAGACCAGTGGTGCTTATCTATTTCAAGTTTTGATTTTTGCATTGTTACATTGTATTTTATGAACATGTTATCAATAAATTAGGTTTGTTTTAGGTTGTGATTTTGATAAATATATAGCAAGACGAAAGAAAATGACATTTCTCTACGAAAAAATTAATGAATTTAGTGACGTATATTTAATTTAATAAATACTATTTTCTAATAATCTAATATTTTTTGGTTCTGCACTGACCTCAGTGCAGTTTCTAAAACAGTGTAAAGTAATTGTAGTACATTAGAATACTGAATAACTTGAAATTAATAATTTTCATTGAACCTATATTTAAGTATTAATGTACTGTGAATATAGGTGATCATTCTGTATTGGAAGCAAAATTATTATTTTAGAAAAAAATGGTACAGTGTGATATAATTCAGAGTTATTAATATTTTAGGACGATAATACATTAACCATTCTTCTGCATAATTCAGAAGCCTACAACAGAGTTAATAGTGTACAGCTGCATTATTTTTATCACTCTTAAACAGTGTCTTTAAAAAGGCACCAAAATTTAGTAATTTCAGGCTTCTGTTCATCATTGTGATCATCATCATCATTGCTATTAACTATGCTTTGATTATTATCCATTAACATTGTTGGAGTGTGTTATAGTTCTTTACAACACGTTACATTTGACCTTTGTAAAGAAAACATTAAGAGTTTAATATGCTAATTAAACAGCTGATAATCAGATTCCTGCTGATAATCCAGACCTTTTTTGTACAAAAATCTAATAATGCTTAACAGGTAAATTCTTTGGAAATAAGCCAACATGAAAAAAAAAACTGAAAAAACTTTAATTATTATTTTTGAACCTTTTAAAATTTGAACCTTGACCCTAAACCTAATACTATGGTCAATTCAAAGCCTGGTATTGATATCCTGATTTCCAAGCTTGTCATTTATTATCACAGACACTATAACCTGTTGCCTCTTCTCAAAAAAAAAAAAAAAACCCTTAGCTATCCAATTCTCAATATAAAATAGGACTTTGGTACATAAAATGCCAAAAGATTAGCTTTGTGTACTTTTCATTCTGATAAATAATTTAAACAAAAGTTGAAGCTGAAATGCATGTAAAGTTAAGTAAAGTTCACTTAAAATATCAGCTAATGCCTGGTAAAATCCCTCTTTAATAAGAAATTATGACAAGTTAAATACTGTGAACTTTTTAAATGTACAAATAAAGAACCTGTTTGAATAGAAATTTTTACCATGCATTGTTGTGTGGAGAGACAGAAAGATTTTTATGCATTACTATATGTTAGCTCTAAAATGTCACACGCCTCAGTACTTTTAATGTTTTCTCATTAACTGCAATTATGAGGTAATTGCTTTTGCTTGGAATTGAAAATTGTACTACAATATCCTATTACATACTCTGTTAAATGTAACAATGTTCTGTTATCAAAGTATAGAATCAGTGAATCAGAATAGTGGATTAATTATACATTTACATTTTGTAATTGCAATTCTATATTTACCCTCTCATTGAGAGTCAGTTTGGTCCAGTGGTTAAAGCACCGGGCTAGAAGGTGCTTTAGCTATGAAAGCTTGTCTTAGCCATGAAAGCCAGCTGAGTGCCTTTGGGCCAGTCACTCTCTTTCAGCTCAACCCATCTCACAGGGTTCTGGGGAAAATAGGAGGTGAAAGGTGTGTTGAATATATTTGCTACAATCAGTTGTTTGGAAAAATAATAAAGGTGGGATATGGATGGGTGGGTGGACAGATGGAATTGCACTTTATTTTACTTATCTTTTCTTTTAATTTATTGTCCTTTATTTGAAAAGTACAGACTATTTCAGTAATATAAAATAATGGTTAAAATAAAATAATGCTTAAGCCATCCTGATTAGATTTAACAGAAGGATGACACAGACTAAAGCACCACAATTTTGAAGTGTATATAGATGTACTGTATATAATATAATAATACATAAGTACAAAGTTTTGAAATGTATATTTTTTATTCATGCCTCATTATGCTATTATTCTTGTTATTATGAAAAGGGTCATTGGTCCTAACCTGATACGACTTTTCTCTTTGTGTGGAGATAGCATTCAGGATTGGGTGATGAGTTTCTGCCTGTGATTGGACTGAATTTGTCCAAACTTTGATGACACTCCCTTTGCTGCTAGGGACCTCCCCAGAGATTGGTGAAGGAATAGTGACAGACTGACATGTTCTCCTATAAGTATAATACACACTATTACATTCGGAACACACCACGAATGGGTGGGACTGAATGCTATCTCCACACAAAGAGAAAGGTCGTATCAGGTTAGGACCAATGACCCTTCTCCATTGTGGTAAAGATAGCATTCAGGATTGGGACATACCAAAGCCAGCTGTCCTACGGGTGGGCCTAGTGCGGTCCGAATCCCTTATACAGAATGGACCTTTTGCAGAACCCTCCGTCCAAAAGCTGCCTCAGCAGAAGCAAATGAGTCCAGCTTATAGTGCCTGATGAACGGAGCAGGAGAGGCCCAGGTAGCCACCCTGCAAACCTCCTCCAGAAAAGCCTGGGTGGCCCATGCCGTCGATGTTGCCACGCTTCTTGTTGAGTGCACTGTTATCCTTGGAGGAACGGCAAGTCTCTCTGTTTGGTAGGCCTTGGATATGCAAAGTCTTATCCATCTCCCCACAGTCGTTGGAGTTACCTTGCAACCCATGGTGGAAGGTTGAAAGGAAACAAAGAGGGATTCAGGCTTCCTGAAGGATGATGTCCTCTTGATGTAAATCCTCAACGCCCTCCGAACATTGAGAGTATGTCATCATCTTTCTAACACGTGCACGGGATGCGGACAAAAGGCAGGTAAAATTAGTTCTTGGGATCTGTGGAACCACGAGTTCACCTTTGGCATGAATGATGTGTCTAGTCTTAACACCACTCAATTGGTGTGAAACACAGAAAGGTGTTCTCCCATGAGCTGTTCAGAGGATCCAGAAGTGGGAGGAGCTTCAGTCTCTTCTGGAAAGGCTGGTCTTAAAACTCTGGGACGCTACTCCTCCTCCGCGGGACACCTCCCCAGCGTCCTCCAGTTTTAGCTCAGCCTTCATGGTAAGAGGTTGTGCACTCCCTGACTGAAATGGTTTCTGATACAGCTACTCAAATTTCAGATTTGCTCTTGGATTAATTTGGCTTGTAAATTTTTCCCCCAATTAATTTGGCGATTTCAAGGCTTGTGGCTGTATTAGGTTATCCCCCCGATCAGTTGAGAGCAGCTCTTTGTGACAGGTGGAGCCTGCCACTCCGCAGGCAGCCTGAGACGGCCACGTCAGGCAATTAGCTTATCTATTCCCCCGATCGTTTTATCTCTGTGATCTTGGCGGAGTGCTAGCAGCCGCGACTCTCTCCTCCGTGCCGTTTTGACTGACAGGATCATTTAGAGAGTCAGCAGCAGCAGCTCGTTAAACTGCTCAGGCAATCAACATCGGAGATGCTGCCTTCCCGCCATTTTCAACACCTGGCTTCAAGTTCGCACCTAAATACACAGGTGCCATTCCCCGCTGGTTTCCCTTCTTGGGGACCGGGGCAAGTACCTCCCCACTCCACTTTCCTGGGATTATTTCTCCTTTATCTTGCTGGCATTGCATAAGCAGGCTAGTTCTTAAACAGGAATTTCTTTGCAATTCCTTTTGAATCATTACATTGAAGTGAAGCCGTAAGTGCAATTTCAAACAGCGGGACATTTTTTGACAGGAAAAGATCCATCTAGGTCCTGTATAGTTGGTTTTCCTTGTTGGGGACCAGGGATCCAGAATATTTTTGCTTGGAGCGATTGGGGATTTCCCTTGTTGGGGACCCTTAGATACTGTTCACCATATACTCAGGTTTACATATGTGTGTGTGTGTGTGTGTGTGTGTGTGTGTGTGTATGTGTTTGTATATAGATATAGATACAGATAGGCTTACACTCCTGGAGAAGCGTTCTACTTTCAACCACAGGGGTAGGCATCACCCCTAAGTACAAATAATAATGATGATGATGATGATTATTATTATTATTATACAAAAAAAATAAAGTTAGAGGCACGAGAATCAGTCCTCGACAATGGAAGGTGACAACGTCTTTCGCTCCAAGACAAATAAGTCCCAAGATAAGTCAGTGGGCCCCAAAAAGGCCTCTAAGGCGGCGGATAAGGATGCCCATAGACGGCCCCAAGCCTTGGAAAGGCAGTTGCAGAAACAGGCCAGGGAGGCGGACAAGATCGCTATGACACATCAACCTCAGGACCCAAGTCCATTGCTGGGTCCCTTGGCCTTATCTACCCAACCCAGACAGACTATCTCTGGACAGCCTCCCATAGACATATCTCCTCCAATGAGCACTGACCGGTGAATCCCAGAGGCAACCTTCACCCCTACGGCCACCGGTTTAAGACAGGAGGAGGGATTACCTGAGACTATCCCCATCGAAATGAGGCAATGGATGGAGATGGCCATACACAAGGGCATTGCGGCTGGAGTTCAGCAATCCATCCGGACCAAATACCTTTCAGCTACTTCGGAAGCGGGATCCCTGTCTGCTCGTTCCTTTGCGCATTTGGGACATCATCAAACTCAGGTATTCCCCAATACTCCTGACTTACCAGTCTAGGGTCTTCGGGAGGAGGTGGAATTAGATGACCAGGATGTTCCCATGGAGGTGGGGTCGATCCATCAGATGGACTTGGGGTTGTCAGAGGCTGACCCACTAGAACGAGGAATGTCGGATGACGAAGGCCTCATTCTGGACCAGCCTACATTTTCTGGCCTTTTTCATCCACACCTTTTTAAATCTTTACTGTTCAAAGCAAAGAACACTGCTAAACTAGGGACATCAAACCCTCATCCATTATCATCAGGGTCTCAGGACGAACCCGAAGATCTAATATCCTCACAACCGGCTAATGAGGCAGAAACTATTCCTGTCCCTCATATGTTTGCTGATTTAGTACAAAATCAATGGGCATCAGCAGCATCCTACCCAGCCCCAACAGGGTACGATAAACGATATTATAATTTAGCACCAGAGTTTACAAATTTTCTCAAAACGCCGGAGGTGGATGAACCTATTGTGGCACTGGCCTCTTCTTCAATTTTTCCCAACTAGGCCAAGGAAGCCCTGAGACCGGAGGAAAAGAGAGCAGAGTTGGCACTCTGTAGGGCGTACCTTTCTGACACCTGGGCCATTAGGGCAGCTACAGCTGCATCATTTTTCACACGGTCCTCCCTACGATGGCTCTTCCACTTGAGGGATATATTGCCGGTGTCAAATGTCAGAGCCCACCAGGACATTGCTAAGGTTATTGACTGGCTCAGCAGGGCCACGATAGATCAGGCAGAGTGGCGCCTACACCCGTCTATCTTCCAGGAAGCAGTATAGAGGTTTGGGCAACTGGTGATCGATCTATTTGCCTCTCCCCTCAACGCCCAATTGCCCCGGTATATTTCAAGGTACCCAACTCAGGGGGCGGAGGCCGTCAACACCCTGAGATGTCAGTGGCCTCCCGAACTTCTGTATGCATTTCCTTCACTTCCTGTAATACCCAGGTTGATCCAGAAGTTATTGGAGGAACGAACGGAATTGATATTGGTCGCCCCTTACTGGCCCAGGCGAACGTGGTTCGTGGACTTACAGGACCTGTCGAGAGAAAAACCTTGGAAAATTCCACCGTCAAGGGTTTCCCTTTCGCAAGGGCCGGTACTTCACCCGGACCCACAATGGCTCAGCCTAGCCATATGGAGGTTGAGCGGAGCCGTTTAAGGACCCAACAGATTTCAGAGGATGCCATTGCTACCATACAAGCATCCAGACAGTCCTCAACAAATTGTATATACGAGTCTATGTGGTCTGCTTTCTGTTGCTGGTGCCGGGGGTCTAAAATCGATCCAACCGCCCCATCAATAGGTCACTTATTGAACTTTTTACAGGAGGGGTTGACCAAGGGCCTAACTCCAAATACTTTACGCAGACAGGTGGCGGCCTTAGCCTCGGTGATATCCTGGGGTGACCTTCGTTCCATAGCACACTATCCACATGTCCGCAGCTTTCTTAAGGGTGCTGCAAACTTACGACCTCCTGTAATTCACCGCTATCCCACTTGGGAGCTCAACAAGGTGTTAACCACACTTACATATGGTCCTTTCGAGCCTTTAAGAACTTCTTGTCTCAAATTCCTGACATATAAGGTGGTCTTCTTAATTGCAATCACATCAGCAAGGAGGATTTCTGAATTGGCAGCATTTTCGATGAGAAAGGACCTGTGCGTGTTTCATGCGGACAGAGTGGTTCTCAGATTAGATCCATTGTTCACCCCTAAAGTAAATTCAGTCTTCCACAGAGTGCAGGAGTTGGCGCTTACAAATTTTTGTCCGAAACCATCTCATAGACTGGAGCATCAATGGCATCGACTTGACGTTCGAAGGGCGTTGAGCATCTATCTGGACCTCATGGCGGCATTTCTGAGGCTCTATTCCTATCCTTCAACCCATCCACTTTAGGACACAAGGTGTCGTCGACGACCATTGGTAGATGGTTGAGAGCCACCTAGCTAAAAGTTACGAATGCCAGTCCATCTCAGTTCCTAAAGGCATTACAGCCCACGCAACATCAGCAGCATGGGCCACAAGGGCTTCCATAGATGAAATTTGCAGAGTGGCATCTTGGGCTTCACCATCGACCTCTGTTAGAAATTATAAAATTGATGTCTGTGCCTCAGCGGATGCTTCATTTGGCAGAAGAGTCCTGTAGAGGATCCACAGAGTTTAGGGGTGGATTTCGATCCAGACGGAGTCCCTCCCAAGCTTTGGTATGTCCCACTTCTGGATGCTCTGAACAGCTCATGGGAGAAAGGGCGTTGGTACTTACCACTTTGACAGCTGTCAAACTGTAGTGTAGCTGGGGCTCTGCCCCAGTTGTTGGACTTTGGATCGGCTGAGGGCCGATCTACAAGATACTAAGGTTCTGGTTGTGGGAGGAGTTTGAATACCATCCTCAACTCCTTCCCATTGGAGACGCTGAGATTAACTGCGGTAGCCTCTAAATGAGCAGAAGACCTGCAACAAAGAGTACAGGTAGTGAGAGTAGGTTTAGGAAAGTGAAAGGCTGTAGACCGGTTCCAGCCTGCAATAGAATTCAGGGTTGGTGTTTTTATTCCTATTTTTCCAATCAATTTGAAAGGATTTGTTAAATTTGCTAGGAGAAGAAATTAACACATCATCCAACAAGCTGACTGAGTCAATTTCTGCGGAGGTCCCTAGCAGCAGAGGGAGTGTCATCAAAGTTTGGACAGACTCAGCCCAATCACAGGCAGAGACTGATCACCCAATCCTGAATGCTATCTCCACCACAATGGAGAAAGAGTAACAGTCAGTGTTTATAAACCAAAACACAGAATGTGTGTTGAACGTTGATATTATGTCCTGCCAATATCGGATACAAAACCTGTGCCCATCTGTATGAAATTCTCTGAAGCCTTTATTTACTAGAGTACATTAACACCTCTTAAACATAAGTATCTATTTAACTGTAAACAGTAGTGAAGATCTGGAAGTTGTCCAGATAAGTGTAAGTAATACATTGTTAAAGAATTATGAACTGGGGGACAACTGGATAAATAATCCCACCCTTATCTGTTGGACAAATGGTTTTGGCAAGTAGTACTTTGGGGAGTATAGTTCAAATTACCTATTTCTTCCAATGCTGTGTCTGGCCTATTGCTGTCATCCCTCAACAGAAGCATAGTTAGTTATTCACTAGTAAATTGTTCTGGGAATTAATATGGCACAAATATATTCTACAATGTCAGTTTTCCCATGTAAACAAACATTAGCTAATTGCCAAATGCAATAGATAAGGATTTAGCACTTCAATAAAAAGGACTAGAAATATATAATTTTATCCTAAAATATGTGGAAGAATTACCAGTGCAACTTAATATCCCAGGTGGAATATAGTTTTCTGTATTCGGTGAAGAGGTTACAGGATTCCCCCCCCTTTAATAAACCAGGCTCGTTATTGTACACACACCCCTGCCCCCAGGGAAACATATGCCAGTGCCAAGGCTAGATTTTAGCAGCAGGAAATATACCATCTGCCACTTTGGAGAATAAGTAATCATGGATTAAATATTTAATGTTTAAAAAAGGTTTTTTGTTATTATAATTATAGTAAAAATTCTGTTAAACTATGTTGATGGATTAATAGGCTGTGTTTGTAAATCCACATGTTTGTAATGTTTTAGTATTTGACAAAAAAAAGTCTTATCAAGTCAGCTTTTGATAAATGGGTATTTCTTTTGTATTTAGCAGATTTTCTTTTGCTCCCGGATTTTCAGGAGATGAAATTATTTATTTAGTTGATTTTATACTTAGTTGATTTTATTTTAATCTTGCATTCATTAACAATCATAATAAATAGATGCTGGGTTATTATAACAAAATTGTGCTTCTGTTTAGAAACAACCTTATATGATTAACATAGAACTGACTGGAAACTGTGGAAATAAGAAAGTTCATGTGTTTTATTATCAGCCTGAAACGGTCTAATGAAGAATAAAAACATTAGTTGAAAGTTATGGATAGTAACCTATGACACGGTTGTTTGCTTGCTTGCTTGCTTGGGAAGGAAGGAAGGAGAAAGGGATGGAGGGAGGGAGGAAGGAAGGACCCTAGCCTAAAAATCACTTCCCCACTTACTGCTTTTTCCTGTATCTAGTGTGCTCCAATATGAATAAGCAATATTGTATTTTTGCAGGATTTTTTGCATAAGGCTTCTTGTTTTTCTTAATATATGCTGTGCATTCATAAAGTTTTCAGAACGCCTTCCCTTTTGTCAATTTTGTTATGCTGCAGCCTGATTCTATACAGAGGTGGTATTCAGCAGGTTCTCATGAGTTCTGCAGAACGGGTAGCGGAAATTTTGAGTAGTTCGGAGAACCGGAAAATACCACTTCTGACTGGAGATTTTACAGTATTCTTCATCTGCCACGCCCACCAAGCCATGCCCACAGAACCGGTAGTAAAAAAAATTGAATCCCACCACTGTTCTACCTTTATTGAAATAAATGAGATGTGAGAAACTGGAAACCAGGTAGTGGAGGCCATACAAGAAGAGGCAGAAATGAGGCAAGGTGTAGAAAATGCCCTCCCTTGACACTTTTCTACCTCTTCTTATATGGCCTCCACTATCTGGTTTCTAGTTTCTCAAATCTCCACTTATTACAGCTGTTTTAGGATCATGGGACAGTATGGACACAGGAAGGACAAGCAAATGTTATAGTGATAGGATGATTCTCGTTGTTAGAAAGGAACATTTAGGCTTCACAGGACTGTAGAAAAAGAGTTGGATGGTTTCATGTAGTCTATAATCTGTGAGTTTTGAAGTTTCTGGCTGATATGTTTCCTGGTCCAATTCAAAATGGTGATTTTGACTCTAAATCCTTCATGATATTGAACAGCATATCTTTGGGGCAATGCTTTCTGAATTGCCCTAATTCTGGAATTGCTTATCCTGGCATTTAATTTAGGAAGGTAATGTGCAGTTACTGGAATTTTAAAGGACGAAAGCAAGTCTTTTCTGTGGCTGCAAGATTCACTTACTTCTAACATTTAGAAACACTATACGTTTCAATTGATAGCGGGGTGAATTTAATTTAATATTAATAAAATTGCAAGGAGATATTGAGGTATAGCTTATTCGTAGTAAAGAAAAGAGCCCACTAGCAGGGGGATTTTTCTCCAATGAGCTGCTCTGAGCATCCAGCAGTGGGAGGTGCTTAGACTTAGATTGGATAGGCTGGGCTTGATTGTTAGGATGTTCCTCCTCTTCCACGTATTCCTCCTTAGCATCCCCCAGCTTTAGCTTAGCCTTCATGAGATAGGCAGCTTGGTTACTTCCTTGGCCAGACTAGGACAAATTAAATAGAGCAGGGAGATTTTTTTCATCCTCCATGTTTGATTTTAATC
Organism: Pseudonaja textilis; assembly: GCF_049901715.1. Taxonomy (NCBI): domain Eukaryota; kingdom Metazoa; phylum Chordata; class Lepidosauria; order Squamata; family Elapidae; genus Pseudonaja; species Pseudonaja textilis. The sequence goes on from NC_141996.1 coordinate 42,888,309, forward strand.
AGTTCACTACATCTGATAATGGTATGTGGGATAGATATTTTAATGCTACTATTTAGAATTAAATCTTGAGGACCGTAGCAACATATAAAACATAACTGCTTCCTCTAGTCAGCTGGATACAAGTTTATGAAGGGCATTTGAAATTAGGCCATCTATCAGACAATGTTCTTTTAAAGGACTAATTTCTAATTGAATAATTAAAGACCTGGTTTATATTAGCCATGCTAGTAAGTCAGAAAAATGGATTGACAATAAACTCATTTGATTTGCAGCTTTTAATTATAAAGAATACAAAATGTTAGTAGGCTTACATTTATTATAACACAGTTCTTTATAAATTGTATTATAGGATTGTAGTGATTCCTGTCATCTTATAAACATTTTTAATTTCTTTGTTTCATGCATCTTCAATTTTTTATAGCATAAAAAAATAAAAAATATAAACCTATTACCATTATATACAAGATGTGGTTACAGCCTTATGAATTATATCAAAAGATCAGAAGGTCTTATGGTTATAGTGCACAGCAGCAGTTCTAAAGTATCCTAATGAATTACCCATCATTTGATCATATTCCAACAATACAGAGAATGTGAAGCAACTGAAAGAAAATTCAAATTTCTTCTGGCTAAATCCCAGTGTTTTTATATTCAACTATAACAGTATAAGGATTATAGCAAAATACAACTTTTAATTAAAGATATTATAGTATATCTTCAGTGTGCCATGAACTATTTTCTTAAAATAATCTCATGGATAACATTGAACTGTTCTTTTTTTTATATATATGAATTTTATTTGGGTTTTCACAAAAAAAAATAATACAAATAAAACATCTTTTTTTGAGAATAGCATGATCACGGGTTGTCACTTCTTCATACAGACACAAACTCAATTTCATGTTCATCTTTGTGTTCTATTCCATATCTTATTACTGTTTAACATTTTCTACATAGTTTTTCCCCTCCTTTGATTTTCTTAACTTTATTTTTAATTATCTCATATCTCAATTCGAATCATATTTGTACTTTTGTCTGACCTGTTTCAATTTCATATTATCTTTTCTCATTAAACAAATTTTCCCCTATAGTTACTAATTGGAGTATGACACCTTTATATCTTTTAATTTTGTCCATTCAATTCTTATTTAAACTTCAATTTATACCTTTAAGATTATAACATTCAATATAATACATAACTTCCAATTGAATTCTGCTTGGTACATTCTTAAAATACATACTATAACCTTAAAAAATTATATATATGTATATATATATGTTAATAAAATACTCATTCCATTCCAATTCAATTCTATTGTTAATATTCATTAAAGTCTTAACATCTTTTTCTTTTCAATTGAATATCATACTTCCTTGTGAACACTTATAAACTTTCCATAATAAATTCTTTTTTTTCCATTTTTCTTCACTTATATTTTTATAAATTATTAATAATAATTAAAATGTTCCCATCCTTTCCTAATTTCATTCTCTCATTCACTTTCTTTCATTTATTTATTGACAGACATTCCATTATATTACAATAAATACTTTATCCATCATTTTAGTCATCATATTTTCTAAAATTATTTCTATTTCTAATATAACAATACTATCTTATACACCTTTGCAGAATCTCTTTTTCAATTAAATTTTCACCCATTATCTCTGAACAGGCTTGTGCTCATTCCTTATACCTTTTCCCTGTTTCTCTATATCTTGTTTCTGTCTTTTATAACTTCATTTCCTTTCCTTTTTCCCCCGCTTCTTCTCTCTCACCTTTTTACCCCCTTGTCTCTCTACTCCTAATTCTCTTTTCTGTAATCCCTTCTTCTGTTACTTTCTAATATTGTAATTATTTTTCAAACTGTTCTCTTTTTTGGGTTGTTTTTTTCAGATCTTAAACTTTTCAGTCTCTTTTCTCTCTTTCCTTCCCCCCCCCCCACACACACATAAAAGTATTTGATAATTAAAGATGGGTTCTTCTTTGTCCAGATCTTTTTGTTCTACAAGTGTTTCTGGTTGTTTCTCATTGTTCCAGATCTCCATTTCTAGGAATTGAAATACGAAGTCAAAAGAACCTCTCCCTTCTTGTGCATCTTATTTCTGTTTTTTAAGTTCCATTTTCAGTTCTTCTAGAAGTGATGCCATTTTAAACACTTTTAAACAACCACCCAATTGATTTTAGTCATTTAAATGCAATAGCCAAAAATCACCAAATAATCCAAAACTGTTTCTTCTTGCTTCTTTTTTCACTTTCTCTTCCTGGGGTTCTATTATTTTGTTACAAAGTTTTAGTTGGAATGTATCTTTTAGGAATCTTGTTAAAGTTGCAGTGTAAATTCCTTTTAGTTCCAGGCAGTCTCCTCCATTTTTCCAGATCCCGCCCTTTTATTCTTTTCTCTCCTTTCCTGCTTTTAAAAGTTTTTAAACATCCAAAAAGCTTTATTATCCCTTTGACATTTTACTTTCAGCTTAAATGCCTATTAATGTCAAAGTGGATTTTTATTAATTTCTTGCTTAAGTCTCTTAGCTGTCAGTATAAGGAAGGAAGGGGAAAAAAACCCAAATCCTTTCCCTTTCCTCTCTCCTTCGCCGCTTCAAGATCTTCTTTGGGAACAATGTTATTTTTATAGTTTAAATTCCAGGGTACCTTATGTTGTTGCTTTTTCGATTTAACCCGGTCAGCCAAAACTTTCTCTTCTTATCTTCCACCTGCACTTTCTTTTCCAGTCGAGTTCTTCTTTGAGGTGGCCATTTCTGACCACCGCTGCAATCACCTTCAGGAAAGGGAGTAATGGCCAGCTGGGGAGGAGAGATGCAGCTCTCCTCGACCCTGATGGTGGTCTCCCCCCTCTTCACCACCTCTATGGGGCGGCTTAGCCCCGAAACCAGCCGTCTCGGGGCGCTCCAGCGGTGAGCACGGATTGAAACCGCGCACGATCGCGGATTTCGGTCCATCGCCGAAGGAGCTCAAACCGGAAGTCCCTGTGTTCTTTAGATGTTCTTGTAGATGTCCTTGCCCTGCAATAATTGGCTAAGGATTTTATTGATCTGAACACCAAATTTGCTGCAACAGAAGGAGGGAAAGGTGCTAATTCTTTGCCTACATTTTTCCCACATAGAACATAGAATTAGTTTGCTGGCTTGTTATACTTTGTGACATCTATATAGGTACTCATCGACAACAGTTCAATTAGTTTGATCACTTGAAGGTACAATGGCACTGAAAAAAGTAACTTATGACCATTTTTTCACACTTATGACCGTTGTGGCATCCTGATGGTCATGTGATTTACATTTGGGTGCTTGACAACTGCTTCATATTTATGACTGTTGCAGTGTCCTGGGTTCATGTGATCATATTTTGAGACCTTCTGACAGCAAAGTCAGTGGGGAAGCCAGATTCACTTAACATCAATGTTACTAATTTAAGAACTGCAGCGATTCACTGAACAAATGTGGCAAGAAAAATCATAAAATGGGACAAAGCTCACATAACACATTTTTCACTTAGCAATATAAATTCTGAGTTCAATTGTGTTTGTAAGTCAAGAAGTACCTATGCCAGGATTTTGGGGGGAAAATAGTCAAAATAGTTGTGACTTGCTATAAACAGTTTGCACTGTTGTTGTTGTTTTAATTGTGTCAGTCTTTTGAGTGTAGCATGAGTCATATGATGTAATCTGTACAACTGCAGTATGTTAATTAGAATTCAATGTAGGTAGGATTTTTGGAAATAAGAGAACTCCTTACTTGGCCCTTCATATTACTCTGATTAAATCAACTATGATGTCATTATACTTGTGGTTAAAAGAAGTGATCATTGGCTGCTTGTAAGAATAATATGTCTCTTATAACTAAAGAAGCCAGTAATAAGCTTTCTACTTAAAAAAAATCATCCCATGAGATTGTATAATTTTAACTTAGTATCAAGATTACATTTTTAAAAAATAGATATTATATTTGGTCTACTATAGTTTAGGCTACTAAAATTCTCTTATTCACTGTGATAGATGATCTTTGTCAAAACTGAATGTGTAAAATGTAGTCCTGATATATCGTTTAACAGATTTTTATGCCTTCTGAAAGAGTTGGGATTTAGGATATGTTTACAGTTTCCAATCTTTTCTGTTGTCATACCGAGGGGCTTTGATAATTAACATCGACATGGGGGATATTAAGAAAATGGGAGAATTGCCTAGAAATGGTGTAATTGGTATGTTAATGATAGCAACCTGTAACTGTTCTTTACTATTTAGTTTTAAGGAAGGCATTGTATATTTGAACATTGCCAAAATTTATAGTGTTTGCCCAATTGTATGTACTATGTTATCTGCATCTTTTTTGTGGGGGGGAGTCTGATGCATTTGGTAGCAATCATCTATGCCTAGTTAAATCCTTTCTGTTCTATGTGGTATTACTCTTGAAATGCATCAAACTTCCCTTCAATTCTGAACTTGTTGGCTCAAAAGAACTACAAGAGCCCTTTTGAAGATGCCCTAATATCAGACACTAGTCTTGCTGATACTGTTATTTCCAATCCATGGAACAGACATCCTTGGAAGTGCAATCAACATATATAATATTATTGCAAATTCATTTTTTGTTTGTTTTTGTTGGGTTTTAGTTGTTAAATTATTACAATCTATTAATTCTAATCTGTTTTCAATGTTTTATTATTTTAAAAAAAATCAGTTAGCCAAGAATTTACCAGAATATATAGGACAGATATAAATCAAGATTGTTTTATTTGTTTTATGAAATAAAATAAGTATTTAACATCCAAAGTTTTTAATTAAAAACAATGAAACAACTAACTCAATACTGTCTTCTACTTTTCATTTGGCATTTTACACTTCCATTTCTATTTCTGCATAAAAAGAGAATGAGAACTAAAGAATTATGTCTTCATCATTTGGGCATGCTGAAAAATTTAGTTCTGGAATTGGAGAAGGTATAAGGCAGGCTCAGAACATTTCTTGTTTCCTTTATTAGCTGGGCTTTTGAAGGTCTATATAGAGAATTAGTCTGAATATTTTCTCAGTTTTCCTCTTTGCCTAACAAAAAAGACAAGTGATTATGCTTTGTTGTTTCAAAAACTGTCTGGAAATTATCTGGTTAATTAAAGCTTCATGGCAGGGACAGCAGTCAGTTCTTTTCAATGTGAGAAAGCTAAGCATTTAAAGGCAAGGACTAAATCTTAAATCATTACATGTAGAATGCCTTGACACAGGGGTGTCAAACTCAAGGCCCACAGGCCAGATCCAGCCCATGATAAGGTCAAATCTAGCCCATGTGGCCATTCTGAAAACTGTAAGGGCCCAGCCTGCATCACTTCAGCCCAGCTCACGCCATCCCAGCATGTGTGCGGACGCACAGGTCCAGTTCTCCATTGCCGCATGTAGAGAAACAAAAGTAGTTTGTGGGGCTACGGTTTAAAAAAATTGTTCTGATCTTCCAACCTCACAAGGTTGTTTTTTTTTTTTCATGAGAAGTTGGAAGGTCTGAACTATTTTTTTTACTATAGTCCCACGAACTACTTTAGTTGCTCTGCACGTGGCATGGTGAAAGGAGCTGGAAAGGTTACTAAAGGGACGTGGCTGCCCTGGATGGCGGGGAGGTGAGGGTTTGACCTGGCTGAAGGGCCCTCATGTAAGGTGGAGTGGAGCAGCTCTGTACCTTCTGCCTTGCTTTGTCCTCTACCCCTTTCACATCGCTTCATTCTTTGCCACTTTTTCTCCCTGCTCACCTCTGTAATCTAGTAGGAGGCTGAGCAATGCACTTGTGGGACAGCCACAAAGCAAAGTGATGGTGGGTGGAGTATGAAGCAAAGCAGGTGGTACGGAGCTGCCGGCTTACCTGAGCGCCCCACCAGCCAGGCACTGAAGTGGCACAACTACCGCTGCAGAAAGAGAGGGAGGATGGAAGCTTTCCAAACTCTTCCATACACACACACACAAACGGAAGTTGCATTGGAATGCTCTCTCTGTTTCACTCCATTTGCATGCAAGTGTGCTCCGTGGGACAACAAGGTCTCATAAAGTAGTTAAGTGGAAAGTAGTTTGGGGGGTGAGGAGTAGGAGACTGACAAACGCTTTTTGCACCAAGAATGAAAGTTACTGGGTCCCTGGCACTCTGCAAAAGAGGATGAGTGACTGAACTTGCGTGATATTATAGCACCCAGGAGCATTTCCAAGCCAAATCTCCTCTCCCTTCCTCAGAGGCAAAGAAACAGAGAAACAAAGAGAGGAGACAGATGTTTGCAAGGTGAGTCCTTGTGGCAGGAAGGGAGGGAGAAGCATGAGATATCTTCGTGGATCAGGGAGGCCTTGAGGTCCTGTTCTATCACTAGACACCCCCCCCCCAGCCTTCTCCACCCTGAGGTACCTCATGTGCACACTGGTGTTCTTGAATTGTGAGCTCTTAGGAAATTATCCCCTCCTTGTGTATTGCAAGCAGCTATTTCCAGTGGGGAAAACAGGACGAATGGAAGTGGGGGGAAATATTTTCCTTTGTTATATTTCCAGTCTGAATTAGACCATGGCAGAGTCCCTACAGGAGACTCCTTTTAACGACTATATAGTAATAGAAATGCAACTAACTTACCTCTGTTCTTAAATGCTAAAGCTGTTGCACATAAAAAACAGAGGAGCTCTGATCAATTATCAGAGCCATCATTTTCACAGTTTTGCTGTACTACTCTATAGTCTGCAAAAGCCCCCCCAAAATGCAAGCATGGGATAAACTGAGCTTGGTTTGTTCACAATCTTATAAGTGGCCACAAATTACTAGCAAAAATGACATTTGATCACAAGGCAAGGAATGTTTCCCCATTTGCATTTGAGTATCCAGGAAAGACAAAGAAAAAAAAGGAAAGAGGGCAAGAGAGCAAGGAAGGGAGGGAGGGAGGAAGGAAGGAAGGAAGGAAGGAAGGAAGGAAGGAAGGAAGGAAGGAAGGAAGGAATATTATAATGAGAGTGAGTGAGGGTCTGAGGTAAATCCTGCTTTAGCACTTGACCACCAGCAGCCCTGCTGCCTTTTGCCATCTCCTTGGCCATCCTCCTGACTTCTCCTCGTGGTCTCCCATCCTATCACTAAGGATACTTTGGTTACAAAGCCAGGTCTCCTCGTAAGGAAATGGAGTGGGCCTCCCTCTGACCCGCACACTTTGCCCTCCCGCATACATGAGCAACCTGGCCAAGGAGAGCAAGCACAGCAGCAGTGGGATCTGGTCACGCCCACCCGCCATGCCCCCCTGGCCTGCCGAAATCAACCATAATCCTGATGCGGCCCTCAATGAAATTGAGTTTGACACCCCTGCTTTAACAAAGGTAAAATGAATACTTCATTCTGTCAATATATAACTACAGGAGCTCTTTTAGGTTTTCTTCCCCTTTGATATACATTTTTCTGGCTTAATGGCCATAACAAAGGTTAGATGGGTGAACTTTTTTCTTTTCTTTTCATAAAAAACATGTTGGAAACTAAAATTTTGGGGAAATAATTGAATCTCCATCATGTAAAGTTTATGCTACCAAAAGCAAAAGCAATTCTTTTTCCGACATTTCAATAAAACTTCACCGGAGTTTGACCCCTTAGAAACCCATTGCCTTGTCAGCAAGCATTTTCTGAACTATTTGGTATACCAATTTCTCTGTTACTTCGGGGAAATATAAGCTTCTTTTTAAAACTGTACTCATTTCCTCTATCTGACCTTGTTCACTTCGTTATATAATAACTAGTTGCTAGTACTATCTGGGGATCTTTTCTGAGTTTCTTTCTCTTCCGGTTTTGTAGCTGCAAGCTCCTTGTCCTTATCTGATTGTCACTTAGGCAGCATCTCCTTTTCCCATCTCCCAAGGTCATTCCATGTACTATTACAGATGTACTATTTTAACCAATTGAAGTCTACAAACGTTTTGGTAATACATAGACACAAGTGGCATACATCTCAGAAGTCCATCTTCTTGTTCACCTTTAAAAACAACCCCACCCTACAAAGAGTGGGGGGGGGAGTTCAACCCTGGCCTTTATTGGATTCATCTTGTTTCCTTCACCTGGACAAGGAACATATTGATTCAAATAATTTGTACTACATAATTAAAAACATTGAAGATGGAATTGTTACATATTTAGGTCAAGGATGTGGTTTCTCATTTATTTCTACTTAGACAAAGATGTGGTTCACAACTATTCAATAGTTTCTATACTTCAAAATATCTCGGGTACCAATTTTGACTATTTTTGATGTGAATTGGTTTGATAATGATGGCTTTATCACTAAAAGCTAGATGTATTTTGTAGATTTTTCTGCTTAGCTGTTGAAAAGCTACTCCATTTGTAACATTGAATATTTATTTATTTATTTATTTGATTTATATTGATGCCTATTCGCCCATGGCGACTCGAGGCGGCTTACATAATGTAAAATCATATTTAAAACAAAAAAATAAAAACAATAAGAACTAACAAAAAGAATCAAATTAATAAAGTACAATAGCATAAAATTTGGGGGGAAAAAACAAACAAAAGAAACCCAACTCCCACCCCCCACCCCGATGACAGCGGATCACACTAGCCATTTGATGGGTTCCATCCCTCTCTGGGTCCCCAGGCCTGCTGGCAAAACCAGGTCTTCAGTGCCTTTCGGAATAGTATTAATGAGGGGGGCATTCTAATCTCTGGGGGAATGATGTTCCAGAGAGACGGAGCCACCACAGAGAAGGCCCTTCTTCCAGGTCCCACCAAGTGTATCTCCCTCAGGGGTGGGACCCGCAGCATTCCCTGCCTCCTCGCTCTAATGGGTCAGCTAGATGTCACTGGCAAAAGATGTTTCCTCAGATAACCTGGACCCAAACCATGAAGGGCTTTAAAGGTGACAACCAGCATCTTGAATTGCATTCCCTAAAAGGAGACAGCTAACCTTAAAGAGGGTTGCTGGGCGATTGTCACATAAATATCACATAAACTTATACACTGCTTCTGTTTAAGTTGGTGATAACCAGCAATCGTCCAGGTTTTTTAGACACAATTATCTCACAAAGGATCCTCCAATTTCCCTCAGAAAACTGGTGGTTTCAAAAAGATGTGTGGTGTTTGGTTGGGTATCTGCAGTTTTTAAGGGGGGAAACTGTCCTAAGCAAGTTAATAGCCAAAGCTGCATGTCATGCTGCTTTTTATTGGAAAGCTTCACATGAAAATTCAGTTTGCAAGCTGGTATTTTGGAATAATATTTTTTTACCTTGGATCCTTGCTTTATTGGAAAAAAGAATTAAGACCATATGCATTTCTTGGTCCAAAATTCACTGTATTCCACATACGCTTAAAAGCACAGTATGGTAACATTAGTTATGAGTTAAGAAACATTGTACACAAAGCATATTTTTATAATGCATATTAACCATTAATGTACATGGCAGATACATCTGTTTACATGAGATTTTTATCTTAATAGATTTCAGTTTTCAGATACAAATATCTGTGAAATATTGTATATATCTGACATATTTTCTTTAAAAAACTTTTACGGAATTCAGGCAGCCAAGATGAAAATTAAGTTGTCATAAGTATGTTATTATGTTCCATAATATGCAATCATTAACATTGGCAGGCAACAGAAAATGTTGCAGAATAAAATGGTTACTATTATGTATTGTTTTAAATGAAATATACTGTATTTTAATTCCTTTGAACAATAATTAAAACCAAATTATTGAAACCTTCTGTCTGTTGTGAACAATAGAATTTCTGTCGTAAAGCAAAGACACTTCTGTACTATTTTTAATTTTTCTATAACAAATACAGAAAATTACAAAGTAAATTACTTTTATCACATCTTCCTTTTAGGTTATTATATATTCCTTATTAATAAGATTTCCTGTTTCTTCAAAGCTTGTTTGTAATTATTATGAAATGTACAATGCATAATTTATAAAACAACTTATATCAATTTACCACTATTTGAGGTTATAGTCCAGTGAATGCATTTAACTGAAATCTTAACCTAACAAATGGATTAATTAGAGGTAAAACATGTTGTCTTGCACTTACAGCAAAAAATTACAAATATATGTTTTCCTTTCAAAACTACAAAACATTCATTTAAACTTTCTAGATGACTTACATATTTTGTGTATAATGAAAAAAAATGTTGTTCCAAATATGAATGCAGAAAGTTGATCATGTTAGGCTTCTCAAATGTTGCTATACAAAGCTTAACTTGCCCTCATATCATTACAGAAAAGTAGTGGAATCTGGTATTTATTCCTGATGATTGGATAAGAATAGTATATCACCTGACTTGGAATCAAGTGGTCAAAGGGAATCTGAAATGGATCTCATAGTCTTCAGGCTAATGTTTTTAAATTTGAACACTTCAGGCTAGAATTTTTTAACATTTGTGGCCTGAAAAATCCCTTTTACCCAAATCATACAATCTTGATTGACAGACAGATTTTAGAACTAGTCAATTCATAACAAGGGTGTTGGTACTTAGCTGATACGTCCATTCTCTGTGAGCTGCGACGAGCATCCAGAAGTGGGAGGTGCTTCAGTTTCTATGTAGATAGGCTGGGCTTAATTATGAAGGATGCTTCTCCTCCACAGGACTCCTCCCTAGTGTTCCCCAGTTTTTAGTGAAGGCGAAGTACTGAAACCCTCGTATCCTTCACCCCCCCTTTTTTTGAAATCATTGGCTGGAACAAGGCCCCATCAGACGGAAATTGGGTGGGGCTGGATGCTCGTTGCAGCTCACAGAGAATGGGCGTATCAGGTAAGTACCAACGCCCTTTCTCCAATGAGCTGCTCCAAGCATCCAGAAGTGGGACATACCAAAGCTTGGCTTGTCCTACGGGAGGGCCTCCATCTGGAATGGAGTCCCCTCACGGTTCGAGTGGACCCATTGCAAAACTCTCCTCCCAAAGGAGGCCTCAGTAGAGGCAAGACATCAATTCTGTAATGTTTAATGAATGGTGATGGGGAGGCCCAAGTTGCCGCCCAACATATTTCTGATATTGGCGCTTGTATGGCCCATGCCGCCGAAGTTGCAGCACTCCTGGTCAAATGCACTGTTATGCCCTTTGGCACTGGTAATGATTGTGTCTCATACGCTTTAGAGATTGCGGTTTTCAGCCACCTGCCAATAGTTGAAGATGAGACTTTGCATCCTTGAGTGGTTGGCTGAAAGGAAACGAAAAGAGCCTCTGTTTTTCTGAAAGGAGAGGTTCTCTTTAAGTACGTACATAGAGCTCTCCTTACATCAAGTCGATGCCATTGATGTTCTAACCCCTCGGACAGCCTCAAGCAAAAGTTTGGGAGAACAAGTTCTTGTGCCCTGTGGAAAGCCAAATTAATTTTTGGAATAAACTTAGAGTCTGGGCGGAGAACCACTCTGTCAGAATTAAAAATACAGAGGTCCTGCCGGGCTGATAAGGCTGCTAGTTCCGAGATATGTCATAATCATGTTATTGCTACCAGGAAGACTACCTTGTATTTAGAAAATGGAGACTTGTAGTCTTCAGTGGTTCAAATGGTCCCTTCGTGAGGGCCGTGAAGACCTTGTTAAGATCCCAGGTCGGTACTGGTGCACCACCAGAGGGTGTAAATTTGTGGTGCCTCGTATAAAACTTCATATACGTGGGTAGTGTGAAATAGATCGTAGCCCTTTTCAGGTCACTACTGAAGCTAGGGCAGAGACCTGTTGTTTCAAGGTGTTTGGTGAGAGACCCTTGTTGAGCCCTTCTTGAAGAAACTCCAATACTTGTTCCACTGATGGAGAAAAGGGATCAGTGTTGAATCTAACACACCATTTATAGAAAATGGTCCATGTGGCATTATATATGCGGTTTGTTGAAGGGTGTCAGGCCACTTGGAGGGTGGCGATTACTCTGTGTGAGAGATTTTCATTTCTCAGATGTCTCCACTCAACCTCCATACAGCTAGGTGAAGCCATTGAGGGTCCGGGTGTTGAATCAGACCCTGGGTGAGCAAGACTCTTTACAGAGGAATCCTCTAAGGCTCTTCTGTCGACAGACCCTTGAGATTTGTAAAGCATGTCCTCCTGGGCCAATACGGGGCCACCAACAGTAGCCCCACCCTTCCAGAAGCTTTTGGAACACCCTGGGAATCACTGGGAGAAGGGGAAAAGCATATAGGAGTCCTGGGGGCCAAGGGCAATGCAGAACATTCATGTTCTCCACTCCTTGAGTTGGGTACCTCGAAATGAATCTCAGGAGCTGTGAGTTTAGGGGAGAGGCAAATAGATCTATGACTGGTTGACCAAATTTCTGTACCACCTCCTGAAATAGCCTTGGGTGCAGGCACCACTCTGATTGATTGACTGTGGCCCTGCTCAACCAGTCTGTGATAGGCCCAATATGTGTTCCACCTTGATGAAAACCAAGTTTCTTTCTGCCCAAAGGCACAGTCTCTCCGATTCCCTCATGAGTTGTCTCAAGTGGGTACCCCCTTGCCTGTTTATATGAGCTTTTGTCATGACATTGTCAGTAAGTATGAGAATGTTCTTTGCCCAGATCTGTGGAAGGAAGCTGCGCAGAGCCAGATGGACTGCTCTGAGCTCCAACCAGTTTATGCTGCGTGATTGTTCTGCTGCTGACCAATGTCCTTGAGCCATGAGGGACTGAAAGTGTGCTCCCCATCCAAAATAGCTGGTATCTGTAGTGATGATGAGTGTGTGGGGTTTTTTGAAAGGACCTTTGTTGATGGTCGGAACAGTCCCCCAGTGCAAGGATATCAGGACCTTTGATGGTACAACGACGCGGGTCTTGGAGGTGCTTCTTCCCAACTGTTGGTACGGGAGTAGGTACCATTGGAGGGATCTTGCGTGGAACTGGGCCCAGGGGATAATAGAGATACAGGAGATCATTTTCCCCAATAATGGAAACAAGTTAGTTAGAGGAACCCGCTTAAGAGTTCTGATCTCCCGAGCTAATTTTCTAATGCTCTCCTGTCTCTCTTGGGATAGGAAAACCTTCCCTTCCACTGTATCTATAATGGTGCCAAGGTGAATCAAACGAGTGGATGGAGATAAATGACTTTTTTCCAATTAATGGAAAACCCGTGTTGTTGGAGGGTCTGCAAGGTAAGTTAACTATCCATTTCTGCCTGACAGGATGATGATGACAAGAGCAAGATGTCATCAAGGTAACATTGCAATTTAATGGGTGACCGCCCTAAGATGCTCCAAGGTCCTTTGTGAATGTCCTTGGAGCAGATTGGACAAACCAAAAGGTAGGATGATGTATTCAAAATGTTGATTATTATAACAAAACCTGAGGAATTTGCTGTGTGAGGGTCTAATTGGAATGTGTAAATAGGCCTCAGTTAAGTCAATTGAAGTTAAACCTTTCCGAAAGGGCTGGGAAGGTCTGTTTTCTGGTCTCCGAAAAAGAGAGGGGAGGATCTTTTTCTTCTGGTTTCTATCAGAAGTGGGTCCAAAGTGGCACCAAGCAATTTATCACCTGATATTGGGGAAAAGGCAAGCTTCCATTTGTGTTTAGTATCAGCTTGCCAATGTCTGAGCCATAGCAATTGGCGAGCTGTAACATGCAATGCTATGGCTCAAGCAGAGAATTTGACAGAATTGAATGTAGCATCTGCAGAGAATTCTGTGCCCACTATTAGTTTGGTGATGTCTTGATGCACCCTGATGTTAGAATTTGGAATGGTTTCCCTCAAATGACGGAGCCATCTAAGGGAAGACCTAATGAAGAAAGATGCGGCTATAGCCACCCTTATGGCCTAAACATCTGACTGATGTGCCTTACGAAGAGCTAACTTAGCCCTTTTTTCTTCTGGCTTAAGTGTCTCCTCTGCTTTGTTGGGTATAGCAGTGGAGGACTCTAAGGCTTCCATTGGGTCATCTACTTCTGTGGTATTAAGTGAGTTGGAAAATTCTGATGCCAAATTGAAAAATTTCCTGTCATATCCTGGAGGGCGGGGTAAGCAGCCGCAGAACCCCTTTATTTCTGGACGAGGTCCAAAAACATCTGAGGGATTGGGATAGCGTCCTCTTCAGTTATTGGATGGGAGAAAATCAAGTCCTTGTGTTACTGAATGTTGGATGGGGGGTTATCAAGGCGTGCAATGGTTTTGGCCTTGAATAGTAGAGATTTGAAAAGTTGAGGGCAGAACAGGCCTGTAAAAGTTGGTTGGTCTGGCTTAAGGCCTTCGTCCTCAGACATGGCTCTTTTGAGGGGGTCCACCTCTGACTGTTGTGTGCTGACCCTTCCTCTACCTGCTCCATTAGTTCCTCCTGCTCTCCCTCATCATGTAAATCATGCTGATATATATGTGGTATTATAACAAGCTCCCCTTGGAGAGGTACCTGAGGGTAGTGCAGATCTGTTCTGCATAGAGACTGTACCAATTGTAAGTCACAGTCAGGAGGTGGAGGTTGTCTGGCCAGTACAATCTGCTGTACCCCTGCAGCAATGCCCTGATGGATCGCTAACTCCATCCAGGCCCTCATTTGCTTGGGTACTTCTTCTGGTAGGAAGTGCTCTGGACGTAGGCCCACTGCCATTGGTGTAAAGGTGACCTCAGGGACCCGCCTGCCAGACACGATTGATGAGGAATCCATCTGGACTGGGCCGGGAGCCGTACGCCTGGATGGCATGGACAGATCCAGGGGAGGTGGCAGTGTGTCTTGCACCTGGGCCAGCCTGGATGGAGAGGAAGGCTGGGAATTCCTTTCAGCCTCCCACATGCATTTCTTTATATGCTTTTTAACACCTTGTGGCGTCTATTAAGAGTCCTTTTCTGTGGCCTTAGAAGGGCCCTTAGCATGCTTTGACTTGGCCTGGGTTCGGGAAGATTTGGAAGATGGAACTTTGGTATTTTTACTTGCCATTATGACCCTTGATTGATGAGCCAGCAAGACAATATAATATATATCTGGGATGGTTGGCATGTCCAGGGGCTGCTCCAAAAAGGGTACAGGGAGCCCTATTAATTGTTTAATTGCTCCCCTGTATTTTTTAACTTCTATCAATTGTTATGTTAATATATGTAAAGATATATGTTATTAATATTATTATGATTATTGAAATTGACAATAAATTTGGTATAGATAAATCTATATATGTGTGTGTGCTCACACACAGGCTTGCACAAACTTATAAAAGTACCTTAATATCTATATATCAATATATTTTAAATTGCCAAATTAAAGAACACCACTTCTGAGCCAATAGATAAATCAGTGATCATAATGGGCCCTCAACAGCTGCATGCACAGGCGGACATAGGCCTTGGTGCTCGCTATTATGCTGCTGTATGATAGTCTGTGGAGGCTGCCAACTCAAAATGCCTATAATGTTCCAATGGGACAAAAGGTGATACAATTGTTCCCCGGACTTTAGTGCTGAGAACTCTGTAAGGGGAATAAGCCTCTCCACAGTCATGCAGATCTGAGTTTCACACTGCTTCAATTGCTCAAAATGGCAGCCGCTGTTAATTCACACGTCAAAAGCACAGCAGCAACCGTCACCTCGTTAACAGCCAGAAATGGCTGAAAACTGTACTGGTAGGTGCAGAGGGGAGAGTTAGAGCACTGATGTAAGGGTGGCAGCCATTTAGATGATTCTGACTGTTTTTCTTGTGATTAAAAGATGCAGTTTAAGCAACTTTTACTTGACAGTGTGTTTATTAAA